>NC_133621.1:219644302-219949613 GCF_048593235.1 Sminthopsis crassicaudata
TCACTGACTTTCTTGGTTGAATCTGGAGGAGATAATAGATAAAATCAGGGCAGGATCTCCTCTCATCTCCAAAATGCAGATCTGCCTTAAAAGTATATAATTCTAGATATTTAGAGTTGAAGAACACCTTAAAAAGAATTTCTTCCAACCATTTCATTTTACAGATAAAGAAAGGGAGGGCCACTGAGAAGTAACATCCAAAAGAGTAGCCCATAGAGAGATAAATTCTGCTGCTCAAAGTGACAGAGATATGGAGAAAGATACACACACACAGAAACCAAAAAATAGCGTTATAGACAATTTCAAGGTCTCAGAGTAGGGCAACTTGGGGAACAGAGCAAGGGATCAGTGATTTCAAATCTCAGTTATTTACTTCCTTCCCCACGCCCTGATCATGGCATAGGACAGCTCAAGATTACTTGAAGATTAAAGGCCAGCCTGAGGAAGGAAGTCCTCAGCAAAAAAGCATCTTCGGAAATGGAAATCATGTAGGGGATCCCAGGAAGGGGAGGCGGGGACAGAAAACTCACATTCCATATATTCCTGTAATTGAGCAAAGTCCTTGGGGCTTAGGGGGCCCCCGTTTTTCAACATCTTTTCGACTGCTTCCTGAATTGGCAGACTAAGAGGATGACCTTCCCTTGGAGGAGTCTGGAGTAGAGGCTGGGATGGGGGATACTGAAAGAGAGATGCACAATAATATGTGTTACCCAGAAGTGAGATATAGGGAGGATGTTGGTACTGGTAACAGTGTCTCCTTTCCTGGCCCTGCCCCACTGGGGGAAACCACTTCTCTACTCCTTCCTCCTCCCACCTCCTATTTTTAGCTGTTTCTCGGTCCCTGGTCCTTCCCACTCTCTTGTACATCCCCCCACCCTGGCGGTGGTTCTCTAGGAAAGGGATCTCTGGAAGGCCAGCTCATACTTGCATCTAGCTCCACCTTCCAACTTTTCAGTATCTTGACCCCTCCCTTCACTTACTTTATCCCCCTCCCCCCCTACTCTCAGTCCTAAGTTCGCTCCAGGTCTCACCTCCATGGGTAGGGCTACTACCTCTAGCACCCCTGAATCCAGGGGCGGAGGAAGACCAAGCTGGCCACGGCCCTGCCCACTCCTCTCCTCCCAGCTGTGCCCGAGGAAGAAGACATTGGACCCAGAGTGGGCAGGGCTGAAAAGAGCTTAACTAGTTCCCCAGGACTTTGAGAAAAAGGAGCAAGGGAGACAAGGACATGGGTGGGAGGCCTTATTATTCCCTGGCCGAACACATCTTGGGAAACCCTAGTCTCAGCCTCTCCAACTCTGGACTGTTGGCACTTAGGGGGAAAAAGGAGTGAACTGAGGGCAGTCTGTTTTCTTTTCTTGTTATTGTATCTCTGGCGCCCCGCTGGATGCCTGGAGCAAAATAAATGCTTATTGAATTGAATTAGATTGCAGAGAATGCAGCAAACTTTAGGGACTAGATTATGTTTCCTTCTAAAGGATCCCAGAGGGGAAGTTTCTAGGACTGTCTTCTCACGACTTAAGGCAACTTTGGTAAGGGAAAAGGAGGAGGCAGCGCCCCAGGAAGGTAGCTGAAGTCTGCAAGGGTAACCCTGGCTGTTTTCCTTCCTGTGGTAGCGAGAAACTTGTGCTCATTCACCTCTCTGCTTCCCCCTCCTACCCCAACCCAGCCTTTGCCTAGTGTTTGTCTATTCTCCACCTCAGCTAGTATCTCCCAGCCAGCCCTCTCTGGTTTCTGTGCCTCGTTCTCCTCCCCAATCCCTCTGTGTCTGAATTGAAGCTCCGGGGGGGGGGGGCTCAAGGACCTAGAGCCAGCTGCTGCTGGGAAGAAAAAGGGCCATTTTCCACAGGGACTGTGGTACACTCAGTCTTGGAGCCACTGTTTCCATTAGATCTAATGGATATCAGTAGCTAATAAGACATAATGTCACAGCTAATAGATCTGGTTGGATTAATGAACTTCCCTTTCATAAACACCGTTCCCACATGTAAAGGGAGTACCAACTGAAGAAAGGGACAGGGGAAGGTGAACAAGGGGCAGGCAGTTTTTTTTCTTGTTCCAGGAGCTCAAAGTGTCAGGTTAGAAGATGAAACTGAGGCAATAGGGTGGAAAGAAAGAACCTGTATGGTGCTAGAAGAATGGGAAAAGGGAGCTATTTAGCCAGGGAAGAATTAAACTCCAGGAAATTTCTTCACATTATCACTCCCCAACACAGCAGAGAAGATCCATTCTAAATTTCTCCATACCTCAAACTTGAGACCTCTTTTCAATCCCCCAATTGTGCTACATTACCATCCTGGATCTCTATTTTCAATGTCTCCAGGGGATGAAAGGATCTAGAAATACTCAATCCAATCTGTCTCCCAAGGGGTTCTCCACTGACTAGCAGGGAAGACCGAGAAGGCAGCATAGCCCTAATGAGTGGACTAGTGATTCATGCATGTAATTGTCCGCACTTGCTAAAGCCAACGTCCATAATCCAGGTACCCCAGATCCCAGGCAAATTTTCCCATTTTCCTCACAGACTTCAGGTGGGTCAGAACTAATCCGGGGAACTGGAAGGGTCTAGGAACTACCACCAGAATATCTAGAAAATCCTGTAGATTTTGGGTTTGCTTTAAAAATATATATATTTTTTTTTGGAAAGGGAAGGAAAAAAATGAGAGACCATGGGTGGTGTGTGCAAGCAGAGACTGAGAATTATCAGTCCTGGATCTCATAAAAATCAATCAACGACTACAACAGAATTTAGGAATTTGGGTACATGGATTCCTCAGGCCCTGCCTCATCACAATTTTCTGATTAATTGTAATCTGGGCTAGTCCAAGCAAAAGACTAGGTAGGGGCAGGGCAAGTCTGCTGCTTTCTTCATTATGTGACTCATCCTTCCCTCCCCTCCTTCCCCAGACTCTCCAGGTTTATAGCATGGTAAGGAAAAGAGTTAGTCACTCATGTATGTATAGAAGTCTAAAGTGACTTTAGGTATCTTTTAATCCAACTCCCCTTCACCTAATGTACAACTGAGAAAACTGAGGCACGGAGATCAAATGACTTGCCTTTCAAGGTCATTTTCCAGCTGGTTAGTGGAGAGACTACAACCCCTGTTTTCTGATCCAAGTCTAGTGTTATTCTCACTCTACTACACTGCCTCTACATTTTAACTCTTATTTTACCACTTCTTTTGCCTAGGGCTACTGGTATTGAAAGAAATCAACACTTATGTTCAAAACATTTTCTAGTTTAGTATTTTTCCTTAAAAAACAAATTCAAGAAGTTTGAAACAAATTGTTACATGAAACAACGTATCTTAACCTTTAAGGAAGATTCCCAAGGCCATGGAGGCTTTGAGCGCAGAAGGAAACATTGCAGAACACTGCAGAAGGGAACACTGGAAAAGGATGACTGGGAGCTAGGCCACCTGGGTCGTGAACAGCAGCAGCTCGGGGACCAGCTGGCAAGAGTCCTTCGGCCACTCAATGGACTTAAGTTTTGCTTTTTCCCAGCTGACAATTGGGTACCCCGGAGGCAAAGATTTAGATTAAGGATTTCTAAATCACTTCACCCTCAGGGAGCACCGCAATAAAAGTTGGGGTTGAGTGCTATGATTTGCCCATCGGGTTAATTCTCCTCCCTAAAAAGAGTAAGAATAGAATATAGACAGAGAACAAAAAATGCGGCAAGGGGAGGAGGGTGGGGTGAGATGGTGGACCGCCCGAAGTCACAGTGTGTAAATTCGGACCTAGATCTAGGAAGGAGGGATCCATTAATCCAGAAGCACACTGCTCTTCCAACCAAGGAAGCAGATACCCAGGTCCATTCCTCCCAGCGACACTTCTGCTCCCCACTCAGGGTTGACTTTCTACTCCCTTCCTCCAAATATCCCCAACCTTCACTCCTTCCCCCCTTCTTTCCCCGCCTCCCCTCCACAGCCTACGATTTGTTCCAATCCTAAGGGTTTTTTCCTCCGACTGATCCCGCCATACCAACTGGGAGACACCCAGCAGGTTTTCACTCCCTGCCCCTCCTTCGGGGATGAGGTGAGTGGGGAGTTAATGAGGGGTTTATGGAGTTTACCTTAAGGAGAGCGGAGCGGCGCGGGAGGGTGCTGCGGCGCCAGCGCTGGAGCAAGGAGCCAGAGCTATTGCCCGAGCTGGGTTTGGGGAGCCGGGCGGGGCGGGCTCTGCCTCCTGAGGGCCACCCAGAGACTGACGACACAGCCTCCAGCTCCCGCCCTTCAGCCTAGCGGGACTCGCCCCTACCCCGATCTCCCCTTCCCCCCCCCCCCCATCCTCCCGTTCTCTCCCTATTCCCCAGCCCATGGCAAGGACCCAGCTAGTTTACTGCTCTCAAACTAGATTCCCTCTGCCGTTTTGTTGGTCCCGAAGATCTCAGTGACATTATTCATTCTTACAACTCAACCCTCAGACCTTAGTAAATCCTCCTCCCCATTTTTTTTGTCTTCAATGGTAGATCATCCAATGACGTCCCTTTCCACTTTCACCTTCTTCTGACCCTGACAGACTAGAGATTAAAGGAAGAGCTGAGGGGCTGAAAGGACACCGCCCCATTCTTCCTCGGTGGTCCTTTTCCTTATGGAGGTAGTGTCTTTGATCCGAAATCGATTGGAAGAGAACTCGTGTTCAAATCCTTGCTTAATGCCTGGGGAACTTTCAGCACTGAATCTTTTAGGGCCTCAGGTCTCTTATCTGTAAAATGGGAGTCGAACCAAATGCCCTTCTAGTTTAAACACATGCTATAATAGTTATGGCGATTTCCTTTCTTCCTCTAGTAATTTTCAAGCTCTTTTTCTGAGTCCATGGATTTCAATCACCAGATATCCTCAAAATCATATCAGATTAAGGAAGCTCAGTCTAGATTCCTCACTTGAACACAACTAAAGAAAATCTCCAGAGCCTCATGCTCCCTCATACTGCACAGATTTCTAGGTTTCTCAGATCCCAAATGACACCGTTTCATTATTCTGGAAACATTTCCATCCTTCACCTTCACTTTACTTTGTGGAGTATAGGGATGTGTGTCTATGTGTACAGTGTTCCCCTCTAATCCTTTTATTCCATTTCTATTTCCTGCCCCTCTTCTCTGCTACACTAGTCCAATGACTATCCATGCTTCACCAGAAATGGAAAATGAAAGCAAAAATATTGTGCTTCTCCTACCTCAGAACAGGGAGGTTCTGTGTCCCAGAAAGAGACTTTCAGTAGAGAAGACACTTTGGGACCCCAGTAGAGAGTGGGGCTAGAAGACTGAAAAAAAGTTTAAAGCCTTTGCATTTAAAGATTTAAGTGTTCTCTTCAGCCACATCTTATCTCCAATGACCAGGATTCCCTTCTTAAAGTGGAACAAGTAACCATTGTTTTCTGGAATGTCTTCTCTCAAACCTGCTTTAACATCTAAAGTGGGAGAGTTGTATAAACCAGCCTCTTCAACCTCTTCAAATGGGACATCTCTCTTTTAATGGGATTGGAAAAAGAGCTAAAATGTTTCTGTTTAGCCCCAATATAGACACCCTTGGGGGGATCCTCCCTTATGTTCCCCAGAAAGGAAGCTGCTAAGTAAAAAGGTTCTGCTAGGAAGAGGTTGCTGCTGGTTATCTTAGCTAAAGATCTGGGGCAGGTGTCTGAGAGGCAAGGCCATGTAGTCTCTCTCTGCTTCCTCCCATTTTTAGAGAGAATAAAAAATAATTCATATTTCCATAACAAGCTTGAAGTCTTGAAAAACACTCTCCTTACAATGCTCCACTGAGGAATAGGGCATTATTCTAGTTTATAGATGATAAAACTAAGATTCATAGGTGAAATAACTTGCATGTGGTTAAACAGTTGTGTATAATTGAGAAAAATTTTGCCTGTTTGCTTTATTTTTAAAGTTTCCTACCTTTAAAATGTGATATATGTGTAATTTGTAATAATGTAAGAGGAAGTAGAATAGCAAACAGGATAGAAAAATCCAACCTAGGAGTCAGGAATACCCGTGTCCAGCATCCCTGAGATTTCAACCCCTTCCAAGAGAGTGGCCAAGTCACTTCCTCTTTCAGTATGTGAGGCAACTGTAAATTAGAGACCAATTGCCAAATCTGCATGGATAGAGAAGCTTCCCATACTGGGAGTTTCCTGCAGCAATAAAATCACTGGTTAAAAAAAAAAAAAAAAAAAAAAAAATTTCCTTGGGATGTTTCAACACATGAATGAGTTGAAATTTCTCTTTTTCCCCTATGTCCTTATATATCGTCTCCTTTTCCAGCAAAGAATATTCATTCAGATGCTGGAGTTGTATTATGGGGAAAAGCAGAGAATTTTGAATCAGAAGGCTCAGCTTTTGAATTCTAGCTATGGCCAATATATTTAAACTTTATGAGTCAGGTAGATAGAGCAGAGAGAGTATGGGGCCCAGTCAGAAAGACTTATTATCTCTGTGAACTTGGGCAAATCAATTAACCTCTATTTGCCTCAGTTTCTTCATCTGTAAAATGGGGATGATAATAGCAATTAGTTTCCAGGGTTTTTATGAGGATCAAAAGAGATATCTGTAAAGAGCTAAGCATGATGCCTGGCTCATAGTTAGTAAGCTCAAAGTATCATGGATAAATGTTAGCTATTATTAGCAATGTGATCCTGGACAAGTCACTTGCCTCAGCTTCAACTGAAATATAGAGGTATTAACAGTACCTACTTCATAGAGTTGTGATATGGACCAAATAAGATATTTATAAAGCACTTGACACATAGTAGGATCTATATGAAGTCACACTCCCTTTTCTTCCCTTCCCCTAGGAGACTCGAGTCCCTACCTGTAAAATGGCAAAAGAATTATGTATATTATTTGCTTTATAGGATTGTGGGAGAGGCAGTGTTTTGAAAGCTTCAGTGTAGAAGTATCATTCTTGATCTCACTCTACCCATATCCCATTCTGACACTCCTTTCCTAGGAGCAGAACCTAAGAGTCTTCACTTTGGGAAATTAAAGGTGATCTCAATGTGGGAAAGTAGGGTGAATGGCTCCCATCCTTTCCATGGGAATTTAACTCATTCTGAGACCCTCAGAAATTTATCTTTGTGTAAAGCCTTCTCCAGTCTTTCTCCCCCATCCTACCCAGCCTCCATAGCTCTGGGGCAACGTGTGGGAAATGGGTATAATCGATGGGCTCATTGAACCAAGTCCCAGGTGCACATTTTCTCTTATCGGCCACATCACAAAATGGAGCGAGAAAAAGAAACCACAGCGAACAAAGGGAGGAAAAAACAGCTTCATTTCTACACCCACCCCCACTTCTCCCTCCCTCTCTCCTTCGGTGGGGACCCGAGCCACACCCCAGTTCAGGCTAGGGGCTGCAAGTCCCCCAACCGGCTGTTAGACTCGCGAGTTTCACTTCCTGCCAGTCCCGAAGTTAGGGCAGGATGTTTGGGGGTGGAAAGAAGTACAAGAGGAGGGGCCGTAGGCTCGAGCTAGAACAGGCCCGGAGGGGAACTGTTGCAGGTCTCCTGAGTTTCCCTTTTGCAAACCCTGAACTGAAAGGGTAACCCCAGCCTGGGGAGACTATGCCAGGCGTAGCTGCCCACGAGCTACAGAGCCCTACTAGTTTTTCTAGTTTCCCCCCAGTCTCAAGCACAAAGGCAATTACGGAAGTGGGTGTGTGTGTGGAAGGAGAGGAGGAGAGAGGGTAAAGTTTAGGAGGGAGAGGATTGGGGGAAGGAATGCATACATGCTAATAGTTGCAAATTAAATGCGAAACACTATGTAAATGAGTCTTACTCCACTGTTGTTTTAGCGGGTAGCCGAAGCTTGGTGGGAAAAGGAAGCGGCTCATTTGTTAGGTTGGGGCCTTTCATAGTGGGATTTCTAAGTCAAGGAATGACCGTTCGGTTTGGGAAAAAAGGGCTTCCAGGCGACTTAGTCCCAGCCCGAACGCCTTCCCCCGGAAGGAAGGATTCTTGGGCATTAGCCTTAGCCAGAGCAGCAGGATAAAGCAGAAACAATTTCTGTGGTAAAGTGCTACATACATGTCAGCAATCTGCAGACAGTGAGGGGTGGGCTGGGGTCCCAGGGGCGGGACGAGGGAAGGACGCGGGAAAATCGGAGCCCGGGGGGGGGGGGGGGAGCCAGTAGCCCGGCGCCTCCCAGCCTCCGGGGGAGCAAGTTTAGACGGAAAGGAGCGGAGGGAACAACGCGGTCGAGGGCGGGAAGATTTGCAGTTAGTAAAAGGGGAGGGGAGAAGGGCTGAAATGGGGAGTGCAGGAAAGGCTGTAGGGTCAAGCCCAGCCCCTCCGCTCACGCCCCTCCCTCCTTCCCTCAGTCTCTTTCTTCCAGCACCCTCGGGGAAGAGCCGTAGACCTAGAGGTGGGAATGTTTTGCAGAGAAAGAAACTGAGGCGGGAAGGGGAGGGTTGGGGGCGGGGAGGAGAGGCCTTCGCCGGAAGGCAGAGTAAAGGTCAAGGAGCCCGCCCCTCCGGTGAGATTAATCCAAGGTCACCAGGAGGAGCGGAGTCAGGATTTGAACCAAGATCTTTGGCCTCGGCGAGCCGGGGAAGCTCGTGGCAGGCGCCTTGCGCGGGGCCCCGGAGCTAAAGGCCAGCCGCGAGGATCTCGGCACCCCGGGCCTCTCCTCCCAGGAGAAACGGCTTCAGGCCTCTTGTTTCATTCATTCTACAGACTGATCGAGCACTGACTTTGGGGCGCGCACGCCGACTGCTCGGGCCTGCAGCGTCTCCCTTCCGCTGTTGCGGCGCCGCCCGACCAGGGATGTCGTCCAGCCGCCAGTCCGCCCCCGAAGACGAGCTGAAAGGTACGGTCTCTTCTTAGTATTCTCCCCCCCACTCCCACCCCCCCCCCCGCCTCCCCTTCGTTTCCTCTCATAGCCCCGGGCATGAAGTCCAAGGACGCTCTGTCTCTTTAAGACGAAAATGGCAGCTCGCGACCAGCCCCGACTCCACTTCCGGTGGAGAAGGGGGCGGGTCGGGGGGGTGGGTGTCCCTCACGCCGGAAGTGGTTCTCGTTTCCAAGATGGCGACTCCCTATGTAACTGACGAGACCGGCGGTGAGTGCGGGCGGTGCAGTGTCTCCTCTTCCCGGGCCTCTGGGGGTGGGGGTAGAGTGGAGGGCGGACTTGGAAGGGACCTGCGCCCCGCCCATCCCGGGGCCCCTCCCCTGTTCCCGCCCCTCCGGACCGCCTACCCCATTCATTCGCTCCTTCGGGGCTGCACCTGCGCCCCCTTCCGGTCCTGTGGCACTGGGGTCCCACTGCTTCCGGTCACCCAAACTCTAGACTAGGGTCTCTGCTGGCCAGGGTTAGTCCCCGGGCCTCCGCTGACCCTTGGGAGTGTCCACTTTGACCCCGCCAGCCCGCGGAGCTCTGTCCATGTCCCTTCCAATTCTTGCCCCCCCCCGCCCCCCCAAGGTTCATCCCCTCCCCCCTCCCCCCGTAGGTGTGAAGGATCGGGAAGAACTCTTCCCCTCCCGACTAACCTTTACCGACTCTGAACTTTTTCTTTGGAGACCCAATTGCTAGTTTCGGCATCTCCTCTACCTTCCCGGGGAAACTGTCAGCCAGGGAAGGGATCAGTCAAGTCAATAAACACTTAACTGAGTTCGCACTGTGTGCCAGGCACTGTGCTAAGACCAGAACACAAGCGTCCTCCAATTCAGCCTGGGTAACCAAACTACTAATGTCACCCATCCTCAACTTTCCGCTCACTAAACTGTAGAAAAGAACTGTGAGGGCCTGCTGGGTCAGGCAGCAGCGGCCTTGGTACTAAGATGAGGCCCTGGGAAAAGGGAAAGTGAGGAAATGCTACTGGTCACTCATTCTGCCCAAGGACTCCAGGGAAAAAATTTCTAGTCTAGTAACAAAACAAATAAGTGGAAAATATGTGTAGAGTACATGTTGTCTATGTGTGTTTCCATGTAGAGCAAACATTGTATAAGTCATGAAGTCATACTGGATACATTATAAAGTTATCTAACCTTCACTGAGCTTTCGCTGCTGTCATCTTTGTAACTGTTCCAAACTTTCTTTTAAAGCCTCTTTGTCAATGTCTAACCTCAGTTCCTCTTATACTGAGACTGGAAAGCTGTCATCCTCTTTCCTTAGAATCCCCCCTATCTTTTTCTCCTTTGCTGTAGTCTCAGCGTGGCTAACCCTGTCTTTTGTGCCCCCTGGTACCATTTCTGTCTCCTTTGGGAGCTTTCCTATTATTTCTTTTACTCTCTCTTTATATGACTGTATCTTGATACTTACAAAATATTCCCAGGTCTCTTTGTTGTTTAAAGAACCTGCTTTTTGTACTGCCAATCCCTCACACTATTTCCTATTTCTCTGTTCCCTCTTTAGCTAAAGTGTAAGAATGAGTAGTCCCTCCTGGATGCTTCCACTTATCACTTCCCATTCACTCCTTCTTTCAGTCTTTGTTCCAGTCCCATCATTCCATTAAAACTGTCCAGTGTTTTGTTTTTTTAATCATCAAATTCGATGGTCTTCCCGTTTTCCTCCTTCTTGACCTTTCTGTTATATCACCACTTTGTAATTTACCACTCCTTCTAGATGCTGTTATATCTCTTGGCTTCATTGATACTGCTCTGTTGGGGTTCTCTTACTCTCTCTTTTGTCCTTTTCTTTATGCTTTGCTGATTCGTCTCTACCTATTCCCTAAGAATTTCCTAGGTTCCTTTAAAACTGAACTCAATATCTCCCATCAAATTTGTCCTTCTTCCAGACTTTCTGATTTCTGAAGATGCTACTTCCCTGGATCCTTGACAATCCCAGTTTAAGACCCCTGAATTTCCTTGAAGTTTTTGCCTCTTTTTCCATTCCCAAGGTCCAAGCAATTGCCCATTTTTGTAGGTTCTTCATTTCTCCTCTGTCCCATTTTCATTCCTTGTATTGCCATTACTCTCATTCATTTCTTCATCACTTTTCCCCCCATGAAGTCCTTTGTAATAATCTGAATGGTTTCCTTACATCCTTCTGATTTCTCCTTTCACCAACCCGTCCTTCTGGCAGTTGTCAAAATAAGTTTCTTAAATCACAAATTTGACTTTATCTCTGCTCTACTCAAAAATCTCAAATGACTTCTCTATTGCTTTTGAGATTAAATACAGATTGCTCTTCTGCTTGCCAATCCGTGTCCTCTACAATTTGCTCCATTCTATATTTTCAGCCTTATTTTATCTTATTCCCTTTTATGCCCTATGAAGCTGAATTATGATCAGTTTATCTCCACGGTTTTACACAAACCCTCCACCATTCTTAAAAAACACTGCTTCTTTATTTCTGCTTCTCTGAATCCTTTCTTCAAGATTCAGCTCAAGTGTTACCTTTAAAGAAGCCTTGGATTGTGCCTCTTCTCTCTACTACCTCCCTCCTCCCAGTAGAAGTGTTACTTCTGTTTTCATTTTAAAACACTTGACTGGATCTCTTTTCCCACATCACAACTCACCTTTTATTATAGGTAGCTATATATTCCTATTTGTGCTATAAGATTCCCCCTTATTTATACTACTTGAGTATCTTTGTATATATTGTATCCTTCCTTCTAACACCAATAGAATGGAAAGTTCTTAAGGAAAGTTACATATAAATCTTTGTGTCCTCAGAGTCTAGCATAATTCCTTGATTATAACATGCTTAAAACATCATCTGCTACATGCAATTGAATTGTATGTTGTGTGCTTATGTGAAACATCCATACCGTGTCTTTAAGATATTCCAAATGTGCTTCTTGTCTTGTAGCACAGTAATCCTTTTATTCTCTTATTGTTTCCCTATTTCATTCTCCACAACAGCTTTTCCAAAATGTTTCCTCTTTTAAACTGGCATAGAGGTATCTCCACCTTTGTATTCCTGGCAGATGACTTGGGTTGCCACTACCCAGAAAAGACTCAGGTCCTTTGTCCATTATCACACCTAAAAACTCAATTGGGTCTTCCCCTGTTCCCTCCTTTTCTCCTGGTTCAGCCTTACCAAGGTTAAAGCTTATAGGTGATTTTTGATTCCATATGCTTCTCATGTCTATTCTACAACATTACTCGTAACAAGCATCCTCCCTCTCTCCCTCTCCTGTCTCTCATGCATATTTGCCTGACCTCTAGTCACTAGACCATTACCTGAGCAGTTACCAATAAATGTTACCCAATCCTTAAAAACAAACCCTTATTTGGCCTTTATCTCCCTCAAGGTACCATCCAGTAGGCTCTCCTTGAAATGTTTAAAATTTTTGAAATCTGTATTTGATAGTTCTGCTCTCATCATCTCCTTATAGTTTGTGTTTCGCCCAATAACTGTTGAAACTACTCTCTAAAAGTCATCAGTTACTAAATCCAACACCCTTTTCTCAGTCTTCAACTTCCTTGATCACTTCAGCATAAGAAAGTATTGACCATCCCCCTCCTTTTGGGTCTTTTTTATGACTGAGACATTGTTTCTTTTCTGTCACATTTTCTGATATGCTATCTCCCATTGTGAACCCTCATAATAAAACAACACATTAAGATTTGCTGACAAGCAACTTCATCAGCTGACATTGTATAACACATTCAGCACCTATAACCTCCCACCTGTTTACCTAAAAACATCCTTTATTAATACTTTCTCCTCTTTTTTGTTTCCATAACACTGTACCCTCCAAGTTCTTAGGATTTGGACTACCACTTGTTGCATATATTGTGTGGATTCTTTTTGCAAATAGGGTTAGATATTTATTTGACTAGATAACCATGAAAGTACCTTCCTATTCTCAAATTATATAATCCTCTTTCTGGTCATTTCCTTCTGTTTACTGGTTCTTCCTCTTAATTCCACAAGGCCCAAAGTTGTTGATGCTTCCTCTGAACTTTATTTTGAATTTACTAATCTACATACATGTTGTTCCCCACACAACCCTCTCCACCCTCCCCATCCCATCAGGTGATTGGGAAATTATCTGAGACACTGGAAATAAGTAAGCACAAGGACTTGGATTCAAATCCTGCCGGTTTAATCTCCTTGCCCAGTGTTGTCACCTAATCTTTGCCTTTATTTTTGCTTATCTCTAATATGAGGGAGTTCAAATAGACAACCTCTGAGGTCTTTTGTAGCTTTAGTTCTAGGATCTTTTAATCCCAACATCTCAACCTACAGTGGAGGGCAGGAGCTGTCTTGGTCTTTGTGTATCCTCTGTGCCTAGCACAGAGCCAGGCACACAATAGGTACTCAATGAATGCTTGTTAGGTTGACTTTAAACTAATATTGTTCAAAGCTCCAATATCTTTTATTTTCTTACTATACCTAGTTCCTGGATAATGTCATTTGTCCTTATCATTTTGGATACCACCTCTAAGCAAATCTACTTTTGTAGTCCTGAGCTCACTCCCAAGCTCCAGATATATTAATGAACATTTTCACCTAAATGTCTGTGGATGACTCAGACTTGACATATCCACATTTGAAGTAATTATCTTCTCAGTAGTTCTCAGAATCTCTTGAGAGGGAAAAAGAACTCAGAGGTGCAGTCTATATTCAATTATGAGTGTCTTCCATACCTTCCCTATAAATAATCCTGCCAGCCCCTACTTGAAGATCTCCCCAAGGGAGATCCCACTCCCTTTGTATGTATTTCATTAAAATTTTATTGATGTTTTTTATAGCACATTTTCCTATGCATCTTTACCCTATCCTATGCCTATGCTTGCTCTTTTGTAACAAAGAAAGCAGTTAACAACTGACAATATAGCAACTGTATCTGACTGGTAAAATTCTATACCCATAGTGCCCCATTTCTCGACTGAGAGGAGAGAAGTATGCTTCATTTCTTCTCTGGGTTCCCACATCAACCTCTTGTCTCTTGAGGCAGCTCTTTTCACTTTTGTACAGTTCTAATTGTTAAATCTTTTTTTTCCCCCTTAATTGAGACATCTTCTTCTCACCTCTTTAAAGTTTTCATCCATTTCTCCTAGTCTCTCCTTTTGGAAATCAAGCAGAATAAATTTAAACCCATGTGATGGCCCTTCAAATACTTGAAGACCTGTGTCCTATTATTCTACTATTCTTCCTATCATTATTGACTCTTCCCTTTCTCTCACTTTCCCCCCCTATATCTACCCAGTATCAAAATCTTCTCCATTCTGCCTCTCCCAGAATCCATCATATTCACCCCCTTTTTTCCATTCCCATTGTTGCCCTTGTGCCCAAGTTTTCATTTGTTCTCAGCTGCACTATTGGGATAGCTTTCTAATTAGTCTTCTCACTGATAGTCTCTGTTCCTTCTAATCTGTCCTGTATACTTAGAATCATTAAAGTGATGATTACTTTGCTCTGACTCTAAGAAAGGAATGTGTGATTAATGACAGTTCAGGGATGGGAAGTTGGGTCTATCCTAACGTTTCCAGCAATCACTTGTTATGAAGCTTCTCTTCAACAGTCATGTGTATCTTTGGCCTTCAGTTCTCTGTTTCTCTCTCTCTCTCTCTCTCTCTCTCTCTCTCTCTCTCTCTCTCTCTCTCTCTCTCTCTCTCTCTCTCTCTCTCTCTCACACACACACACACACACACACACACACACACACACACACACACACGTACACCCTTCCTGGGTTATGCAAGCTTCCAACATATTCTTCCCTACCCCTACTCTCAGGAACTGGTCCTTCAGGGCCAAATCTAATCTGCACTCTGTTACTCATATTAACATCTGAGTTGTTGCTTTTGGAAAAATTCTGCTTATATTCCCTAGGCTACTTCCCCAAAATGACCTAGAATTATGGAAAATGCCCCTAGGAGATTTTCAGGCATTAGGGCTGTGATTGGGAAGAGTTCCACTTACCTACCCCCTTTTCATTTGGGTGGGACAGAGTTGCAAAGGATGAGCAGGTGTGGATGGGTTCTAATAGATCTTAGATCACATTACATGGTCTTTCCCCAAAAAACCCATCCCTCTTCCCAGTTTTCCCCTATTAAGGATACCATTATATTTCTAGCCACCCAGGTACAAAAATTAGATGTAATCTTTAATGCCTCAATTTTCATCTCCTCACAAAGTCGGTCATTGCCATATCTTACTGTTTCTATTCCCACAATTCCTCTGGCATCTCTTCTCTTTTTTGTGCAATCACTAAACCACCATCCTAGTTTAGGGGCTGCCTTGTCATTATGTCTGCTCTATTAAAATAACCTTTGAATTTGGGCATAGTTCCTAAATGATACCTCACCATACAATATGTCCTATTCAGTAAACTCCTTAGTGACTAGGAGCAACTATTATTTTAGCTTTATTTCATCCTATTTTTTGTGTAAATTTTATAATTTTCATAATATAGGAGTATTATATCATTTGTAAGTAAGCAAGCATTGGGGGTACATGCTCAAACATTTCTGCTGATAGAATACACAGTCAAGGATTAGAAGCCATTGCTGTGTATCACTTTAGGTTGTAGAGTGAATAGAAATAAAGTGTTATGGTTGGAGTCAAGAAGACTTGATCCCAAATCTTGCCCCAGACCCTGACTAGCTGTAAGTTGCCTAAGTTTACTCACTATGAAGTGGGGTGACAATAGCACTCAGCTCATAGGGTTATATGATTTAAATGAAATTATAAAATGTTTTGCAAGCCATTAGGTCCTATATAATGCTAATTATTGTTAACAAACTATAGTTCTTGTTATAGTATTCCTCTTTTCAAAACTAGTGACTTCCACAGCTTTAGCCATTTGACTTTATGAGCTGGACCCAGGACCTTTCTTAACCTTGTACATGCCTTACCATGTAGCCATATTTCAGCCAAGAAACATAGTTCAAGGACATGTACCATGCTTTCCTATTTCTGAGCCTTTGCTCATGCTATTCCTTTTATCTGATCCTGCTTACGTGATACGTTTTCCCTAAAGATCTTCTTGGTTGATCAGTAAAATAATTTTTTCCTTCCTTTGAATTCTCAGAGCATTTTTATACATGTCTTGCTTATTTATTTGTGTTTATGCCTTATGTTTCCTACTAGATTGAATACCACGAACTTCTTGACAATACATATCCATGATACATACTTATGTCATTCATTTGCTTTATTGAATACATAGATAAGACACAATAGTGCTCAATTAAAGAGGATATTTTTTGGAGTGACTCAGTGTATGTCTTGTCTCTTCAAGTATACAGGCTTTTAAAGAAAAAGGACAGTATGTTTTACTTTGCTCAAAGTGTTTGTCACACAAATATTTGTAGAAGAATGTGATGTGAAAATTGACATTTGCATTTAAGTGATTGAGGGGAATTGATAGAATTTTATTCTTTTATCTTAAAGTTTTATTGGTATTGTTTAAAAAATAATTTTGATAATAGCTATTATCCAATAAACCTGTTTCACATCATTGTAACAAAGAAATGATTACACAGATGAATCAGCTGATTTAGCAACTGACCCCTAAGAAAGCAGTCAGTATCCATAGTTTTACTCCCTTTCCATGGAGAGGAGAACAAACTATGTTTTAGTTTAGTTTCTTCTCTTAAGTGCCTCTAAATACTACACATTTTGCTAAAGCCTGAAGATACAGGGAAAGGTAAAAGACATTTTCTGCTTAGAGTTATCTGGAAACACCACCATTCATTCATTGCATTAACTCAGATTTCTGATGGCTTATAAGATTGTTTTCATTTATAGTATTTTAATCATTGTGTATGTATATTCTGTATGCAACTGTGCTTAAATTGATACAACTTTTTTCATGATTCTCCAGATTCCTCATACTTATTATTTTTATTGCACAGTAATATTTTATTGCATTCATTTATCACAACTTGTTCATTTGTTCTCCATTTTGTTTCTTGAATATTAGAATTTTATTAAAGATATTTGATGCAAAGTTTTTTCCTCCTTATCTTTTTTCTAGTTACATTTTGTTTATTCAAAAGCTTTTAATTTTTTTATAAAAAAATTTGTCTTTTGTTTTTTCTGATCACTTCTATTTTTTAAATCATGTGACATTTTACATTTAAATTGCTATCTAGTTGATCATTATTGTGACACATGGTGCAAGGTGCATGAATGGCCTAAAGCTGTCTTCCTCTTCAACATTCCAGAATTTCAAGAGCTTCTTATCAAATGAAAAGTCCCTTTCCCAGTGTAATTGATAGATGACTAGCATATATTTGCTACTGGTTAAAAAAAAATAGAAAAATAAATCAATTAAGTAGAGTTAATAAATAAAAGTTAAATAATAAAAGAAAATGAATACAGTTAAATTCAAAGATTTAATTCTCTTTCAGTTGCTATTGTCTGCAGATTGTCTTCATAACTTGATATATTCTATTCCAGGTAAATATATTGCTTCAACCCAGCGACCGGACGGGACCTGGAGGAAGCAACGGAAAGTAAAAGAAGGTTACGTGCCTCAGGAGGAAGTTCCTGTGTATGTGGTTGGCAGGAGGTGGGGAGGGAGGCAGGGTGGTAATTTATCCCAGGAGAATCAGGGTAGTATATGTGTGCTGGGGATTTTCTCTTTTAAGTTCCCAAAGGATGTAACCTAGATCTTAGATAGGGTATGAGAGTAGGAGTAGATGAGGAGGCAGAAGGTTCTTACTGATCTTACCTGTCAGAGTAAGAGTTCCTATAGTGCTTGGTTATTACTATCACTTGTTTCCCTAGGGGCAGGGTTGAGAAGAAGGAAGTCAGACTAGTGTGGAGAGAATGTTAGACTTGGGAAGGAGGGAAACTGAAGACATGTTGACAGCCTTTGTTCCTCTCAGGTATGAAAACAAGTATGTAAAGTTCTTCAAGAGTAAACCAGAACTACCTCCTGGGCTGAGCCTTGAGGCTGGGGTCCCAACCCCACCGCGTCTAGACAGTGGTGAGCCAGGCCTTTCTAAGACTGCCAAACGCAACCTGAAACGTAAGGAGAAGAGGCGGCAGCAGCAAGGGAAGGGGGCAGTAGAGACCTTGAGCCGGACTCTGGATAAAGTGTCATTGAAGGAACCAGCGCAGCTGCCAAGTGTGCCCCCTGCTCCCCGTGCCACCCCTGCAACAAACCCTGACAAACCTGACACACTTTCCACCACTGAGAAAGCCAAGAAGATAAAGAATTTGAAGAAAAAACTTCGTCAGATAGTGGAGCTGCAGCAGCGAATCCAGAGTGGGGAGATCAGTCATCCCAGCAGAGAACAATTAGAAAAACTTGCAAGGAGGGGGACCTTAGAAGAAGAGTTGGAGGACTTGGAGTTAGGCTTATGAGGCTCCTCATGGACTGGGAATGTGGACTGTAGGACAAACCATGATGTTCCCTCTGAGGGGCCTGGGGATTGTGGTGGCGGCAGCAGTGGCAGCAGCCAGGAGGGACGTGTCCTGCTCTCTGCCCTCTTATTCTTGCCCCACTATCTCTGGCCCAGCCTTTCCTTCCAGAGCCTCGCCTCTCCATTAATCCTCACCTTGAGCCCTTACTTTTCGGACTCTACCCTTCCCTTTCCCTGTGTCTGGAATCTCAGTGACTGTCCCAGGTACCACTCTTCCTGGCTTGGGGTTTTTCTTTTTTTTTTTTTTTTTTTTTTAAATCTGGGGAGGGGGTGGGTAGGATGGGTCAGGGTCTCAGGAAGGGCTGAACTCTTAGGGTGGGGATGGGTGACTACAAACTCTTGGATTCTTGGTTTCTGTTTAGTGTTTTGGGGTAACTTCCATTCTACCCCATTCCTTTTTTTTTTTTTTTTTTTTTTTTTTTTAAAGAATAAGATAATAAATCCCAAGTAGAGATGTCTGACTGTGACTCCTTTCTTTTGCGATAACAAGAAGGTTGTTAGGGATGCCTTGTTTCCTACACACAAGCTTGATTAGGCTCATCTCTCCCCTCTACTTGTCTTCTTGGCAGATATCAATTTTCCATCACCATTGGTTTGTGAAGACTGAGCATATAAAAATTCAAACTTAGTTTTGTAATATTGGTGTAATTTTAGATTTAGAAGAGAGTATAAAAGTCATGTAGTCCTAACTATCTGAATCATGAATTCCCTCCATAAGTGTCCCTCGCAATTGTTAAGTGGAAAGATACCAGAAGACATTTCTCCTCATCCTCATACCGAGTGGGTGATTTTTTCTGGTTTGATTTCCAATTCTCTTTGACACAGCCCCTGGTCATGACAACTAGTAAGGGATTGCTTCATCCTTTCGAATTGTCAAATCTTCAGCCCAGGGCCAGGGCACATTTACGTCCTTATGGAACTAAGATTTTCATTCTGGCTTCATGGACAGTGCTTTAGTTCATTAGAACAAGGAATTCAGTCACTTATGTTACCTAAGTACATGTTATTTTACAAAATGAGTACAAGGTAATTTTTGGAGGAAAGGCCCAGGGGGGGGGGGATCAGGAAAGTCTATACATCAGTGGATCTTGACTCAAGCAAAAAGGGTTATCAATGCCATGCAATGTGCCCAGAAATGAGAGATAGAATATTATGTGAAGAGCAGCAAGAAGACCAATTTGGCTGGAATGAAGAATATGTGAAAGGGAGGCTGGAGCCAGATTATGAAGGACTTTAATTGCCTAACAGAGGAGGTTTGTATTCTATCTGGAGGTAATTAGGAATCCACAGGAGGTTATTGAGCAGGGATCCCTAGATAGACAGAGATCAGAGAAAGGGATGGATAAGATTCAGTAGTCTTTAGTATTTTATAGGAGAAATTGGCCCCTAAATGAAGGGAAACTTTTGAGAATAAAATTCTGAAGGCAAATTGTAATAATTCTTATTAGAAAGAAAATGGGAACTGCCCAAAAGCCCAATGGAGCTAAGCTATGGAGGGAACTCAGCTCATTGAGATTTTTTTTTGAAATATAGAGCATTTCAACATAAAAGTGGTTAAGGGACATCGATAAACAGTTACTCCAAAAAAGAATTTCATTATAAACAGTTATATTAGAGATTGTTCCAAATCACTAAGAATGCAAATCTAAATATCTGAGATTTTATATCACATGTGTCAAATTAGTAAAGATAGAAAAAATCAAAAAATAGAAATAATCAATGGAATGAAAGCACTGAAACACTAAGTAGACCTGAGCTATGAATTAACTATTCTGGAAAGCAATTAAGAATTGTGCTATGAAAAATGACTTAATAATGTCCTTATTTTTGACTTACAGATCCCACTGCTTCACATAGATCCCAAGGGAGGTCATAAATAGAAAGTTCCTATGCCAAAATAATAGTATTTTTGTGGTAAGGAGTAGATAGTGAAGGCTATTTAATGAGGAATGGTTAAGTAAATTGTAAGGAAAAACATTTTTGTATCATGAGAAGAGAACAGTAAGGGATTCAGAGAAGCATAGAAAGGCTTGTGACTTGATGCAGAGTGAAGTAGGACCAGAAAAACAATATAAATAAGACAAATAGCTTTGAAATGTTGAGAAAATGTACTTTATCTCCTTTGCCTACTTGGGGGATAGGGAGTGGGGACAGCTGCTTTGGAATGTTGTATATGTTATTAGATCTGTTGATTGGATGATTTTGCTGGGGGTTTTTTTTCTTTTTTTTCCATTAAAATTTCTTTGTTATAAGGAATGATTCACGGGCAGAGGAGGGATATGGGGGGAAATCTAGTCAATGTAAAAACATCTCAATAGAAAAAAAAATTTAAAAGAAAAAGATGGAAAGAATTAAGAATAGCATAGTTCTGCAAGAAGAGTTTTATGAATTAGAGACATGAATAAGCTAGTTTGATGATGAATACTCAAAACTAAAAAGGGCTTTATTTTTTTTTATTAGAGGCAAAATAATGGTCAAAGGACTGCTGTACAGAGGGGATTGGATAGTGGTAATAGGTTGTGGTGAAAAGGCTGAGGTACTCAACTCTTACTCTGCTTCTTATTTCTCTTCCAAGGAAAATGATTTTAGGATTGGAAAAGACAGGACAAAATTGATTAGCAGGGAATGGAGACTCAAGATAAATGAGACAGCATCTATCTGCCCTCCAGGCCTAGATGAACTCTATCCAACGATACTGAAAGAAGGGGAAGATGTGATTGCTGAGCCACTAAGCCACTATTGATCACTGACATATTAGGAAGACCAGGAGAGGTGCTACAGTACTGAAGAAGGGCAAATATCCTGACTTTCAAAAAAAGAAGACGGTGGATTCTACAAACTGTAATCCATCAAACTTGACTTCTGTTCCTAGCAAAATTTTATCTTAACATTCATTTTTAAAGATTTTTAAGTTCTAAATTCTCTCCCTCTAGTCCCTCTTCCACCCATTGAGAAGGCAAGCAATATATCAAGTATACATGTGAAGTTATGCAAGACATTTCCATATTAGCCATGTTGCAAAAAAAAAAAAAAGAAGGAAAAAGTAAGTGGAAAAAAAGTATGCTTTGATCTGTACTCAGAGTTCATGACTTCTCTTTCTGGAGGTGGAAAGCATTTTTCATCATGAGTCCTTTGGAATTATATCAGATCATTGTATTGATTAGAGAAGCAAAGTTCTTTATAATTGATCTTCATTATGATGTTGTTAATATGTGCAATGTTCTCTTAGTTCTACTCACTTCACTTTGTGTCATTTCATATAAGTCTTCCCAGGTTTTTCTAAAACTCCTGCTTATCATTTTTTTCAGCACAGTAGTAGTCCATCACAATCATATACAATGACTTGTTCACCCATTCCCTTAATTTCTAATTCTTAGCCACCACAGAAAAGAGTTGCTTTAAATATTGTGTGTGTGTGTGTGTGTGTGTGTGTATACACATACAGAAAGAGAGAGAGAAAGAGAGAGATTCTTTTTCTCTGATCTTTTTGGGATACAGACCTGGTAGTAGTATTGCTGGGTCAGAGGATAATCCTTTTTTTAGTCCTTTGGGCATAGTTCCAAATTCTTTTCTAGAACTGTTGGACCAGTTCACTGCTATACCAAAAGTGCATTAGTGTATCTATTTTCCCACATCCCCCAGCATTGTCATTTTCCTTTTCCATCATGTTACTTACTTTTTTCCGTTTGAAATGGTATCTTAGAATGATTTTAATTTACATTTTTGTAGTCAGTAGTGATTTAGAACATTTTTCATATGACCATAAATAGCTTTGATTTCTTCTAAAAATTGCCTATTCATATTCTTCAACTATCAATTGGAGAATGACTCTTATTTTTATAAATTTTATTTAATTCCTAATATATTTTTAAAAAATGAAGGCTCCCAGTTTCCTGTTTTCTTTCTAATATTGGTTGCATTGATTTTGTTTGTGCAAAAAGCTTTTTGATTTCATGTAATCAAAATTATCTTATTTCTTGTGCCCTCTCTCATATTTGGTTATAAACTCTTCCCTTATCTATAGATCTGACAAGTAAATTTTTCTGTGCTTCCCTAATTTGCTTAATGATATCACCTGTTATGTCCAAATAATTTACCCATTTTGACCTTATCTTGGTATATTATGTAAGAATATATAGTCTATTCCTAGTTTCTGTCAGACTTCTTTATAGTGTCCTTAGGGTAAGTTCTTACCCTAAAAGCTTAGATCTTCAGATTTATCAAACTATAGATTACTATGTTTATTTTCTACCGTGTATTGTGTACCTAATCTAACTCTATTTCTTAGCCAATTGCCAAATTCCTGGTGATTTTTTAAAAGAAATAGCATCTAATCATTTAAAGGGGGAAATAGTGATTATTAAAAGCCAATGTGGCTTCAGCAAGAACAGGCCTTCCTAAAACTAAGCTAATTTCCTTTTTTTTTCCCTGAGTTAAGTGACTTGCCCAGGGTCACACAACTAGGAAGTTGGATTTGAACTTAAGTCCTCTTGACTTCAAGGCCAGCATTCTATCCACTGTGCTATCTAGCTGCCTCAGTTAGTTTCCTTGGCAAAGTAACCGGACTAAGAATTAAAATATGGAAATGCAGGCAAAGTATACTTCAATTTGAGCAAAATGAGAAGACTCAATCTAGATTAAGTACCTATTACAGATGGAATTGTAACTAGTTGAATAATAGGACACAAGGAAGAGCTGTTGGAGAGAGAGGTTACCAGAATTTTGTCCTAGGGATTAGCCATGTGATCTTCAACGGTTTTATTGGTGATCCTAGATGCAGCATTGTATAGAGGAAGGAGAGCCAGATTTGGAGTAAAGGATCCAAATTTAAATCTTAGCTTTTACTATGAAACTTCAAGCAAATCACTTTTCTTGGGCCCTAATACCTCACTATGAAATAAGGGGATTGGAAGAGATGACTTTGAAGGGCCTTTTGAGCTCCCAGTCTCTAACTTAAGATCCTAAACAAAGCTGTAGGATACATGTTTGTCCAATTTGTGGATGACACAAAGATAGCTGGGATGGGAAATCTGGTCTAGCAGTTTTGAAATGAGATCATTCAACATTTAAGAGAAAGAAGCTCAATAATATCATGGATAGGATATTCCAGCAAGGCTAGAGGAATTACTCAGTTAAATGTAGAACACTATCTCCATATGGTAAAGACTCACAAGAGTGTTGAATCAGAAGAGTCCTTTGTCAGAGACAGAGATCAGATGTTTTCTTTCTTTAAAAAATTTTTAAAATTGTTTTATTTTTTCTGTTTATACATGTATTCTAACTTTAAAAATATACATTTCTTTATGAATTATATTGGGAGAGAAAAATCAGAACAGAAGAAAAGCCATGGGCAGGAGGGGAAACAACAGAAAAAAGAAATGAATATAGCCTGTATTGATTTATATTCAATCTCCATAGTTCTCTTTCTGGATTCAGATAGCGTTTTCTATCTAAAGTCTGTTGGGATTGCCTTGGAACACTGAATCACTGAGAAGAGCCAAGTCTTTCATAGTTGATCGTTGCACAATCTGGCTGTTAATGTGTACTCTGTATTCCTGATTCTGCTTGTTTTGCTCAGCATCAGTTCATGTAAATTTTTCCAGGCCTTTCTAAAATCAGCTTGTTCATCATTTTTTATATAACAACAATATTTCATTACTTTCATATACTATAACTTATTTAGCCATTCCCCAATTGATGAGCATCTATTCATTTTCCAATTCTTTGCCACCACAAAAAGAGCCTCTACAAACATTTTTACACATGTGGGTCCTTTTTCCTCCTTTATGATTTCCTTGAGATACAGACGCAGTATTGATATTGCTGCGTCAAAGGGTATGCACAGCGTGATAGCCCTTTGGGCATAGTTCCAAATTGCTCTTCAGAATGGTTGGATCATTTCACAACTCCACCAACAATGCATTAGCATCCCAGTTTTCCCACATCCCCTTCAAAATTTATTGTTATCCTTTCCTGTCATCTTAGCTATCTGAGAGGTGTGAAGTGGTATCTCAGAGTTGTCTTAATTTGCATTTCTCTGATTAATAATGATTTAGAACATTTTTTCATATGATTATAGATGGCTTTAATTTCATCATCTGAAAATTGTTCATATTCTTTGACCATTTATCAATTGGGGAATGACTTGTATTCTTATAAATTTGACACAGTTCTTTATACATTTTAGAAATGAGGCCTTTATCAGAATCACTGGCTGTAAAAATTTTTTTTTTCTCAGCTTTGTATTTCTCTTTTAATGTTGAATTGGTTTTATTTGTTCAAAATGTAATCAAAATGATCCATTTTGCTTCTCTAGTTCTTCTTTGGCCATAAATTTCTCCTTTCTCCAAAGATCTGAGAAGTAAATTATCTCTTGCTCTCCTAATTTGCTTATGGCATTGCCATTTACATCCAAATGATATACTCATTTTGACCTTATTTTGGTATGGGGTATGAGATGTAAGTCTATGCTGAGTTTTCCTATCAATTTTTGTGAAATAGTGAGCTCTTATCCCAGAAATGGAGTTTTGGGGTTTATCAAATACAAGATTACTATAGTCATTGATTATTGTATCACGGGTATCTAACCTATTTCTACCACTCTGTTTCAGCCAGTACCAAATGGTTTTGATAATTGTTGCTTTATAATATAGTTTTAAAGTCTGGTATTGTTAGATCACTGTCTTTGGTATATTTTTTTTCATTAATTCCCTTAATATTCTTGACTTTTTGTTCCTCCAGATGAATTTTGTTATTTTATTTTATTTTTTAGCTCTATAAAGTGATTTTTTGGCAGTCACCTATGCTATTGATGATGGGTAGATGTTACCATTCAGCCCCCTAGGGTATCTTCTTTCTTTTCTACCTGTGCTCTATCTTTTTATGTCTGCTCTTCTCCTGTTAAAATGTAAGCTTCTTGTGGGCACAGAATATCTTTCTTTTTACTTGTATTGTATCCACAGCACTTAGCACAGAGCCTGGCACATAGTAAATGCTTAATAAATGTGTTGCTTCCTGATTCTGTCACACAATATGTTAACTAGCTTTCTCAGCTTCTTGTCGTGAGCAAGTTTGATAATTAATGTCATCTACATTCAGATCCTTAATAAAAGTGTTCAATTAAAAAGGGCAAAAGGTAAAATCCTGGGACACGCTACTAGAGACACTTTACTAAGTTAACACTGATCCTTTATTTAAAACTCTTTGAGTCCAGTTATTCAACCTATATTGACTCTATCTCACATATTTCCATTGAGTCCACATGGATTTTGGGAGAATGAGTTGGGGAGAGAAGAATCATATTAGTGATTCAATTGCCATAGGGAATTTGCAATAAAGAAACCTCCCCTCACCAATGCAAATTGACCTCTTCTACAACTTAGTTAATAAACATTTATTAAGCTCCTACTATGTGCTACAGCAATGTGCCAAGCACTAGGGATGAAAAGAGAGGCAGAACAAACAACAAAAAACTCAGTCTTTGCTTTTTGGGAACTCATGTTCTTTCTCATTGGAGGAGATAATGTATAACAGTAATGTTCAAACAAATACGCTACGCTAAGTTGAAGAGAATCTCAATGAAGGCACTAAGATCAAGGAGGATGGGAAAAGGCGTATTGGATAAGGTGAGCCTTTAGGTGAGACTTAAAGAAAGTTGGAGAAACCTAGGGATAGACATGAGGAAGGAGAGAGTCACAGGTATAAAGAAGACATCTAGTGAAATGTCCAGTCAGGACATGGAATGTGGAAAATGGCAAGTAGAAAAGTCAAGCAGATAAGATAGGATGGGATCATGTGGTCAGAAAGGCTTTAGGAAGATCAGTTTGACAGCCTAGGGGAGGATGGGTAGGAGTGAAGAAAACCTTGAAGCAAGGACATCAATCAGCAGGCTATTTCAAAATCTAGGTGTAAGGGAATGGGGGCCTTCACCAGTGGTAGTACAACATCACAAGAATGAGTGGTATTTGCCTGAGACACTGAGAATTTAAGTGTTTTGTTCGGGAACATATCAGTGGCTTGAATCTAGGTTTTTGTGGCTGGTTCATTACAGGTTGCCATCCTCAAGGATGTGATAATAAATGGTATTTGTATGGAAATTTAAAATATTCACATTGTGTATATAATCTTGAGGAAGCCACTTGGAGGCCCAGTCCCAGTGTCCATTTAATTATTTCATCTTTGGTTGTTTCATGTAATCATCCAGTCCTGGAAATAGCTTCTTTTGAACATTCTGGAAAAGGCCTCATTCTCAAGATGGTTCTAAAGGTGCTCCACTTCTCCAGTTCCAAATTATTTGTAGAGAGATGCCTAGATAATTCTGCTAAAATCTTCCAGTAATAAGACTCAGTATAACTATTTGTGCCCAACCTTTCAAATCTTGTATTGGTCTGATTGGCCAAAGTTGGGCACACTTGACCCCAAAATAGTCATTCTGATCCTCTTTGAACACAAAAAATAATCACCAAAAACAATTCCTGTTTTTATATACCATTTACCATTTTTATCTTTATCTAAACACTGTTCCTGATATAAGAATCTTAAAAAAAAAATAATTCATGAATGTCCTGACTTTAAATTGAATCTTTTTGTCTTTTAATACAGACATTTTAAAATAGGAAAATAACTTCACTTTCCTAATGCAATTTTACATGCAAAACCCTTAATTCAATTTTGAAAATTTTATTACTAAAGCATAATCAAATTCTGAATTTCCATGCTAGATACATTTGGAAGTCAATAAACATTTTAATCATATTGCTTTTTCAAAATTTATTATTGCATTTAATTAGAAAATTTTTATATTACATCTGTTTTTGTATAATTCCCCTGTAGGATATTATCCCTGTTATAATTTGACCACAAATACAGGTTAAAATTGCAAGATTTTTCATGCTTATATCCTATTATAACTTAGAGATGTTCTGGTCCCAGTCTATTAGTTAATAAATTTAGTATCGGATTTAGAAAACCTAATAGTTGACTCATATTAATATATTGAAGTTACATCTTTAAGCTACCCAATGTTGTTTAGTCTTTTCAGTTGTATCCAACTTGTGATTCCATTTGGATTTTTCATGACAAAGATACTAGAGTGATTTGATATTTCCTTCTTCAGCTCATTTTATAGATGAGAAACTAAAGGAAACAGGGTCACACAGCTTGAATCTGAGGCAACATTTAAACTCATGAAGATGAATTTTCCGCTATCTAGTGTGCCACCTAGCTGCCCCAAACTACCCTATACATTTTCATAGCAAACAATTTTCAAATGAAAACTCATTCTTTATTATAGGAAATTTGTAATTTCTCCCCCTTTTACAAGGAATGCTAAAAGAATCCTATTTTCATGGTTAGAGCACTAGCCCTGAAGTCACTTAACTCCAATTGCCCCAACCCTCCCCCCCAAAAAATCATATTTTCCTGGTTCTATGTTCTCAAACTTCAATATTTTAGATTTTGCAACCTATAATCAGTAGAGATCATAAGCTCTTATGACTCTCAAAAAACCCTAACAGATTAGGATATCTTAAAGGATCTGTGCAACTTTTCCCCCAAGCAGTAAATCATTTTTATTGTTTTATTAATATCAGTTTTAAAAACAAAATAAAGGCCATTACATATTAGTTTTCAAATATCTCAATAATACTTTATTTTTCCAAATACACATAAAGATAGATTTCAACATCTTTGTATTCCAAATGTTTCTTTCTCTTTTACCTCTCCCCTTCCCAAAACAGTACTAGCAATCTGACATAGGTTAAATATATACAATCCTTTTAAGCATTTCTTTTTGTCATGTTATACAAGAAAAATTAGAACAGAAAGAACATCTTTGTATTCCAAATGTTTCTTCCTCTTTTACCTCTCCCCTTCCCAAAACAGTACTAGCAATCTGACATAGGTTAAATATATACAATCCTTTTAAGCATTTCTTTTTGTCATGTTATACAAGAAAAATTAGAACAGAAACAAAACAAGAAAGAAAACAAAAGTGAAAACACAATACTTAGATGCATGTTCAGTCTCCATAGTTCTCTGAAAGTAATTGGCCTTTTCCATCCCAAATCAATGGTAATTGTTTTGAATCATTGAATTGTTGAGATGATCACAGCTGATCATCATAGAATCTTATTGTTACTATTCATAATCTCCTGGTTCTGCTCACTTCACTCAGTATCATTTAGTGTAAGACTTTCTACGCTTTTCTAAAGTTAACCTGCTCATCATTAAATATATTTTTATCACATTATTTTAATACTTCATCATCTAATAGCTTTCATATTTAAAAAGTTTTTTTTAACAGCATTTCTGTTGGTTTTCCAAAATTCACAACATAAAAGAGAATTTAGAAATATAACACTAACATATAATATCATATATTTAAAACATGAAACAAAACTTATTACCAGTCAGATGATATCACTATAGCCTAATGCATTTTCAAATTATCTTACATAAAAAAAAAATCATCACCTTTGGCATTACTAATCATGTAAAAGCTGGTATAGAACCATCACATAGCAAAAAAGCAATAACAATAGTTAACAATTATATAGTACTCACCATATGCTAGTACTTCAAAATTGTTCTATCATTTGATCCTCATAACAATTCTGGGAGGTAAGTACCCATTGTTTCCTCCTTTTGCAGAGCAGAAAACTCAGGTAAATAGAAGTCAGATAATTTGTTTAATATCATGCAATTTATACATTTCTGAAACCAGAAGGTTTAGGTTTTTCTGAATTTTTTTTTTTTTGGTTGTTGTTGCACATTTGATGACATAGTTAATGTCTTGATTTGTGTGTAAATTGGATTTAAGTGGGGCAGAGTTAATAGAACAATTTTCACCATATCATAATAAATAAATAAAACACGGCTAGCTAATAGCTTTGGAAAACAAGTTTTAATTTTGTGGTTGTAAATCCAGATTGGATTTGATTGAAATTTGTTCTGAAACTAAATTAGATTTAATTATATCTCCTCATGTACAAACCCTGAGTGATTATAGAAAACCCAAAGCAATGTTAGTAATAAAGACATCTAACCCAGGGTCCAAATATATTCTCTCCCTTCACAAGGGGTGTCAATTTAAATGTGCTCTTCTGCTCTCAAGCCAGCTTTTCCAAAGAGCGTCCCTTGGCATTTTACTATTACTGGAATCCCTTCCCTGCCTTCTTGACACTTCCTCAGTAAGGTGAAATGCAAACTGTTCCCAGCAATATGGAGGTAAATCTTGCCTTAGGAGATCAAGGAGGGAAGTCTGAACTCCAGGAGCGGTCTTTCAATGAAGTTTCTGAAAGCCCATCCTGGGGGTCTGAGTTCTCCCTAAAGCTGGTTGACTTTGCCACAAAATAATTGTGACAGCTGAAAAATGAAAAACGGGAAACAAAGGTTCAAGCTTCTAATGTTCACTAAAGCAATGCATGTCAGTTGCATAAGAAATTGGGACCTGGTCTCCTCAGCTTGGTATACTGGGGGAAGCATTTATGCATTAAAAGAACAATAAGCAGGATATAAAACAGGATGTATAATTAGTTTCTAAGTGGAGGAAAGAGTAGGGTCTTTCTGATTTAAGTGATGGAGAGCAAACTGGTACAATTCTTTGAAATCAGGAAAAGTCCTTTCTCTACCCAAAAGTCTGTATTCAGAGGAACAAGGAAAGAGTAACAGGAGGATCATGAGGTCATTTTTAAGATAAGATACATGGGTTGCTTGAGATCTATAATTGTGAGAAAACTTTTTGCATCAATCTTCAGATCTGACTGGATTTCTGGGCAGCATAATTTAGGTCATTAGTTAAGGGTGTGTAAGCAACAGGTAGAAGTGTTTCAAGCCATGCAGAACTTGGTTCAAACAATGCAATAAAGTTTTCTCACAATTTCCACAATTGAATAAAAAATTTTCACAACACAGAAATTGCATTAGGCCCATGAGCCAAATCCAGAATTGAATCACAAACTGGAGTTGATTTGGTTCACTAAATTCCCACAATTCTCTCCATGGTAACAAATCATCTTTTTAGTGATTTATTCTAAAAATTTCCTGGGAATTGACAGTATGTTTGCCAGCCCATAGTTGGAAGAATCCATTCTTTTTCCCTTTGTTTATCTGACATCTTTCCCTTCTACTCTTCTATGGTTCAGAATTCATATCTATGAAACTTTTCATTACTTTGGGATCTAATTTTTCTATATCAAGCGACTTCTACATATTAAAAGCATTTCTTGGGTTTTAATTTCCTTTTATCATTATCTTAGAGAAAACAAAAGCAAAATAGTAGTAATATAGTTTTTCTATTTGTCCTCTTTTTTGTATTTACCCCAAGCATTGGATCTATCCCTTCTTTATGAAACACTATGTAAACTTATTTCCATCTGTTATGAAGGGCCAATATGTGCTTTGGCTTTTTCTTCCCTTCAAAATGACTTGGGAATTTCTGAATCTGTAAATACATGATTCTCCTATGATAACCAACTTACCAACACAAAGGTTCACAAGGCTCAAAGCAGCAACAGATTTTTTTTTTTTTTATATATTGGCAAGAGGAACAGATGAATTCATATTAAAGAAAATTACAGTTCATGATTAATCCTCCCCAAAGGCTGGTATTATATCACTCACAATGGCTTTTGGTTGTAGGTTGTTTTCTCCTTCTTGTAAGGAGATGACCAGAAACAGTTCTACTATATCACTATTATCCATTGTTCTGTCTGCAACATGTTGTTAATTTTTCCTGTAGCTCAAGCTTCGTGCCTCTCTCAGAGGATACATAGTAAACATAGGTTTGGTTTCCTTTCATCATCCTGTGCTGTAATCTGTTCTTATGGTTCTATTAAATTCTCAGTAGGTGAATAGTATTTCCAAGGGATACAGTTCTCTGGATCTTTACCTTTACCTAAATTACAGTTTAAATTCAGTCCTATTTCTTTGTCCTGTCCTGGGCCTGTTGTACTCCAAACCTAGAGGAAACATCTCCCCTTTCATTTTATAAGCAAGCCTCTCTCCTTAATTTCATGTTGACTCATGATGAAGACATCACTTTGATGTCCATTCTCCTAAAGCTGCTAGATAAACAACTCCCATGTGCCAAGAGAGCTTGGAAGAGCATCCTCTTTCTCACAATCTCCTGTGGGGCATCTAGAAAGGGTCATTGAAATTACTCGGAATTAGCTTAGGGGAAGGTGGAGGTGGGTGTTTATGCAATCTCCAATGTGGAAGTGCTCTTCATAGGAAACCATTTCTAGTCCCCAGGATATTTATTCTTCTTTTGCCCCCAACATAGTTTTAGGATTTTTTTTTTATTATCCTTAGCATTTTTTAAAGTTTCTTCTATTAAATCATAGTCTTTTTGACACTTCCAATAGTCTTAAAAGTCTGAGCTACTTTTTTCAATTTCTCTTTAATTCTATGGTCTTCATCTTGAACCAATAAAAATCTGACCTCTTTAGTTACATTTTCTTCCTCATGGAAATCATTTATAACTTTGTTATTAGAATTTTTCTTTTACCACATTTTATTTTATTGACTTTTTTTCTAACTCAGGTATTATTGCATTGCTTACACTATGACAGGCTTCCCTTTGATCAAATTAAACAACAAAGTTAATTTGGTACATATTTAATGTCATGTAAAGTCTCATTATACTGCATGGAAATTAGGTATAACTATTAAGGAAAGTGGGATGACCCAAAGAAGAAAAACTTTATAGTTTTGAACTGTTTTAACTATTCCCACAGAGAACTGATCCTATATATGTTGGGCATATGAGACATGTTTAGCTACAAATAAAAATTATGATTAGGCTTTTTTTTTTTTTTTTAATGTTTCAGAATGAAATAGATGAGTTTATCGTGACGTATTGTTGTGAGACATCCTCAGTAAATTTAGGATGGGATCCCTATTTCCTCATCTTAATTCTTTCATTCTTGCATAAGATTCCTTCTTATGGTGTAAACTCCAGAGATCTGGAAATTAGTAATGGGATTGACCTGAGATTGGAGTTCAAGTTTCAAACTATTTTTCTCCACTAGGTGGGGTTGTGAGGATCTGATTTTCCTTTTTAGCATTGTTTAATTAGTCTGCCCCTGGTTAACTAAGGGAAAGATGTTCCTGGGCCTTTTAGGCAGATTTAAAAAAATCTTTAGATTCTCCTGTCTGTGTTAGAACTCTAAACTCTTCTCATGCATAACTTAGTCATTCAGACCATTGAAAGGTCATGATTATATGGGATAGGACAGGGACCAGAGGCTATGGAAGAGGTGAAGGGATTGGACAAGATAATCTCTAAAATTAGATCCAGCTCTAAACATGATTCCACAATCAGTTTCCACATCTATATTTCATTGAATCTTCTCATGAAGCAGAGATGGGAATATATGAGTTAGAGAGTGATCTGATGCCAGACAAGGCAACTTGTCAGCAATAGTGGCCAAAAGATGTATTTAGGGGCCAACCATACCAATCCCCAAACCTCTCTTACTTTTATCTCTATATTAACTCTCTCTCCTATTCAAAGGAATTCTAGGAAGCATGCTCTGGAATATGTTTAGAAATTACCAAACATGTAGAAGTTTTCTAATAAGTGTACCTTCACTCCAAATGGAATAGGGGAAATATTTTTCCCCCCAAGATCTGACTATCTTTTCTCAAACTTGAACCATGAATTTATAGATTTTAGGAGGAAAGAAGCTGTGAGTAGTCATGTAAATTATTATCAATTATTAAGTAGCATAGAAAATACAGATTAGCATTCAAATAAGGCATAGGTATTTATGATAGGAATTGTAGCTAGAATTGTCTCTTCTCTTCCTCAGAGTCTTTTGGTTGGTCTAAATGGATGAAGGAAATATTGTATTTTAAAATCTGGTTAAACAATTTCCCAACTCTATTCTCTGGGAAAGAGGGATTGAGAAAGGAGCAATGGATTGGATTTGACTTTCATCAAATATCATAGCTGCTGGTTCTGTTTTCTGACCTACTTAGCCTGTTATGTGCATGTATGCTCTTAGCTCTTATTCTCCCTGTCTTCATCTACATTTTACCATGAAATCTCTGTTCTGCTTGCTTTTCCTGGTTTTAGTTACAAGAGGGCAGTGTATGCCAGGTTGCCTGTTGGGCTTTCCGGGACAAACATGGAACAAGAAGTGGTCATACTTCTTGCTTCTTTCTTGTCATTTTGTAGCTCAATTTCTGCCTTCATACTAGGGAACTTCAACATACATATTGATACTTCTCAAGTCAGCTAACTCAGCTCCTATCATGTAGGCCTCCATTTTCCTCCAGCTACGCAGAGATTTACCCTTGATCTTGCCGTCATCTAAAAGTTCATGATCATATTCATGAACTGCAAACTTCTTTTATATACAGCATCCTATGCTGTATCCTGCCCAATATGACTGTAATGCCGGAGAAACTGAGGCAAAATAGAGATTAGAGAGTTTTTAATATTTTATTAATTGGAGAGTTTAATTGACTGGACAGGACTCTCGTCTCAAAGTATCCAGTGATGAATGGGGGAATGAAAAACCCTTTTATAGCTTTTCAGACAAAGAAAAGAAGAAGAGCAGGAAAAGTTAGAACCGTTTGGTTTTGTCAGGATGGGGGGAGGCTGTAAATTCTTACTAAAAGCCAGAGTCAGAATGTTTGAATAAACAGAAGTAAAGATGTCAGTGAAGCATCCGAGATAGTCTTATTTTTTGGAATATTTTAGAGGGGCAGTGTCATAAATTCTTGAGGGCAGAAGGAGCTAGGAGCCAGGAAGTCTGATCTACTCCTCATCTCCCATTGACATTTTATAACCTTAAAGCAAATGGTCCTCAGTCTTAATGAACCAGGGGGGTTTTACAACTTAAGGGACTGAGGCAGAACAGTTAAGGAAACTGAGATAGAAGAATTCAGGGAAACTCAGGACAATAAGGGAAACTAGTGCAGGGAAACTGAGGTAGAACAGCTCAAGGAGACTGTGGCATAACATGACTTCTAACCCTATCCCTCCAATCCTTATACCCCTCAGTTCTTTCGCAAATCATCATCCCTGTATTGATGCTCCCTTTTCCCTTCCCTATCTCAAACTGTTAATCATTTCAACTCTGTACTGTTCTCTTCACTGGAGTTTCTTGCATCGTTGTCCTATCACTCACTGGTCATTCTTTGCCAGATTTAACAATTGGATATACTCCCACCATCTATCTTCACTCTTATTCACAAACTGCTGATGGGAGCTGAAGAAAATCCTGAAACTGTACTGTTGGGTTCAGTACAAAATTATGTTGCATTGTCTCACCGGGGAGACTACAGTAAAGCAATCATTTCATGTTTTTCTAATAGAGTCATTAATCCACTCACCACAGCAAGTTATTTCAAACCTTTTCATCTCTTCTCAAATGTCCTATCACATCTGTTCTACCCTTTCAGCTGAGAATCTTCTCATACTTCACCAAACAATTGAGGCCATTTACCGAGAGCTCCCTCTTCTTACTTTTTCATCATTTCATATCACTTAGGATGTTCACAGCATCTCTTCCTTCACCCATCTCACATGAAGAGGTAGTTTTTCTCCTGGTTAAGGCAAACTCCTCTATGGATACCCTTTGTTCCAACCATTAGAGTTTTCCCATTCATCCTGTAGAGTTAATCCCAACAATATCAGGTCTTTATATAGATGAAAGATAACAGAGATGAAAGAGGCCAGAGTACCAGCTCCCCTTATGGTCTTTGGGGAAGACAAAAGGCACCTGGTGGCTTGTAGTAGATTATAGAAAACTGAACAAAGGTATCACATCCATTGTTTGGCCATTCTTGACCTCTTACTACTTATCAGAGTGTCAGAATATGAGGCCTACATAATAGGCCCTTAATAAATACTTGTTAACTTGATTCATCAGTGTGGAAAACTGTAGCCTGGGCCCAGTATGAGTATGGAATTAAGGCTAATGTTCTTGTTTTGTTTTCTTTTGTTCCCCTCTATTTCTATGGCTTAGGCTAGTTAGGAAAAAATCATTTGTTCCTGGTTCTCTTTCATATTTGACTGCTCCTTCTCAATCTTCTTTGCTGGATGCTTACAGAGATCAAGGCTTCTAACCAAAGAAAACTGTCCCTCAGGGTTCTCTTCTGGATCCTCTTCTCTTTCCCCTTTACACTATATGATCTCATCAGTCTACAGTGGATTTAATTAACATCTCTCTTCTGATGATTCTCAAATCTGTTTATCCTGCCCCAACTTCTCTGTGGACCTCTAAATCTCACATCTCCAAGTGCCTCTCAGACTTCTCAATCTAGATGTGTAATAGACACCTTAAACTCAACATGGCCAAAATGGTACTCATTATCTTTTCCCACAAAGCCTCCCTTCCCTATCACTGTTGAGGACAACACCTTCCTCCAGTACCTCACAATCCATTCCTCATTATTTCCTCCCCATATCTGATCTGTTGCCAAGGCTTATTTATTTCACTTTTGCAGCATCTCTCAAATATGCCCCTTACTTTCTGCTGACATCACTCTGGTGCAAGACTCATCACCTCATACTTGGACAATTGCAATAACCAGCTGGCGTGTCTGACTGCCTCATCTCTCTTCACTGCAATCTACCCTCCTTCAGTCACCACAATAATTTTCCTAAAAAATAGATTTGATTATGTCACCCTCCTATTCATTAAACTCCATGAGCTTTCTATTGCCCCTAATATCATATACAAAATGTTCAAAGCACTTCATTGTAATGTTCTGGTTGGTTTTCTGGAGGTCTCTGGACCAGCCTTTGTTTCAGCAAAGTAATCATCATGAGAATAGCCAGAAATAAAGTCCAAAAATCTTGATTGTCTCTTTCATGGTCTTGTCTCCTTGCCTGGGGCCCGGGCTAGCTTTCTGGAGGTTCTCCGGAATGTGTCTTGGTTTCTGTGGGGCAGGCAGGAGGACCACCACAATGGTCTCTATCTTGAAGTCTGTCTCAATCTGAGGGCTTGTGCTCCAGCCTCCAGTCTTCTGTCTTCTCCGAGTCTGTCTCCGAATCCCCTCCAACTCCCCTTCAAGTTTGCCTCTGAGCCCCTTCTGAGTCTAGCTGAATTTGTCCCAGTTTATATGCAGTATACTGAGTATAAAGCAATCATTATATCACTAGGGAACCATTATTTGTTGTAAGATTAAATCAATCATACTGAACTAGAGAACTACTAATCACCATGCTAATCTAGATAATCTTTGTTTTAACAATTCCACTGACTTAACACCTTGTAAGAATCCTTGTTTCAAGTACAGAGTTCTGGCCCATTACACTTAATAATCATTCAGTCTTATTATACTGGCAGGTAATCTTTAGTCTAGTGACTTCTTTGCTGTTGCATGAATAATACACTCCATCTCTCAACTTTAGGCATTTTCTCTGGCTCTCCCCTCTGTCTGGAATGCTCTCATTCCTCATTTCTGCCTTCTGGTTTCCTTTAAGTCACAGTTAAAATTTTTTTTTTTTTACAGAAAGCCTTTCTCAATCCCTTTTAATTCTAGTGCCTTCTGTTAAATATTTCATATTTATTCTGTATATAGTTTTTATGTATATGTTTGCTTATTGCCTCCTTATGAGCTCCTTTGAGGGCAGAGACTGTGTTTTGCTACTTTGTATATCATCAATACAAAGTAGACACTTAACTTATGTTTATTGATTAATTGATTTTTTTCAAAATCTGACCTTAATCTCTACAACAGAAAAGAAATATCTCTCACCATCCTGAGGACTTGCTATTGTCTGATATTAATTATAACTCGAAAGATTTCCAATTGACCTTATCAATAGTAACCAGCATGGATGTTACCTAAAGGCTCTTACCATTATTGATTCCCAAGAATTCATAAACCCCATTCCCACAATAGACCAAACTCCAAATAGCTACCAGAGAGAGCTGTGATCCAGACAAGAAATCTTTTCTCAACTCCCATATGAAAACTGAGATGTCTCTATTTACAAATTAGGGTTCATCTAGTATGGATAGTAATAACCAGGCTGTTGCTATCCACAAGCTCCTTATGTATTTGATGGCTCCCTTCCATGCTACTTTGATGACTTGGGCATATAACCTCTAGTCTCAGTGTCCTTGAAGTTCTACGAAAGATCCTAGCCTCGAGATAACTTGACCTTCAAGAGACTCATTTGAGGAACTTCTCAAGTCTACATACAGAGATTGGTGTGGCTTCGAACTGCCATGTTGGACAGAGGTTTAGGTAACGCCTTATACTACTTTATAGGTGAGTGAAAGGATCTTTACTGCCTTACTTTAGATGTAACAATCAGTCAATTAATAAATATTTAAGCACTTACTATATGTCAGATATGGTGTTATTTGCTGATGATATAAAGAAAGTACAAGGGGAAAAAAATAAAAAAAGGTTTACTAAGAGTTCACATGCTGATGGGAAAGATAATATATAAATAACTATGTATATAAAAGATTATGTATACATACACATACATGTATCTATATATGCATATGTATGTATATATTATATATAAAGGTAATCTCAAAGGAAAAGCACTAGCAGTGAGGGGGTTAGAGTGCCTGAGAAAAGTCTCTTGCCTAAGATGAGATTTGAGCTGAGTCTTGAAGGAGATGAGGGAAGCTAGAAAGTAGAAAGAAGTGAGAAAAGAGACAGTATTTTAGGTTTGGGAAACAGAAAGTCAGGAGAGGGGTTGTCATGTTCAAGGAACTATAAATAGTCCTGTGTAGCTAATCCTAGAGTACATGAAGGAGAGTGAAATATAAGAATAGGAGAAAAGTTGCAAAGGACCAGATTGTGAAGGGTTTTAAGTGCTAAATAGCATTTATATTTGATGCTGAAGAATAAGAGATTCTGTAGTAGAAATATGCCTGTATGACGCTTTGATATTTCTTAGACTCCATTTTATAATCTAGAGTCCATCTTGCAATTTTGACTTGTAATTCAGTTTTCATTTGCTGTAGAAATTTGTTAGTTTACTTGCTAAACTCTCATATCTTGCTTAGGGAACCATCTCCTACCCTGTTCCTTGGCATCAGACCATCCTTGTCAAGATGGTTCAAAGTTAGAATGGTTCAACTATTCTGTATCATTAGACACATCCTACAACATAGAGATAGGTCCCACCACTATTCACTTACTAGGGATAAATACTCCATCTCCATCCATATGGCTGGTGGAAATGCCCTAAAATAACCCTAAAAAATCACAGTCAAATTTATAGTCAGTGGAGCCATCAATTGGACATCTTCTACCCTTAGTTAATGGTTGAAGATTAACTCTCCTTTCTCACAAGCATTACCTAAGTCCCTGAATGAGATCCTTCTCCCACCACAATATGCTCCTTCTCTTTCTTCCCAAAGATTTAGACATTTGTGTCACTGGTCCCTGGATCTTTCTCATACCCACCACCCGCCTCTGGTAGTGGCAAATGTTACTGTGTTTCTAATAAAGCCTCCTGTAATAAAACTTGGAGCCATTTCCTGCTGTCAGAATCCAATTGGACCATCAGAGAGTTATAAACTGAGCCTGAACCATCCTTCTCTCCTTAGCTAATGAGCCATTGACCAAAAATGAGACTGAATTTTCTGGCATTTGTACCCCCATAGACAAAGTGAAACAGACATCTACTGTCTTCTCTGGGGAAAACAAGGAATTAATCATGAATTAATTAATTAGTCCATTAATCACTGACCAGATCTGGGACTAGGACTCTTGACAGCTGCACCTTTGTGGGCACCATCTGTTTTCATAAAAAAAAACAAGGGATGAGAATTAAAACAGCAAGTTTTCCTTCCTCATGCCTTATGGATCCATGAGCCATTGACCAGGACTAGTAAATGGATTAAGATCTGATGGTGGGAATGTCTTTTCTATTGTGGTCAACCTAGGGTTTGTACCTTTAGTTTGTACTACCTCTAGGGTGGAGAAGCTTTTTTCTGCCAAGGGCCATTTGGATATTTATAACATAATTTTTCATACAAAATTATCAATTTAAAAACTCAAGTAGTAGGAAGTTGTAGCCAAGTGAAGGAAGAGAGAGTTAATGTACCCATCTCCCATTTGGGAAATAAATAAAGAAATGATATCAAATCCCATTTCTTTTCATCATGGAGGCCAGAAATAAAAGTGCTACTGATGGGCAGGCATTAGGCTTGGGAAAGTTAGCTACCCATACTTAGTTTCCATTGAATACATATTCTTAAGAAATTCAGAGCTGGCAGAACCCCTAGAAGCCATTTAGTCCAATCCAAACCTGAAAAATAACACTTCAGAAATTGTCATACAATTTTTTACTTTCAGATCTACATTGTGAGGGAATCTTTCCCATTTATCAATAACTCTAATTTCTAGGAAATATGTTCCTTAATAGTATTTTATTTTTCCAAATACATGTAAAGATAGTTTCCAACATTCATTTTTGTAAGACTTTGTATTCCAAATTTTTCTTCCTCACCTCCTCTTTTCCCAAGTCAGCAAGCAATCCAAAGGAGGGAAACATGAATTATCTAGGAAATATTTTCTTACATAAAACCTCTATTGTTCTTTGTAACATCTAGCTATTGTTCTGTCTCTGAACAAAAAGTACTCTTTCACATAATACCCTTCAAATATTTGAAGATATATCTTTGAATATATTGAATACCATCTGAGCCCTCTTTCTTCAGACATTTCTGCTTCCTTCAAACTTTTTGCTTATGGCATAAATTTGAGACCATTTATCATCATGGTTAACCTCCTTTGGATCATTTCCTCTGGATCATTCATATTCTTCCTATTTCTGGCACATTACTCAATACCCAAATAAATCTATGACTTCATCATTTTTCATATTTTTTTTTCTGATGTGCAAATTGTAATCCACCCATTCCTGAATATTCTGTGTGATTCCTTATAACAGTATCACCACAAGAATATACTTACATGCTTCAGGGTTATCTCAATTTTTCCTGACATTTTAATGATATTAGTGGAATACAAGCTTTTAACTATCATCCCTCTCCCTTCTGATCAGTCCTACTCCTACCATGATGTTCCCCTGAAGATGTTCAGGGTGTTTCTAAAGTCTCAGTGAAGTTTTAAACTACTTTAGTAGTTACTTTAGGTAGATAGCTTCAATTAATTTTTCTATTGATCCATATGTTATATTTACTTTTTAAAAATGAAGTTGTATTGATATCTCCTGTTTTTATATCACCTATATTGCCTACCGTATACCTCCCTTTCCCTTTCCAGAGAGGTAGCCCTTATAACAAAAACATTTTAAAAAAATTAGTTCCACAAAACTAAGCGTACTTTAGAAAACTAAAATTCTGACATACACAGTATTTATACCCATGGTTTTCCACCTCTGGTAAAAAGTACCATGAGGAAAATATATTTTCGGATATTTTTTGAGGATCAAACATGGTTGTCATAATTTTGCAGCAATTTGATTAGTTGCTTTTTGCGATGGTCCAGTCTAGCTCCTCTGAAGGGCTCAGAATAAGTCCTTGTCAGGATAAGGAAAAGTCCTTGCCCCACGTTGTGGACGCCAATTGTAATGTGTCTCCAGAAGCTGCTGATGGATCGCTCTCTGGGAGGAGAACTGCTGTGTCAACTCAAATCTCTTGGACAGATTCTTCTTCCTGCAGAGAGGTGCCTCAAGTCTGTCTAGAACAGAGACTTACTTTTTTCCTCCAGAGCTGCCCTCTTTATCCTCCCAAAGAATGGGCGTGGGATAATGCAAGGGCTTCTGGGAAGAACCACTTCAACCAATTAACTTGCTCCTCCCAAGCACGCAAGCTCTTCCCCAGGAATTCACAAGTCAAACTCCCAGGAAAGGCCGGAACTAGAAAATTGTCAAGTACCGACTTAGCACTTAGTAAGAACCTAATATCTTATTATCTCATTAGCACTTAGTAAGAACCTAACAGTTTTTTGTTTGTACATTGTTGTGATCATTGTATACACTTTTTTTTCTGGTCCTGCTTACTTCACTTGACATCAGTTCATATTTATCTTTTTATGCTTCCTTGTATTCATCATATTGATTCATTTCTTAGGGTACTGTAACATTCCATTACATTTATGTATCACAATTTAACTATTTTCCACTTAAAATTGATTGGCATCAATTTTGTCTCTAATTCTTTACTACTATGAAAATTATTGTTATAAATATATATATACATATGCATTTTTATTCTTCAGATGATATATTTATGTCTTAAAGTTAGAAAGAAAACTAGTGAATGTTGGTATTTTTAAAAATAGGTTTATTTTCTGAAAGAAGTAATAGATTATGGAGTAACTATCTGTACCTTTGCCATTTTCTGATGGCTTGATTTCTCTTGGCTTTTTAATTCTAGGTTCAGTCTATAAATTTGTGGTGTCTTAAGTATACTAGACAAGCTCTATAGCACCTAGATATTATTCCTCTTTTAATGTAGTCCGAAATTGACTGATGAATAGCACTTATGGCAAGCTTCCCTTTTATTAAAACACCAATATCTTTCTCAAATGAATTATTGTCCAACTACTCCTCTCCTACCTTGTACTTGTGATATTGATTATTTGAACCCAAAGGTAAGACATTTATCCCTATGAAATTTCTTCTTTTTTGTTGGTCCCAATGTTAGCCTATCAGGTTCAATTTGAATCTTCAGTCTGCCTTCCAATATAATAGCATCTGTGGATTTCCATAGCACGGGATTTCTATAGCACCCATCCATGCCTTTATCCAAGTAATTGTTTAAAAAAAAAAAAAAAAGAAAGAAAGAAAAAGAAAAAGTTAAACAACAAAAGGCCAAACACAGATCCTTTGGGCATTCCACTGGAATCATCCTTCCAAGTTGACCTCAAACCATTAATTTCTGAATCCATTGAATTTTAGGCCCATTTATCCATCTTTTGCAAAAGGACAGAGTGAAAAGTAAATTAAAACTTAATTTTACTTGGTGTTTAGCATAGTAACTGACACATAGAAAGTGCTTAATGAACTGACTCATTTTTAGTCATTTGAAAATATTAAGAAATAAATCTTTCTTCAGTCTAAAATACTTCCCAGATTTCCTAGGAAAAAGAGAAAACTTTTATCAGTACTTACATTTCTCAGGAAAAAAAAATTAAGTTCCAGTAAATTTTTTTTTTCCTTTTGCTTAGACCCAATTCCTTTCTTTTCAGAACATCTATAAAAATCAAAAATAAAAGCTAAGGCCCTAGAAAACATACTAATTTAGGTAACCAAATTTAGAAAGAGAAATGCTTTAGGTTTACATAAGGTCGCTGAAAAGATTAGAGTAGAGATTCTTAAATTATGGCTTGTAGATCCCTGAACATCCTTAAAGCCCTTTTGGGGGTCTAAGTAAAAATTACTTTCATAATAATATTAAGTTATTGTTTGCCTATTAAAATATTTATATATAAGTATTTTCTTCATGTACTTCAATCATAACAGCATATCAAAAAAAGATCAAATGCATAAGCAATAAGAGAATTTAACAGTTATCTATTAAACCAGACAGACATTGGAGAGATTTGTAAAAATATGTTAAAGTGCCATTCTTTGCATTAATTTTTTTTTCTGAGACAATTGGAGTTAAGTGATTTGCCCAGGGTCACACAGCTTGGAAGTGTTAAGTGTCTAGGCCACATTTGAATTCAGGTTCTGCTGACTTCAGGGCTGATGCTCTATCCACTGCATCACCTAGCTACCCCTGTATTTATTTCTTTATTTTGTAAAGTTATTTTCATAAAAATATGTTATGGAATAACAAATATTATTTTTAAATGAATTAATAAATATGTATATATTTTATTTCCAATTTGGTAAGTATTATTAGATAGAATTCACACAGACAAAAGCTCATTGGGGTCCTCAAATTTTTTTAAGAGCATAAAAGGGTCTCAAGGCCAAAAAGTTTGAGGATCCTTGGCTTAGAAGGTATTAGGATACTAATGAGAAGGTGAAATCTTTGGATCACTTCCTTAGCGGAGAGCTTTTGAAGAAAATGGCCAAAGAGGAATTGAGTGATTTTAGGAGAATGAGTCTTCTAGGGTTTTTCAAAAGATTGTGATTATTATTCTAGTGACTAAATTGTGCGATTATATCTTATCTTGTGAAATTTTTCTCCATAAGCATTCTTATAAACGCTACTTCAAAATGTCTTGTTTTGGAGCAGAGAGGGGTTCTTAAACTGAGGTACCTGAATTTGCTTTTTCAAAATATTTTGATAATTGTATTTTAATAGAATTGATTTCTTTGTAATCTTATGTGTTTTACTTTAGATATTTAAAAACATTATTTTGAAAAGGGATTCATGAGGGTTCACCAGATTACCCATGAGATCCAGGACACATAAAAAGATTAAAAACCTCTGTTTGGGAAAGATATTTGAAGGCATGAAGAGATGTCTATGTCAGTTCGAATATTTCTCCTAAGCAAACCAATGCTTGAATTTAGAATAACGATAAATTAATAAAAATTGCTTTTGGCAAGCTTATGTCAACAAGACAGATTATGGTATTAATATATATCTTTGACACTAGATAATAGCATAAGAAACTGTCAATTCTTTGCTAGCATCTAAGCAAGCCTCATCTGCTGCTATTCATTCTGTTGATACCAGTTTAGTAACCCTGTCAAATAAGAAAATTAAGTTAGTCTGGCATGACTTGTTTTTAATAAAGCCACAAATTATTTTCTCTAGATGTTTGCTAACCATGTAATAACGTGTCCTGGAATTTTGTCAGTAAGTAAGTGAGTTCAACTCACTGGCCTCTAGGATGCAGAATTCATTTTCTTTCTTCCTCCCTCCTCCTCTTTTGTTTTGAAACTGGCACTTTGGCCTCCTCCAATCCAGTGATCCTTTTCTTTTTTCTTTTGTCATTGACAGTCACTTAACAATCATACCTACTGTTTTTTTTTTGTTTTTGTTTTGTTTTGTTTTTTTTCTGTTGCGATGCTTAAACTCATTAAGGGCAGCTAAGTATTCTCTTACTATCTTATTTATTTAGGGTATCAACTCCCCATTAGCTACTCAAGTTCTGTCCTTTCCTGTACAAAGATCATTCTCCTTGGCAGAGAAAAAAAGAACAAAAATAAGAGCTGAGCAGCTCCATCTCTTCTCTCTAACCATTGCCCCATCCATATGGAATAGCAAATGTATCCCTTTTTTAATTTCTCATTTTTTCTTAATTAAGCTAAAAGCTTTAAAAAAAAAAAAAAAAAAAAAGCATTTGTACCATCTTCAGCTTTCCTTACCAGCCTCAGCTCAGTCTGAGTTACCTTTGAACTACTGGGCCTCTGGAAACCATGCCCTGGGTGACAATCTACTCAGTCCTGGAATCAGTGTACTGGGTCCCTGCTATATCAGTTTGGTGATCTAGTTAGTGTAGACACATGTAGTTTGCTCCATCTGGCCAGTCCTTTACTCCAGACCATGTTTTCACATCCATCCAACCATTTATCCCCCATGCATGCCTTTGCCATTGAGCCTGCTTACTTCTTTCTCAGGGAATAATAATCAAATCAACACTACTATTGCTTCTGGGAAAGGGATGTCAGTTGATTCCCCACTGGCTCTCCTCACCATCCATGTGATTTGCTAAACTAAAACACCTTCCCTGGCTGCTTCTCTCTTATATGTGTGGTCTCCCCAGACTACAACATAAGCTTCTTAAGGACAGGAACTATCATGTTTTCATTATTTATATGCAACGGGCTTAAATATGGTTTCTTGCTGATTGCATGAGTTTATTATGTGCTTTTCATTTATTCATTTAGCATTCCTGACACTTAAAGAATCATGTGAAATAGATGCTTAGGATTATTGGGTCCATTTTACCAGAGAGGAAGCTGTCCATCTTATAGGAGGAAAGAAAGCTCTGTTTGGAGTCAGATGACCTGAATCTGAGTCCTAGTTCTGTCAGTTACTTCGTTTTTGACCAGGGGCAAGCAATAATAACAATGATAATGGTGATGCTAATAATAATAATTGGTATTATCATACTTTAGGGAAAAGAAGGCAAGATTTGTAGACAAGGTAACCTGGGTTTGAATCCTGGATTTGCCACTTATTTCCTGTGTGACCATGGATAAGTTATCGTAATTATAACAATAGCTAGCATGCACTAGTACTTAAAATTTGTTAGGAGATGCTATAGTTATCCCTATTTAACAGATAAGGAGTTGAGTCTTAACAGAGGCTAAGTGATTTGCCTAAGATCACATAGCTAGTGTCTGAGACTGGATATGAACTCAGTACTTTCTGACTTCTGAGCCAATTCTCAATCTATTCTACAACCAAGCTGCCTCTCTAGATCTTCATTTCTTCATCTATAAAATGAGGGATTTAAAGTCATGGCCTTATTTTAAAAAATAGCTTTCAACATTTATTTTTGTAGGACTTTGTGTTTCAAAATTTTCTCTGCTTCCTTCCTTATCTCCCCTCTCCCCAAGACAGCAAGAAATCTGATATAGATTAAATATGTACAATTCTTTTAAAACTATTTCTACATTTGTCATGCTATGCAAGAAACATCAGACCAAAAGGGAAAAAACCATGAGAAGGAAAAAAAAAAAAAAAAAAACAAAAGGTGAAAATACTATGTTTCTATTCCCATTCTATCTCCATAGTTCTGTCTCTGTATGTGGGTGGCATTTTCCATTCCAAATCTATTGGAACTGACTTGAATCAGCTCATTGTTGAAAAGAGCCAAGTTCATCACAGTTGATCATCACATAATTTTGTCATTACTGTATACAATGTTTTCCTGATTCTGCTCACTTTAATCAGCATCAGCTAATGTCTTTCCAGGCTTTTCTAAAATCAGGCTCTTCATGTTATAGAACAATAATATTTCATTACATTCATATACCATAAAATATTCAGCCAAAACCCAACTGAGAAGCATCCACTCAATTTCCAGTTCTACAAACATTTTTGCAATATGGGCCCTTTTCCCTCTTTTATGATCACTTTGGATACAGACCCATTGGTGACATTGTTGGATCAGATGGTATGCACAGTTTTATAGCCCTTGAGACATAGCTCTAAATTGCTCTCTAGAATGGTTGGATCATTTCACAACTCCATCAACAATGAAGTAATGGACTTCTAAAGGTTCTTCAAAGTAATTTACTCAAGGTTATACCTATTTGATACTTGAGGCAGGATTGAAATTTGAAGTCTGCCTGATTCCAAATCCAGTTCCCAGCTATTTAAGAAACACCAGTACTCTCTAAATTGTGGCATCCTGGTGCAAAATTCTGATCACCCAACCCTGGTTATGCTTCTACTTTCATGGACAATGAAAATATTATCTGCACCTTTAAGGTCTTCAACTTCTTACCCAAGATTTTGTAATTTTTAGTAATGCTTTCTAGGTTTTTTTTAGAAGTATCATGTGTGCCCACATGAATCACCATAAGTTAGTAGTAATCATTTGGTTCTACAAGTCTTGGGAGTATTTCTGTCACATCTTAGATACATAGCCCAGGAAGAGAGCCAATCTCTCTAAGATTGTTACCAGATTGACACTTACCTCAGTGTCACTAGAGATTGACTCACAGGATAACAGAAATTCAAAATTAGAGTGGCAATCTAGTCCAACCCATTCACAAAAGGAATTTACACTATAATAAACTTGACAAATAGCCCTTTAACCTTTGCTTGAAGACCTCCAAAGAATGGGAACTCCCTAGCTAAGTAGCCAACTTCACTTTTGGACAATTGTAATTCTTTGTTTTTTTTTTTTTGTATCACACTTAACTTTGCTTCTCTACAGCCTCCATCCATTGTTTCTGGTTCTGCCGTCTGAAAAAATATCTGAAAAAAGTTGTAGACTAGATATTGCTTAGTCTTCTTTTCTCCAATTTAAATATCCCGAATTCCTCCAACTGATTGTATTATGACACAAACTCAAAGTTTTTCAACTACCCAATTTCCCCTGATCTGGATACTTGTCAGTTTATACATATTCTTCTTAAACTATGAAACATGTTTAACTGAACATAATAACTCCAGATGAGGTCTGAGGGGGGCAGGGAAAAGTGAGATCATCACCTTTTCCTAGAAGCTATGCCTCTTTTAATGCAGCCCAAAACTGAATCATTTTTTTTTGTTTTGTTTGGTTTGGTTTGGTTGCTACGTCATGTTGCTGACTCTTAAACTATGATGCACGTTTAACTGAATGTAATACTCCAGATGAAGTCTGAAGGGACCAGGAAAAAGTTTGATCATTATCTCTCTTTTCCCTAGAAGCTATGCCTTTTTTAATGCAGCCCAAAATTGAATTTTTTTTTGGGGGGGCTGCTATATTATGTTGCTGACTCATTTTGAGCTTGGAGTCCACTAAGTCCTACAGATTTTTTTTTAGAACAACTAATGTCTTAGCACACTCTCCAATTTTATATTTGTGAAGGGTGTGTGTGTGTGTGTGTGTGTGTGTGTGTGTGTGTGTGCGCGCGCACGCGGCGTGCCCAGGTATGATACTTTACATTCATCCCAGCTGAATTTAATCTTGTTAGATACAAATACTCTGGCCTATCAATATTCTTTGGGATCCTGACTTCAGTAATATACTCCAGTATGTTAGCTGGTCATTAGATTGGGAGTTCCTGGAGGGCAAGGGCTAGTGCCCTTTTTGTATCCTCAGCATTTAGCACAGTTTCTAGACACTTAATAAATGATTATTGACTATCTGACTAACTAGTCTTTTCAACTTTGAGTCATCTGCAGATCTGAGAAGGAAGCCAGATATACCTTTATCCAAATCATTAAGAAGATTTTCTCATTCCTCTAGTTCTTATTGGAAGACCCCTCATTTAATAACATCTAGGGAACAGAGGAAGCTCTCTTATTTAATTTTCTTTTTTTTTAAGCTGCTGGCCATGAACTTTAAAATTTTCATTTATTTACTTAATTTATGGAATAAAACAAGCACGTTCATAATATAATTTAATAAAAAAGGTGATTGTACATGAAACTGGAAATCTGTGAGGTATAACACTATTTTTTCAAGAAAAACCATAGTAATAGCCTTTCCATGCCTCTTTGATCATTGGAAAATTTAACCCCTGAAATTTAAATTCACATCCTTCCTGCTACAGTTAGGAACTGAGAAGGAAATTTGCAAGATCAGTGATTAAAATTCAATAAAGGTTTATTAAGTGTCTGCTATGAACAGGGAATTGTGGTACAAACTGGGCATGCAATGACAAAAAATGAAAATAGTCCTTGTCCTTGACCTTAGAGCCTCTCCCTTTTTTAAAGAATTCAGTTGTTTTTATTCTGCACTTAACAAATAATAAATAAAACAAGAAATTCCATATACCTAATAGAGCAGATAAGACAGTACATGAAACTGCAAGCCTTTATTATATAGTTTGCTTTCTTTTAAAATATAATAAATTCAATATGTGTCTTTCAAAGCTATCCAGCTTTTCTGCTCTTTGATCCTTCTACTCTCTTCTATGCATTAAATGAATCAATAATTTTCTTTCTTTTTTTTTTTTTTTGGCCACTTATCTCTAGCATCCTCTTCTTCTCATTCTACTCCCTAAATTGAAAGAACAAAACTCAGTCCTTGTATGTAATACATATAAAAAGAAAGGCAAATTCCTACATTGGCTGTTTTGGAAAATGTAGAACTTATTTTGCGTTTTGAATCTATCACTTCTCAGTCTAGCGGTCGGTAGCATGATTCATTATGAGTCTTTTGGAAGCATGGTTGGTCATTGCATTGACCAGTCTTAAGAAAGATCTTAGATTCTATTTCAAAGGATAATATTTAGGACTACTTAGTTCTAAATATATTAGGGTTATTTAGACCAAGTGGTCCAATTCCCTTATTCTATAGATAAGAAAAATGAAGTCCAGAAGGGTTAACTTGTGACTTCCTCAAGCTCATACAGGTAGCAGATAGCACAACTAGTATGTGAAGGTAGTTCCACATGCCTAGAATCTTTACTTTTTGTTTTATTTTTTTTTTCTACCCCATATTGCCTATTCCCAAAAGTCCTTTCTCTCAAAATTCAGAACTGGATATATACATACTTTTTAGATAATACTGGAAAAAAATTTCCCCTACGTATTTGTTCTATTCCTAGTTTGTTTCTTTGTTTTTTTTCCGGAACAGGGTCTTGTCTGTGGATCAGGAGAAACTAGCAATGATCCTCCAGACCTTCTTCCTCCCAAGGAAGGCATCTTAGAAACACCAGCAGACCTGGAAGTTTCATCCTTTCCTATGCTGAATATGGAAGAAGCCTTTGTAGAATCATAGGAACTGAATGTCTTGGCTCAGCCCCTTCATCCAGCTTCCAAATATTCTGTCTAATGAGTTCCAGCTGTGTGTACAGCTCTGGCAGGCATTTCCCATACTGCTTCTAGGAAACTCGTGACTAATTAAGTGGGGAGGGGGTATTTCCCTCCCAAAAAATAGAAGTTTCTAGGGCAACAGAGATGGCTAACAGCCATACTCAGAAAAGGAAAGCCCCTTCCAAGCTCTATTCGGTCAAAGTTCTGAGAAGAATATTAAAGAAAAGAATTATTTCCCTCCCTCACATCCAGAGTAACCCCCTCGGCTGGCTCTGACTTAATGAGGGCCTGGCGTCTCATTTCCTGTGTCCTGTCATAGGCCTTGTCTTTTCTGTAGTCAGAGATGTACAGTCTTTTTGGGGGTTGGGCCATTTCTTCCTCTGCCTCCATTGATGACCAAGATCTTTCTCAATCTACTGCTAATTTTTTTAGGCAAGGAGGGTGTGTCAAAGATAAAGAAAGGGGGATAAGCCAGAGGAAAGGTTTTTAAGTTTCTTCTTAGCTGAGAAATCTCTGAGGAAGACACGGACTTCACTTTGTTCCCAATCTTCTTTAAAGTTTGTAAAGTTCTTTTTATCCATTATATTTTATTTCCTATATAGTCTTGTGAGGTTGGTGCAACTAGCATTTTGTTTCCATTTTACAGATGTGGAAATTAAAATTTGAGACCTTACTCAGGGTCACTTAGCTAGTAAATGTGGGTGGAATGTTTTGAACTTGGATTTCTATTGATATAGAGAACTTTTCATGTCACCATTCTGCTTCTCATATCTTTCTAATTATTGAAAAGTATTCTGGGAAATATAACCTTTTCCTTCTCCTCCTCCTCTTGCTATCTTGTACCTTGGGGGCAGAGAAGGAAACTGGCATCACTGGGGGAATCAGGCCTTCGAGATTGTGTTGGTGGGATTTTCTGACACCCTATGATCACATCCTCCATTCTCTGCCCTTACCCTAACCCCAATTCCTAGTCCAGATGTCAAATTTTTGAAGGGATAAACCTGTGTCTTGTTGGCCATGCGAGAATGAGAACCAGTATAGTATGTGGTCATAGAGAAGTGAGTCACCATGTATCCTTTAAGGGCACTCATTATTCCTGTCTGTCTTTGCTGATTCCCAAACTTGAGGCAGCAAGGGATCCAAATAATCAAAAAGCACATCATGTTTGACTATTGGTGGGGGTCCTTTAATCATATGCCTCTGGTCCTTCATTGTGGTTCTCCCCTGCAGAGCCATCAGAGGGAGTCAGTACCCCATCTTGCCCCCTGTAAGTCCCAGTCATCCTAGTCATACCCTTTATATGACCAGTGCTTCAATGGACAGATCATTTTCAACTCATTTACATTTCCTTAATATGGTTTGTCTATATATCCCCTAGCTTCTTTCATTGTTCCCATCTAGTTCTACTCGAGGGTTAAGGTTAGGGCTCAAAGACTGCTGGGTAATACTTCTACATCAGACTACAGAAAAGGATATTTAGGAAGTCAGAATGCAACTGATTCTTTCTCTCCCACCTTGTTCCCTCCTCATATTGGGCAGGTGATCTTTGGGGAATGAGGCAGTATGATTTGGGATTACGAGTATCTCTTAAAGATCTGTCATTTGTTCTCTGTACTTTATTTTGGCCACCACTGGGATGTGTATATTTGTGACTCAGAACATTTGTTTCTCAATTGGGTACTGGATGCTGGGTGAGTCAAGAATACCATATATGCAGAGGCAAATGAATCAGGAGCTTCCTTTCTTCCCATTAAGGGTTCCTATTTTATATATTTATATATCAGAATTGAGAAGAAAGGTCAGAATAAGTTACTGGTGAAAACTTTAACAAAATAACCCAACCCCTATTCCCAGTGTTTAAGATATCTCTAGGAGGTCCCTATTGAGATAGAGAAGTTTCAAGTATAAAAATCAGGATCAGAAAGAGGGCTTAATCTGGCTCTGTGTATGCTTTGGACAAATCACTTAATTACTCTGAGTCTCAGCTCCCTTATTTATAGAATTGAGTTATACACTTGTATTATCTACCTCATTAAGCTATTTAGGAGGATCAGATGAGATTATGTGAAAATGTATGTTTTAAAATAGTCACAATGCATTAAATTTATATAGCATCTTACTGTTTCAATAAAAAAACCAAATTTAATCAAGGTATGCTATCATCATCATCATCATCAATCATTTGATAAATTTACTATCCTAACTTTCAATGCCTTTCTTAGTCTGCTCTTCACCTTCCTTACCAGACAGATCTCCATTCTTCCCTTACAAAAGCCACCTCTCTGCTTTACTCACACTGGTCTATTCACTCCTCCTTCTCCCTCCCAAATATTTTGTACTTTATTAATTTCAAGTTGTTGTTGAGATAATGTTTTTCACATCAGAAATTTCTTTTTTTTCTCCTTTTTAAAAATTAATTTTATAATTATAAATTTTTTGACAGTATATATGCATGAGTAATTTTTTTTATAACATTATCCCTTATATTAATTTTTCCAGATTTTCCCCTCCCTCCCTCTACTTCCTCCCCTAGATGACAGGCAATCCCATACATTTTACATGTGTTACAATATAACCTAGATACAATATATGTGTGTAAATCCCATTTTCTTGTTGCATGTTAAGTATTGGATTCCGAAGGTATAAGTAACCTGGGTAGATAGACAGTAGTGCTAACAATTTACATTCACTTCCCAGTGTTCCTTCTCTGGGTGTAGTTGTTTCTGTCCATCATTGATCAGTTGGAAGTGAGTTGGATCTTCTTTATGTTGAAGATATCCACTTCCATCAGAATACATCCTCATACAGTATTGTTGTTGAAGTGTATAGTACATCAGAAATTTCCTACTCTTTTCTCTCCTGCTCCCACATCTCCAGGCCAATTCAATGACCATCTTCTTTCCATGAAACCTTCCCTAATCACCTCCACCTGAAGGGCTCTCCTTTCTTTCTCTTCTCTTAACTCACCATAGTTTATGTTTATTCCAACTACTTGGCACTTAGAACATATTTCTTTATAAGCTTCCCAAATGTCTTCCATTATTTCCAGTTTATTTTACATCTTTCTTGTCAGTAGTTGTTTATATGCTCCATTGGGCTGTGAACTTTTGGAGATCAAAGACCATCTTTTGATTCTGTTTCTATATTTTGCATTTAGCAAGTTAGCAAATGCCTGGCATGTATTAGACACTTAAATGTTTATCTGATTAACTATTCATGTGTGTATATCATATTCTTCCTAGTATCTTTTATTTATCGTTTATCTCTCACTTCCACCTAAATATTAGGTGACATTTTATAGTGATTTTAAGGTATATGGTCTCATGTAATCCTTAAACTGTTCAAAAGAGGTATTGTCGCTTCTCTTTGAAAAGATCAACACTTTAAAGCATAGGGAGTATAAGTAATTTGGCCATAGTCTTATTCTCAATTTCTGGATTCAAACTCAATTTTTTCCTGGCTCCAAGTTCAAGGACATTTTTGCCACACTAACGTATATTTGGTCCAGTGAATTAGCAGGAGTTATAACACTGAGGAGTGAGGAAGTGACTCTTCCAGACATTACAAATTATCCCAAATCAAGCACTTCAGCTACCCTGTGCCTCTTATTGAACAGTTAACAGGGAGAACTAGACAGTTCCATTAATGCTAAAAGATTAAATAATCTTCATGAAGATGACCCAAGGTAGATTGGGGTTTGGGTTAGATGGGGGTCTAAGAATGACTCAACTCCAGGCAAGCCTAATCTTTCCCCTAGAGTTACCTAACCCTGATGACCAATTCAGACACTTCACAGATTACCATCATCAAAGCAATCTTCCTTGATCAGCTTAGATTCAGATATTTGGCTTCCTCTTTCTGATTGTATAGATGCAAGAGATCTTCGGAAAACGGCTTTTCCTGCCCAGTAGGGCAAGAGTTAAAAGGAATAGTTGCAACACATCTTTTCTAGACTGAGTCACCTCCCTGTTCTGCCCCCTTCCCCCTCCATAGTCCCAGCTAAAATATTATAAAGAGGGACTAAAAGCAAAGGCTGGGAACTGAAAGTCCTGGGAGATCTCTCTGTCCCAAATTCAGCCTGTTTTTCAGGGATTTCAGCTGCGGTAGACAGACACTCTCCCTGGATTTGGTGTTCCCAGGCTGTGATAGGATCATGAAGTGGGAGCTGCTATGGCTGGAATGTCTCCTTCCCATAATGGTGGCAGGAAAGTCTGTGAAACTAGTGGATGAGGAGGAAGCTCTGGTGAGTGTCAATTAATGGTAAGGGGAAGACCCTGGGTTTTGCAAAGAAGATAGTTAGCAAGATGGGGCAGCTCTTGCCAAAAACTTCCCATTTACTCCCTATTTCTTACCTTCTTTCTAATCTAATCTTTCTTTCTAATCTTCCCTCTTCCCACTGTTCTGTCCTCCCACTAATTGTGATTTGCTCTTCTCTTCTTTCTTTCTTCTCCCCTCTGCAATATAGTTTTCTCCATCCCTCTTTTCCCTATGGATTTTGTTTGATCAGTCAGATGACGCCTGAGCTCTGATGCCATAAATTGCAGGAAAGGTAGAAAGATTTTCCTTAACTAGGAGTTCCCTTCACCAATAAAATTGCAGATCCATTCCTTATTGCTATCCTTCCTAGGGTTACCTAGTAAAGTATGGATACCTTCAGAAGCCTCTGGAAAGATTGACAGATGGTTTTGAGCCAGAAGAGGTGAAAGAAGCAGTAAGGTAAGAGGTCAAGAATGGAAATGTTGGCAAAGTAGCATGCTATGATCCTCAGCTATAAAGACTGAGGAAGAATATTGGTGTTAAATATATGGGCAAATTATCTATTTATCTATCTGTATGTAATGTATGTATATATGTATACCCTACATACATATGTATAGACAAATAAATGATAAATAAATACATAGTGAAGAAGGAGATGCAAACATTTATTAAGAATGGATGTGGGGGCAGCTAGGTGGCACAGTGGATAGAGCACCAGCCTTGAATTCAGGAGGACCCGAGTTCATATTTGATTTTAGACACTTAACACTAGCTGTGTGACCCTGGGCAAGTCACTTAACCCCAGCCTCAGGGGGGGGGGGGAAAGAATGATTATGTCAGGCATTGTTCTAAGCACTTTATAGATGCTGACTTATTTGATTTTCATAACAACTTTGTGATGTAGATGTGATTATTATCTCCATTTTATAGTTGAGGAAACTGACGCAGACAAAAATTAAGGACTCATACTAATAAAAATTAAGATAGTAAGTGTCTGAGGCCAGATTTGCACTCTGATCTTTCTGATTTCAGGCCCAGTGCCCTATCCATGGCATGCCCCCTAACTGCCAAAAGAGAGATAGATACAAAGAGAGAGAGAGAGAGAGACAGTCACAGAGAGAGAGAGATGAGAGAGAAAGAGAGAGAGATGAGAGAGAGAGAAAGAGAGAGAAAGAGATGAGAGAGAGAGAGAGAGAGAGAGAGACAGTCACAGAGAGAGAGAGATGAGAGAGAAAGAGAGAGAGATGAGAGAGAGAGAGAGAGAGAGAGAAAGAGATGAGAGAGAGAGAGAGAGACAGTCACAGAGAGAGAGAGAAAGTCACAGAGAGAGAGAGAGAGATGAGAGAGAAAGACAGACAGAGAGAGAGAGAGAGAGAGAGAGAGAGAGAGAGAGAGAGAGACAGTCACAGAGAGAGAGAGAGAGATGAGAGAGAAAGAGATGAGAGAGAGAGAGAGACAGTCACAGAGAGAGAGAGAAACAGTCACAGAGAGAGATGAGAGAGAAAGAGAGAGAAAGAGATGAGAGAGAGAGAGAGAGAGAAAGAGAGAGAGAAAGAGAGAGAGAGAAAGAGAGAGAAAGTTGGAAGGAAGGAGGGAGAGGAGAGAGATACAAATTCCTTAATGCAACACAGCCCCATTTTTTTCCTTTGATTCTCTTCTGAGTTCATCTACTTTCACCCAGTCTAGGCCAAGAAATACTCACTGACTAATGCATAGAATTAAAGATTAGGGGGGGGGAACCCTAGCTTTAGAGGGGATGGAGTTTAATACAGAACCTTAACAAATATTCCAGAGTATCAACATCACAGCCTTTCACAGTTCAAAAGGATCTTAAAACTGGATAATTCCAGTTCAATCTCCTTCATTTTTTAAAAGGAAGATATCCAGAATTGAAGGGCAGAGAATATCCTCTAAGGTTATCATCTTTGAAAGCAGCAAGATTGGAATCTGTTTCCTCTGCCTCCCATCTTTTAAAAAAAATTTCTTTGTGCTGACTCTTCAATGACCTTCAGCTACCCACTTCCTCATCTTCTCCCCAGTTCCAGTTAAGACTTTGGTACGAATTCAGTACCAAGGAATACAGACCAGAAGAGGAAGAGCATGATCCAGAAGAGAATGTTGCCTATGGCCGGCAACTCTCATAGGAGAATCTTTAGAGAAGGGGCCTTTAGAGAATGGGCATTAGAGAAAAGAAAGTTGCTTAGGCATAAAGGGGAATTTTATCAAAGTCAGAGAGAGCTGGAAATGGAGTCTATGATAGGAGATTGAACATTTCCCTTTTTTTAAAGGACATAAAAAAGAATCTCTTCCTCAATCCTCAACTATATGGACTAGAGGCAAAAAACATTAGTTCCCTTGAAATTCTCGACCTTTTATTCTTCCATATGAACTTTGTTGTTATTTTTTCTAGGTCACTAAAATAGTTTCATGGGAGTCTGATTGGTATAGCACTAAATAAATAGATTAGTTTGGGGAGTATTGTCATCTTTATTATATTCTTTCTGCCTATCCACGAGCACTGGATGTCTTTCCAATTATTTAAATCTGACTTTATTTTTGTGGCAAGTGCCTTGTAATTTTGTTCATATAATTCCTGACTTTTCTTTGGTAGATGGATTCCCAAATATTTTATGCTCTCGACATTTGTTTGGAATGGAATTTCTCTTTGTATCTCTTGCTGTTGCAATTTATTGGTGATGTATAAAAATGCTGAGTATATATGTGGATTTATTTTGTACCCAGCAACTTTGCTAAAGTTGTGAATTATTTCTAATAACTTTTTATTAAAATCTCTGGGGTTTTCTAAGCATACCATTATATCATCTGCAAAGAGTGACAGTTTGATTTCCTCATTACCTACTCTTATTCCTTTAATTAGAGGCAAAAAACAAAACAAAACAAAAATGCAGTGATCCTCAGACTTTCTGTATTGGATAACAATGTCTCAAGCAGCAAGTAGCATAATATTGTCAACCATATTATCCTCCTTACCCAAATGGGTTTCCCTCTTTTTTTCCCAGGTCCTTCCAAGAAGCTTCAGAGCTGCCAGTCTCTGGGGAGTTAGATTGGGTAACAAGGGCACGAATGAGGCAGCCCCGTTGTGGCCTGGAGGATCCTTTCAACCAGAAGACCCAAAAATATTTGCTTTTAGGTGAGGGTTGAAGTTCAGAAGGGAATGTGGAAGGTAGAGTGAGGAATATTGCAAGTTACGGGATGGGGAGCGATGGATTGACCCCTAAGCTTAAAATGGTTCTGAGTTGACTCTAAGAGGACACAAAGGCTTAGGTTTCTTTCTCTCCATCCCTGTCTGGTGGTAAGAACATTTGATTTCTGATTCATATCCAACCTCCCCAGGTCGTTGGAGGAAGAGGCATCTAACATTCCGTATTTTGAATTGGCCATCTACCCTCCCAGTCCACATTGCCAAGGCAGCCTTGTATACTGCCTTCAGATACTGGAGCCGGGTGGCCTCCCTGAGCTTTCGAGAGGTTCGGGCAGGCTGGGCAGATATCCGTCTCTCCTTCCATGGCCGACACAGCCCCCATTGCTCACAAGGTTTTGATGGACCTGGTAAGTCCCTGTGCTTTTGATCTTGTTCCCTCTCATCATCAGCAGATTGTGAACTTGATCATCATTCTCCCTCTTCTTTGTATTCTTCAACCTTTTTCTATTAGTTCTTTTTCTGCCTTCCACCATGCCCAAATCTATCCTAGCCTTAAAAAAACCCTTCAATAGGCCCTATTATCCCATCTAAAATATTATCCTATCTTTCCTCCTCTTTCAAACTCATAAAAAAAGCTTTCTACATTTATTGCCTTTCTTTCCTCTCATTCCCCAAGCATTTGCATTCATCAGAAACTATTTCTCTACAGTTACCAATATAATTGACCAAATCTGATGGTTTTCTTTTCTTTTCTTTTTTTTTTTTTTAAAGTACTCATTCTTCTAATTTTGTCTGCTCCATTCGACACTGTGGACCATCCTCTCTTCTCTGGGTTTTTGTGACATTCTATAGTGACTTCTAGTCAATGAGAAGTCTATAGGGACTTCTAGTGACTTCTGTACACATATTTCCATAATTATTATGCTAGACAAGAAAAATCAGATCAGAAAGGAAAAAAATGAGGAAAAAACCAAGCAAACAACAAAAAGAGTGAAAATGCTATATATTGTGATCCACACTCAGTCCCCACAGTCCTCTATCTAGTGCATAGTGCAGATGGCTCTCTCTTCATTTCCTCCAGTGTCTCTCTCTTCCCATCTCTCTGTCTTTCTGTGTCTTTCTCTCCCTTCCATCTGTCTTCCCTCCTCTCCTTCCCTCCCTTTCACTCTCCTCTTCTCTCTGCCTGTCTGTCTCTTCCTTATCTGGCTCTCCTACATGTCTGACTATTTTTTTTTTTCTCAGTCTCCTTGGCAGGACCTAAGTCACACAACCCCTAACTGGAAGTATTCTAGGTTCTGTCCTAGGCTTCCTTCTTTTCTCTCTCTATTCTTAGTTGGTTATTTTATCAGTTTCCATGAGTTTAAGATTGATTTCCAGATCAATATATTCAGTTTTAGTCTCCCACTTGAACTTCAGTCCCATATCACCAATTACTTATAAGACATTTCAAACTAAACATGTCCAAAAAACAAAACAAAAAAAAAAAAACTCATTATCTTTCCTTTCAAACATACCCCTCTTCCAAATTTCCTAATTTTTGCCAAATGTGCTGTAATAATAACAGCTAGAATTTATTCATGTTACAAATATTACTTAATTTTATCCTCGTAACAACTCTGGGAGATAGCTGCTTATATTATATCCAATTTATAGGAGATGAAACAGGAACACAGAGGTTAAAAGGCTTGCTTGGGTTCAGGTCCTTCTCCTACTCAGTAAACTATTTTAAATGCCTTATTATTGCTTCTAAAATAAAATATAAACTTCTTCCTTCAGGGCCTTTTAAGGGCAATCACAATTTGGCCCTATCTTTCCATATTCTTTAGATACTTCTTCCTGTCTCAGTCTCTGTGATGCAGCCAAATGCTCTTTGTTCTGTTTCTCACACATCATGACCTTTTCTTCTCCATTCCTTTGGATTAGCTAATCTCCCATGTCTGGAATGCCCTTTTTTCACTTATGTCTTCTAGAGATGTAGATGTAGAGACTTTTACATGAAGTCCTTCTTGATTCTCAACAACTTGTATCCTCCCTCTTGTCACCTTGTATTTATTCTGTACATAACATTTATACATATATGTGTCTATTTCTCTCCTTGTTGTATGCTGTTTTAGAATATAAGCTGTTTGCTAGTAGGGATTGCCATATTGTATTTATATCTCAAATAAAGAACTGATTTTATTAAGTACTGGTTTAGTCTATGAACTCCTTACTACATTTGTGTGCATTGCTCTCCTCCCCCTGATAATCTCTCCCCCATTTTGACAGCTTCCTAAAGCTCCCTTTGAAGAACTTGGGCTCCTTTTCTACATTCCCATTGAGTTTTCTTGTCTGCAAGCTCCTTGAGGGAAGGACTGTATTTTGCCTCTTTTTTGTAACCTCACCACTTAGGACAGTGCCTGATACATAGTAGGAACTTAATGGATGTTTAATGATTGATTCATCTTTTCTTTTCTGGACACAGGATAGCATTGTGGAAAGATTCCTAGATTTGGAGTTAGAAGGGTTGGATTGGACTCTTGGCTCCCCCATGTACAACCTGTTGAGGCTTTTGGGTGGTATTGGCCTTGAGTCAGGAAGCCCAGAGGACAAATCAGGCCTCAGATAATGATGGTGAGACTGAACTTCTGTTTGTCTCACTTCCATCATCTGTAAAATGAGGGTAGTAATAACACTTACCTTCTAGGGTTGTGATGAAGATCCAATGAGATATTCTTAATGCACTTAATACAGTACCTGGCAAATAGTCGTTGTTATATAAATACCCTGCTACCTGAGTCCACTTGGACCTTTGGTTTCTTTTTCTCTAAAATGAAGAGACTGGATTTGAAGGCCACATCCTTTGATCCATGACTTCTTCCCAGAGGACACTTTTGAGGTTTGGGATGGGAATGGAGATGATAAACAAGATTTTGGGACTAACTAGATCTTGAAGGGATGGAGAAATCAAAATAAAGTCACTGGGGGGCAATTATATATTTAAACTCAACAGTTACTAAATTCCCCTTTCTCAATGCTCTGTGCCCAGGAAAAGTCTTAGCCCATGCTGACATCCCTGAGTCGGGCAGTGTGCACTTTGATGAATCAGAGAAATGGACAGAAGGGACCAAAATGGGGGTGAATTTTCGCATCATTGCAGCCCATGAGCTTGGCCATGCACTAGGACTGGGCCATTCCCGATACCCACAGGCTCTCATGGCACCTGTTTATTCTGGCTTCCGACCCCACTTTCAGCTTCATCCTGATGATGTAGCAGGGATTCAGGCCCTCTATGGTAAGTCTCTCTTCACCCCCAAGTGTTCGCTTCTCCAAGTGTCCTACTTCAGTGAATACTCTTTTTCCTCAACCCCCCCAAATAGGACTCTTTTATAGTGAGAGGTTTCTAGGAATGACATACCTTGGCTCCCTCTTACGCAATCAAAGGGATCCCCTTTGACTTTAACCTCCTGTCTGCAGTCTTAGGCCCAGTGCCCTCAACTTCCTTATTGGGAATAGAGAGTATTTTAGTTATTTTACTTTTTCCCACTTCCTGGCACCCAAAAGCCATCAGACTTTCCTTGTTTTTGTTTCTACTGGAAGCCAAAATGGACTTTTTATCCTTTCCCAGGATCTCTAAGCAAATGATAGGAAGAGTATCCTGGGAACCTTGTTATCTCACATGTGGTATCTTAAATGCCTTTCCTTTGGCCCTGAACTGTATTTAATTTGCAGGCAAGAGGATCCCTCCCAGTGGAGAGGAGGAGGAGGAGGAGAAGGAGGAGGAGGAGGAAGGGAATGAAGTTTCCATTGTAACCCCAGGGCCCACAATGCCCGGAACTATGCCTGACCCCTGCAGTGGAGAGCTGGATGCCATGATGCTGGGTAAACCCCTCCTCCATTGAGGGTAGAGTTCAGTAAAATGGCTCAGACCATTTATCCCTAAGGACTGGAAAAATGGGAATGATTCAGGGCTGCCTTAGAAGGTAGAGCTCCATGCCTCTAGAATGAACACATGTGGAAGGGGTGGGGAAGGGAATGTTCTGACTTGTGATTTCATGTGTGTGGGATTTCTGGTGTGAAAATTCCCTTTACTGCTACGATCTGTTCAAATGTAACTTATTGTCCCAGAGAGGCCTGGACATTGATAAGTGAAATGATTTGCAGAGTATGTGTCCAAGCATTGCAGAATGTGGTCTTGCCAGGCTTCCTTTTCATTATTTACAGATTGTCTCTCACTTGTTTTGAAATAAACTTTGAACTTCAGATAGGGTGTGAGGGTGTGTGTATATACATGTGTGGCCTGGACCTGGCTTTGCTTTTTCACTTTCACCTATCATCCCTTCTTCAGGCCCTTATGGAAAGACATATGCCTTCAAAGGAGACTATGTATGGACAGTGACTGGTTCCAGACTGGGGCCCCTTTTCCACGTGGCGACTTTATGGAAGGGGCTCCCAGGGAACCTGGATGCTGCTGTCTACTCTCCTCGTACAAAATGGATCCACTTCTTTAAGGGTGAGGAAGGAATAAGGTGTCTTTAAAAAGGGGAACAAAGTCTGTTTAAGAGGATAAAGATTTGACATTTGGGCTTTTCTGGGGGGAAAGGGCAAGGACCAGATCTATGGTTTTCTTGGTATAGGGAACTCCTAGTATGGAAAACTCCTTTCACTGTTGTAGACTAGTACCTTTTCTGTAACTTTTAGCTACAGTGTTAGAGTTACCAGGGGGCACTGAGAGGTTTAGTGCCTTAAGATCATAATGCTAGTTTTTGTCAGGGATAGTACTTGAACCCAGGTCTTCCTGATTCTATTAGATCCTCTCTCTGAGTCCCTGGAAAATAAAGAAGAAAAATTGTGAAAGGAAGGGATATAAAGATATACTCAAGGCCTTTTCCTCTCTCCCCCTAATCTCTTTAGGCAATATGATCTGGCGCTATATGGGCTTCAAACTGGTCCCTGGCTTCCCTAAGCGGCTAAGAGATGTGGGACCCAACTTGGATGCAGCTCTGTACTGGCCCCTCAACCAGAAAGTTTTCCTCTTCAAGGTACAAAGTCTTCAACTTTGTAAAAGTATAAGTGTCTTAATGGGAGGGACTGTTTTTCCTTTAGGGCTTTGCTTTGCCAATAAAGGGAACTGACATTCTTAACACTTTTTTTTCTTTTATTCTCAGGGCTCTGGGTATTGGCAGTGGGATGAATTGGCAGTGAATGATTTCAGCCGTTACCCCAAGCCGATAGGAAAGCTGTTCACTGGGGTGCCAGACAAGCCCTCTGCAGCCTTGAGTTGGCAGGATGGCAAAGTTTATTTCTTTAAGGGTAAAAAGTACTGGCGCCTGAACCAGCAGCTCCGAGTGGAGAAAGGCTTTCCCAAGGACACTTCTCAGAACTGGATGCACTGTCTCCCCCCAACCACAGATATCCCAACCTCAACCACCAGCTCCACCCCAACAAGTGCCCACTGAGCCACAAACAAGGCCACATCTCTCTCAGCCTCAGATAACTCCTCTTCATTTCTTACTACCACCTTTGCTCAGGAGTAGGAATTGTCTCTACTTCTGTACTCTGCCAAGGACAGGACCATCAGTGATGGACAACCTACCTCTTGTCCTGGGAGTAGCACTTTGCCCCTGAATAAAAGACTTGCCTTGACCTAGTGCATCTAGCCCTCCTGGATGGCCACTGCATTTTCCCCACCTTGGCAGGGCTACTTTTTCTTTTCTAAAATTAACCACTTCCTGGCTAGGCACAACTTCTCCCTTATCTAGGATACCATCAGTTAACTCCTTGCCTAAGGGCAGCTCTGGATGTCAGGGGCCATCTCTCTTTCCAATTGTTGACTATACACAGGATATGTCTTTAGGATTAGGAATAGAGGGAAAGGGAGGTTTGCCAGCTGGGACAAAAAATGTTTCTAGAGCTTGGTGTGGTTAAGTTTTCTTTATAATTCTTGCTATAATTAATGCATAGCCTTGAAGAGCTCAAATGAGATACTCCTAAAAATATCTCAATCATATGAGACAAAATATGTCACTTTTTAAAGTGAAGTTAATATGATTTAGTGACCAAATGATAAAACAACCTCCCTGGGAGATGTGATTTGTCTTTCACCATAGATGTGTTTCTTTTATGCACTGATCATACAGTAATTTATAAAAATTATTGTTGTAAATGTCTTATTATTCCTATTAGATTGTAAACCCCTGGAGGGCAAGGACTAAGTCTTATGTTTTTATCCACCTAAGCACCTAGCAGTGTGCTTTTCAAAATGCTTAATATGTTTGTTGAACTAATGAAAGAAAGAAATCAGATCACGCATCTATTAAACTGTAAACACTGGACTAAGGAAAAAAAGAATGTAAGAATAGGCTATTAATATTAATATAAGTGACTTTTAAAACTAGATGCCAATTTTAAGTGTAAGAAAGCTAGGATCTACCTGGTACCAGAAGACCCAAAATAAGTTGGATAACAGAGTGTTCTGCAGGAGGATCAAATTTGTCAGCATGCCTCTAAATCTAATGATTGGTTCCAGACATTTAGAAGGAAATATGGAGAAGTAGAAATAGAAGAGAGCAATTTGTCAGGCTAGCCCACCTTGATGAAAGTGTCCTTTAAGAGCATTAATTCTTTGCAATGTTTCTATGTTCACCATGCAAACTTTTGATCTCTGTAATTTGGTTTTCAGGTGAGGATGCTTGTGATTGGTATTGGTTATTTAGTTGGATATATTTATTTTTGCCAATGAATAAACTGGCCTCCATAATTGGGATCACTTGTGATTTCTGCTCAAATGAACTAATTCCTCAGAGCCTATCACTTCCAAGTGATATTTTTTAACCAACAATATTATTATTAAATATTTAAAAGATATTAAGTATGTTTTCAAATTTTGTTTTAAGGTGGTTTTTTTCCTTAAGAATTTTATAGAGGTTAAGTGGGGAAGGGAATTTAAAAAAAAAAGTGGAAACATCCATTAAGCAAAAATCTGAAAAGTTCTCTCAGAAAAAATGATAAAAAAATGGAAAAATTCTAAAACAGAATTCATGAGTCTGTAGAGCTGAGGATCAGAACATAACACCTAAACTTTCCTACAAGGTTTCAAAGGCATATTGGTGTAGTAGAAGCCTAGCCTTGGCCTAGAATCCTGCCTGGTCTTAACCTCAGACACATACTAGCAGTGGTAACCTGGGGATTTCATTTGACCCATGAATGGCACAGGGAACTCTTGTCTCTCAATAGGTGGGCTGCTTATCTGCATTAATAGAAGGAATTCCTTACACAAATAAAACCTCAGATCTCTAAGTAGCAATTATTTTCCTTTAGAGCAGTGCTTGTACCTAACTGAGATTTAGTAAATCTTTGTTGAAATTAGATTCAAATAATTCCATCTGGGGGCAGCTAGGCGGCGCAGTGGATAGAGCACCAGCCTTGAATTCAGGAGGACGTGAGTTCAAATGTGATCTCAGACACTTAACACTTCCTGGCTGTGTGACCCTGGGCAAGTCACTTAACCCCAGCCTGGGGGGGGGGGGGGAGGAAAAAAAAAAGAAATAATTCCATCTAAGAAAAAAAGAGGAAATAGGGAAAGAAGTCTGGAGCACCTGTTCAATCTTCAATGTTACTTTATTTACATACACCATCAATATCTCTCCCCTCCCTCTGCCCTGGTATCCATTTGTATTTCCTTTATGTCATGGGGGGAAGTTTATGGACACTAGAACAGACTGGAAATGTTAGGACAGGGTTAGTGGCTGGAGTGGAGGTGCAGTTAGCATGTTAGTGTCCTACAGGGCTGAGGGCTGCTGGCATCTGTCAGTCTCCCATTTTGCCACTCTTATACTTCCTGCAGCTCTTCCCAGAGTTGCCTCCTTCCCTTCACCGAAAGGAGCCAGCAAGGAAGGGGCAGAGTCTAAGTGGACTCTGACCCAGCATATACAAGCAGGAGAGGAGGGAAAGGAAGAAGCACCAGGGAGGACAGAGCTCCCAAATGAGGTAGGAATGGGGCTCAGGCACTGGAAGTGTGGGGGAGAAAAGAATATTGAGTGTTAAAACCCACTCCCTTCATTAGCCTGAGACTTGAGGAGTCAAGGAGAGCCAAAAGGGATCCTTCCCTTCCTTTTCTTCCCAGAAAGGAGTTATATTTGTCTTTAGAGATTCCCTGATTTTTCACAGGATCTTCAAAAACTTTTACCCCATATTCCCATTTTGAGGCACAGGATTTGGGTGGAACAAAAGGAAGTTGTGTTGAAGGGAGAAGGGTCCTTCCAGGGTTGAGGTCATGGTTGGTTGGGCAGTAGTATTGAGTTTTAGGGGTGACAGAAAATTCCAGGAATATCTCTATAGTTTGAACAGAGGTGAAAATTTGGTTCTTCCACCCCCTTTCTCCTTCAATCTCCCTCCAGCTGTCCCCAGCTCCACCCTGGCACATTCTCCTTCAGGGTTGGGCTAGACTACATTTCATGCCCTCTCCCTCCACCCCCAGAGGAAATATGCATTTCCATATTTGTTTATCATTGGAAAATTCTACCTCTTTTACCCAAGCATTGCCCACCTGGTGCTCTGAACCTTCTCTCTAAGGCACAAGTGTAGGGTGTGTATGTGTGTGTGTGTGTGTGTGTGTGTGTGTGTGTGTGTGTGTGTGTACAGGCTCAGGTTTGGTTGGAGCGAGTGGGTATGGTGAGGGGCACGGTGGAACCACAGTCAGAGTCTACGTCCAGGATGGCATGATGGGGAGTACCCACAGTGCTTGGCCCCAGCTGTCGATCCCGGAGACTCTGAAGATAGCTCTGTAGGGCAAGTAAGAGCAGGAAGAAAAAGTAGGGAAGGGAGAGAAGGGCCGAGGTCAGAGGGCCTGGCTCTTCCTATTTTCTCCTCCCACCCTCCCTTCCTACTTACGGGTGCCAGGCTGTCAGCTGGGCTCCGGGCTCGGTGTGGGACCTGTCGACGGTAGCTGCCCTCACTGGCTGCTGCCCCAGAATTCTGCTGCCACTTGGCCTCCTGCTGGCGGATCCTAAGAAGCTGGAGGCCCTTTAGTCGATGACTCAATACTGCTTTGGAAGAAATAGGGATTAAATTGAGACTTTTTAAAAATCCATTCCAAACCCAATCTCCAGCACTTCGGGGAGATTCTCACTTTACTTAGGTTAAATATCCATTTAACCTACATGCTTCAGTTAGTTCCAGGATGAACTACCCATCAACTTTCTTCTGAGATTTCCTTCCTTTTAGATTTTTCTTTCTGTTCTCTCTAATCTTCCTTTACTTCCTATAAAACTTTTCATATAGGATAATCCCCTAATAATGATAACTTTCCCTATTCCTCTTTTCTAAAGTCCTATCTAATCTTTAGGACTTCTATCTTAGCAAATTCTACGCTCCTACTGCGCGACAGTAATACCCTTCATTTTGTCTCCTGATGACCTTTGGAAGCTGCCTTCACCAGGTGAGATGGTCCCAAGCATCCTTCCCAAATATATGTATTCATTTCCTCCCTCTCCCCAAACCAGGCATTTGAGGTCAGGAATGAGGTAGCAGAAGAGAATGGGGAGAGAGTGTCATATCAAGAGTCTAACTTACCATCATCATGGCTCCTGTGTTCCTCGGCTGTGAGTCTCCACTGAGCAAGGGCCCCAAGTGCCCCCAGGGCAGGCCAGGCACCCAGCAGGGCCCAGCTGTACCAGCAGAGGGGGGGCAGGGCGGGCAATGCCTGAAGCCGCTGACCCAGACGCCCACCTAGTGCCAGCCCTTCCAGGAAGTAGTCAGCACAGCCTACCAGTACAGCCGCTCCCAGGAGGGCTGTGCCTAACACGGTGAAAGGTCGGGGCCAGCGGAGGGTAAGCAGGGCACCTAGAAGTGCCAGTCCCACCAGGCCCCCTGTTGGCACCCAAGCGGAGGGTGGTTGATAGATGGGCTCAGTGCCCAGGAGGGCGCCTGCCCCCAGGGTCAGGCCCAGCAGGAGACCTGTCAGGAAGAGCCCCACGCTTCGGACCAGCATGGTGACCAGCCCACAGAGGAGGCCAATGCCCAGCGCGATGCCCGCGCTCACCTCCAGGCTCAGTTGTGTCTCCAGCACCCGCTCCTTGTGGCACAACAAGAAGATTACCAAGGCTCCGGAGAGCAGCCCGGACAGGAACATCACCGCCTTGAAGCATCGGTAGCCTGGGGGGGGCGGCACCAGATATCAGGGCGGGACCCAAGGGATGGGCAGGGAGACAAGGCAGGGAGAAGCCAGAGCGGGAAGGAATGGGAGGCATGGGACAGGTGTTGCGGGGAGGAGTCTTTGTGCAAAACTTGGAGGCATGGGCTGGCAGCCAGGAGAGAGTGTTTACAGACTCAGGAACTGGTAGAAAAGGCAAAGAATGGGATGGAAGCCTTGCTGAGGGGGGGAGGCATAAATGGGGAAGGCACCCTCCCTTATAAGGCAGAGAATTCAGTTTAGGGGAACAGTGATAAGGGAAGAGAGGATGCCATGAGTGTAAAAGGTGGACAACAGCCAGAAGGACGGGAAACATTGGGAAAGGCAGAAGAAAGCCATCAGTGAAGCAGAAAAGTGGAGAAGAGATGTTATGAGGTGTGATTACTCTATTAGTGTCATACATTAGCGTGATACTGAAAGAGAAAGATAGCAATGGGGAGAGGCTGGCAGACTGTGGCAGCTCCTGCAGGGATGCAGCTGTGGCCTTGTTGCCATCTTCCTCACCAAAGCAGCAGTAGATGACTCCAAAGAAGCAGCAGAGAGCACAGGCCAGTGCAGGACCCAGCTCAGGGTTGTCTTGGGGCTCCAAGACACACTGTGGTTCTGGAGGCTCCGGGAGTTGCTGATTAAAGAGCCTGGGGTCCGAGGTCACAGTCCAGGAGGGTGGAGCCTGATCCATGGCCAAGGTGACCAGTTCTGTTTATTCACAAAAATTGGAGGGGGTTGGGCAACCTGTAAGGAGGAGCAGGATCTGCTCAGAGAAACCCCTGAGTGGCCTTATTGGCAACTCAGAGGGCCCTGAGGGAAGTCTTTCTAGTTTAACTCTTCAATCCATTTATCTGGAATTCATGAGTAGGCAGCGTGGTATAAGTTAGCATTAGATTTGGAATCTAAGATTCTGGACTTGAACTGTCTTGAAACAGTGAAACAAAATCCTGTGCTAACCTTGATCACTACTTCTGTGGGATTTAGTAACTCATCTGTAAATTGAGGGGAATGAACTGGATCTTATGATCCTATTAAGCAAGCTCTGGATAATTTGGGAGGGATTGATGGATATTGGAGTAAAATCAGACTTCAGGTCGTTTTTGGGGGGTGGGATGGAAATGGGAAAAAGGGCCAGGAATGCTGGTTGTGGAGAAGTTTTTTTTATTAGCTTTTCGATTAGGGTTTCCAGAAGCAAGTTCTGGAAGAAAGATTCAATCTGTGTTAAACCTCCAACTCTGCACAGTATAAAAGGGTTGGAAGTAATGGGGGGAAGTAAAGAAAAATGATTCATGGTGGTGATAGGGGGAGGTCCTAAGCATCAGCAGCTGAAGAGAAAAAAGTTAATAAAGGAAAAAAGTGATGAGAGAGAAGGAAGGAGAGAGAGAGAGAGAGAGAGAGAGAGAGAGAGAGAGAGAGAGAGAGAGAGAGAGAGAGAGAAGGAGAGAGAAAGAGAGGAGAGAGAAAAAGGAGAGACAGAGACAGAGACAGAGGGAGAGAGACAGAGAGAGATAGAGATAGAGAAAGACAGACAGAGATAGAGACAGAGAGACAGAGAGAGACAGAGAGAGAATGAGACAGAGAGACAGAGATAGAGACAGAGACAGAGAGACAGAGAGAGAGAGAGAGAGAGAGAGAGAGAGATGGGGGGGAGAGAGACAAGGACATAGTCTGATAGAGTAGAACTACAGACCTTGTAGCTTTTCGGAACCTTGTCCAGGATCAGACCCTGGGACAGTGTCGGAGAGAACAGCGCCGTTGCTCTAAGGTCCCCCTTCCTTCTCGCTCCTGTCTGAATGGGCGCTCTGCCCCCCTGGCACCCCATCCCTCTGACCAACTCAGGAAGGCATTCTTCCCGTCTCCCCCCTTGCCAGCACATTGTACAGGTTGGTAGAACTAACGAGTTTCCTCGAATAGGGACAGAGTTAAAACGGGTTTGCATTGGGGGGCACTGGGTCTGGAAGAACGTACTCCTTCCTTGCATCAGAGTTCTCAGCAAGATGCAGAAATCGGAGCCTCCAGCTCCCGACTTCCCAACCCATCCCCCTTCCGATGTCCGGGGCTTCCATCCGAGCACAGGACGGGGAGTGGGGCAGCGATTACTCACCGCCCTGCTTGACCCCGGGGACACTTTCCTAGACTCCCAGTGGTAGGTCGGCTCGGACGCCCATGGGTGGTGGGCGGTGGGGTAAGTCGTTCCTTTGGTAGCACTCAAAACTCCTGCTCTCACAGTGCGGTCCAAGCCCAGGCAACTCAATGCAACCAGCTGGGGGGAGGGGGGAGGGAGGAAGGAAACTAGGAGCTGCGGTGGGGGAGGGGGATGGAGTGCTGGTGTGTGTGTGTGGGGGGGGGGGGGAGTGACATCACGGGGCGGGCCTAGCCAACCCCACCTCCGGGGGGGGGGTAAAACTGGGAACTCACTCCCCTAGCTGGAGTCTCGAGACCCGAAACCTAGTCCAGGAAGTGTTTGGAGAGGAGGGTGTCTCGACTCTCTAGGACAAGGGACTCCAAACACACTAAGGGCTGCTCCTTTGCTTCCACACCCCCCGAAATCTCCGCTGGGGTCCCAGCGCCCCCCAACTCCGGCTTGGTTTCTTCCACTTCCCGGAGAATTGGAGTATTGTCTCCTGGAGAAAAGGGGTCGGCATCCTGGACCCCGGACAGTAGTCAAGGGTTCGGGGCGCCGACGGGGAGAGGCGGAGACTGGGGTATCTGGAAGCCCTTGGGAGAAAGGCTCAGCCTGGGGAACGAAAGTTCTCTAGGGGGAGAAGGGTGGGGGCTTCCTTTCCTGGGGTCAGAGGACTTCAGCCTCTGGATCAGACTCGCACGTTATGCAAACCAGAGGCGAAGCCGGGGTTCCCGCACTCCAGGCTCGCGCGCTGACCTCCCCCCGCCGCTCGGCGCGTCCTTTCCGACCCCGGCCTTCTCGGTAGCGCGGCCTGGAAGCCGGGTCCGGAGGGAGCCGGGGAGGGCAGGGGCAGCCAGAACCGGAGTGGGGACCGGAGGCACGCGGGCGGCCCCGCTCCACTCGCTAGCTTTCCCCCGCCCCGTCCCGCCGGCCTGGCCTGGGCGGGGCTGGGAGTCCCGAGAGCAGCGGGGGAGGGAGGATCAGTGCTGGAGTCCCAGAGGCTGCCAGAGGATGGGCCGGGGGTGGGTTCCTCGCCGCCCATTTCCTAGGGACATAAAGAAGCCTAGTCCTCCTCGGCGGCGGTCTGGGGGCGGAGAATGGGAGAAATGAGCAGGGCGGGATTCCCCTCCTTCTGATCCCGAGGGGAAACTGAGGCATGGGGGGCGGGGCTCTTTGCTGAGCCTTCCAGTCTCTTCGAAGGTTCGGAAATCGCAGCTCTCCGGTTCCACAGTTGCTTGTAGCACCCGCCCCCTTCCCCCCTACCTTCCAGGGCGGTACTGCGCTCTGAATTCCAGATTGCAGCTCGGGCGGACTCGGGCCCTTTAAGGGGTGGGGTTTCTTGCCAGCACGAACTGCCTCTCGCTGGATCTGACACGCGCGTGCCCCAGACCAACCGCTGTTGCTCCTCCCTTCCCTGCCGACCCCGGAAGTGAAAGTGTGCGGAGGTCGGCAGCAGCGGGGACGGAAGACGGAAGCGGAGCGTGAGCGGGAGGCCGAGCCGGGGGAGCTGCTCTTGTAGCTCCCCCGGGCTCCAGACCTCGCAGGAAGGAGGCCGTTACTGCCGCTGCCTGGTTTGTCTCTCTTCGCCCCCCTGCCGCTTTAACCCCGGCGTGAGAGCCGGCCTCGGGTTCGGGGGCGCCTTCCCCCCATCCCTCCGGCCCTGCCCCGCCCCTCCCTTCTCTTCCCGCGGCTCCCCTGCTTCCTCGCCCTCTCCCGTTAGGAGCTCTTCCCCTTGGCGGGTTTCTCTCTTTCCGCGCGTGTGTGAGGCTCTGCCCCTCTGCTTTGGCGGAAGGCTTCGTGATGGGGGACGGAGGAGAGGGTCGCGGTTCCTGATCTTTGGCAAATGGGTCTGAGCCGGGAGTAGGTAGAAGCTTCCCAATTTGACGCCTCCCTTTTGTTGCAGGCACCTGAAGTCATCATGATGGCTGTGACCTAAATTCCTTCAGGAAGCCCCGGGGTCATGGCCCAGCAGCACCCCGGGGAAAGAAAGCTATACAGGGCACCCCAGAGTGGCTCTTCAGTTTGGACTTCAGGGCCCACTGTGGGCCCCGACAAACTCTCATTCTCAGGATTTGGGGACTCGGTGGAGGCTGCACCCAATGTATTGCCTTACAAGACATCCTTGTTCCACAAATACACCCCCCGAGAGCCCCACTCACCAATCGGATCCAAGCCAAGGCACTCCAGGGGACCCAGGACCCCTTGGGGAGGGAGAAGAGCTCGATCAGACTGAAGCATCTTCAGAAGAGGAAACGGGAGTGGACAAGGAGCTTTCAAGGGACAATGGGGCTGGGGACCTGGAGGACAGGGACTCTTCCATCCCACCTGTACCATCCGCCTGTAATTGTCAGGGAGCTCCCAGTGTTCCTGAGGGGCCTTTCTCTGAGGGAGGAGATGGTTCCTTTAGTAACTTTTGTACCTGCTGTACCCCCCCAGCCTTGGGGGAAGATGAAGATGATGAGGAAGCGTCCTCCAGGGTTCCCAGTGACCCTTCTCCTGTGTCCAGTGGAAAAAAGCCTCCACCCAGGAGGCAGCGGCATCGTATGCCAACCAAAGAGGAGCCTAGGGAGAGTGGTCGAAGGGACCCCCGGGCCTCTGGCCGTCACCGGCCTGGCCGGAAACGGAGCCAGGCAGACCGGCGTCGGTATTTGGTGGTGTGGGGGTTAGAGGAACTGTACCGACTGGGACAGAAAGGGTTCTGGTGGCTAATTGAATTGTTGGTGCTAGTGGGGGAGTATGTGGAAACTGGTGGGCACCTTATCTATTCTTGTGGACAGTTGAGAGGCAGTGATCTTGATCTGCTTCGGGTATGGGTGGGAAGCTGGGTGGGGCAGCTGGGGAGCTGGGCTCAGTTGGGGTTCCTGTGTCTGTGCCGGGGACTTTGCTGTGGGGCAGGGCTTTTTTCCCACCTGCTCCGTCTCCTGTGTGCTGTGCTACTATTGGTTCTGGCCTTGCTGTTGGGCTGTCTTCAGCTGAGCTGGCGAGTCTTAGTGTGTATGGGAGATCGATTGGGTTGGCGTGCTCAGGCCACCTGGCTCATCTCCAGGCTGGATTCACCTGCTGTGCACCGATATTGGACTTACCTCAAAGAAAGCAGGACATGGCAACAGTTGGTGGGGCTGGTGCAGAGGGGTTGGCTGGAGATTCCTTGGGTCAAGCAGAGGATCAACAGGCAAGGGGATAGGCCAGCATCTAGTGGGCGATACTGCCAACCTGGAGAGGAGGTGTCTCGGCTCTTGGCTATGGCTGGGATCCCAGAAGATGAGCTAAACCCCTTCCAGGTTCTAGGGGTAGAAGCCACAGCATCAGATATGGAACTGAAGAAGGCATATAGGCAGCTGGCAGTGATGGTAAGTAATTCCCTTGTTCCCTGTCCCATTTTAGTTTTCTTCTGGGAAGAGAGAATGGGATGAGTGCGTGTAACTTCAAGGCAGAAAGTTGTGGGGGGAGCACAGTTTAATTCTTGGCAACTCGTCATTATTGCCCCAATCGGTGGTTTAGTTTCTTGTCTTGTTCTACTAGTTTTTAAGGAGTCATTCAGCCACATTGCCAGTGACCTAGGTGATCAAGCAAGGGAGGCTTCAACTCTTGGAAATTTAGTCTATTGGTATTTCATTTTCATTGAGATGTGAAAATAATTTGGAATAACAATCAATGGGAAAAGAGTGAGAAAAGGGGAGGTGCAAAAAGGATTGAGCTTAAAGGAGAAGAAGTTAAAGAATAGGTAAATAGGAGGTTTCTAAAGGAGATATGAAAGGGAGGAAGATGGTCAATACTTTGCTTGTTCCATTGGGAGGGAATGAAAAATTAGTAAAAAGACAGTTTAAGAAGCAGGTTTAGGCATGATATTTTCCATTCATCTTGAGTTATGAGAGTATTAGATAAATGAACTAGAGTTGTCACATTTTTGGGAAGCATTTTTACTATATGTGGTTTTCCCAACTTTCATCATGGAATCATTTTAGCTTCGAAACAGGAATTTGATTCTTCACCTTTTTATTTTGTAGGTTCATCCTGACAAGAACCACCACCCCAGGGCTGAGGAGGCCTTCAAAGTGTTGAGGGCTGCCTGGGATATTGTCAGTAATCCTGAGAGACGAAAAGAATATGAGATGTGAGAAATGGAAAAAAAAATTGCTAAATGAGGGTGGAATGCGTCAGAGGCAGAGAGGGCCCTGTGGCTGGGGAGAGTAGGCTGTTCCTTGACTTCTGTTGCTGGTCAAAGAGAGAAGTATGGTACATCTAGTGCTGGAAGGGATCCCAGAGGCCATCTAGTTTAATCTTATTTTAAAGATGGATAACTGAGATCAAAAGATGATTTACCCAAGGATTTTCTTATTTTTCTGGGAGTGTCCTGAGGTTGTACCATACCTCTTTTTTATCCCAGGAAACGAATGGCAGAGAGTGAGCTGAGCAGGTCAGTGAATGAATTTCTGTCCAAGCTGCAGGATGAACTCAAAGAGGCCATGAATACTATGATGTGCAGCCGGTGTCAAGGGAAGCACAGGTGAGAAACGTGAGGGGGGAAATGTCAGAGATGGAAGGGCAGTATAGCTTAGAGATAGGACAGTTGAGGCTTTCCCTTTAAAGCTTTTTATGTTTTTTTTTTTTTTTTTTTAAGGATTTGGAGTTAGTGGTTGTGAACCAGAGAATAAAAAGACCTTGGGGTTGAGAGATGTGATTTGACTTAAGCAAAGGGAGAAAAAAAACTTAATTATTAATTAGAAAGGAGTGGAGATCCTGGATATATCTAATGAATGATATAGTAACAAGTAGTTTGTTAAAGTCAAAATATGCCTTGGCTACACTCAGGGTTAACGTGGGGGTTTTTGTGTTGGATGACAGGAGGTTTGAAATGGATCGAGTGTCTCAGAATGCTCGATACTGTGCTGAGTGCAATAAGATGCATTCTGCTGAGGAAGGTGACTTCTGGGCAGAGTCAAGCATGTTGGGTCTCAAGATCACTTATTTTGCCATGATGGATGGAAAAGTATATGACATCACAGGTATACGTCAACCTTACTTCGGGGGTTAGAATGTGAGTAACAGAAATATCAGAAAATTTAGTTGTCTACATTAACATACTATACGGTACTAGAGTAGATAACGTGGAAACTAGTCTTGGGGGGGCAGTTGGGGAGGGGTGCAGTAGGTATAGAGTATCACTGGGCAAGTCACTTAATCTTGTTTGCCTTAGTTTCTTCATCTGTAAAATGAGCTGAAAAAGGAAATAACAAACCATTCTAGTATCTCTGCCAAGAAAACTTCCAATGGAGTCATGAAGAGTTGGACATGCCTAATCATTTGACTGAACAATTGTCTTGGGAAGGGCTTGGACATATGTTTACATAGGAGGGAGCCTAGGATATTGATTTGGGTTGTTGTGAGTCCTGTCGTTTGATCGATTTCCTCCCATGTTTGCAGAATGGGCTGGGTGTCAACGTGTGGGGATCTCCCCAGATACCCACAGAGTCCCCTATCATATCTCATTTGGGTCCCGGATTCCTGGTCCTGGTGGGCGACAGAGGTAAGTAGTGTTTTTTTCCTGTTTCAGAGAACTGACTTTACAGAATTGTTTAATATCCTAGTGCATCAAGATGTACTGACTTAATACTTAATCAGTAAAATATCCATGTATCATCTCACCACAATATTTTTCTTGTAGAGCCACTCCAGATGCCCCTCCTGCTTCAGTTGCTGACCTTCAGGATTTCTTCAGCCGGATCTTTCAGGTTCCCCCAGGCCAAATGCCCAATGGAAATTTCTTTGCAGCTTCCCAACATGGCCCTGGGGCCACCCCATCCTCCAGGCCAGACAGCTCCACAGCACCCAAAAGTTCAGAAGCCAAACCGAAGCGTCGGAAAAAAGTCAGGAGGCCCTTCCAGCGCTGATGCCCTGTCTCTTCCTCTTCTCCACCCTACCCAGCCTTAGTGTCAGGGAGTCATAAGGGCTGTGTACAGCATAGGATGGAATTTGTTTTGTTTTGTTTTTTAAAATTTTGAATATTTAAAAAGTTTCAAGCATTAACTGTTCACTCAGTGACTTGTGGGAAGCCACTGAATCCCCACTCCGGGAACTAAGAACTGAACCTTGTTTGATGTCAATACCAAAGAAATAGTGGGGTGGTTGGCAGGAAGGGCCCTTGCCTAGAACATGGCTAAGATTGGGGTTGATGATTATTTTATGGGGGACAGAGCTCTCTGGATTTGGAGGGCTTTTTACATTGTCTCTCTTTCTGAAGGCCAGGATGATATTCATTTTGTATTGGGCCTTTGGACCCTGTCTTCTACCATCCACATTAGGAGATAAAGCAGAGGTGGCAATTAGTCCTCACTTTCAGGGTGGGTAAAAGCTCAGGACCATTCAGGGAATGGGAATGCTGCCTCTTTCTATTCTGTGGTTCCTACCTAACCTCAGGGTTGTTTCTGCAAGTATGGCTGATTTGACAATTAAAAAAAAAGAAAAGAAAAAAGCAGACTCAAGTCCCCATGCCCTTGGGTGGATCTAGGAGGCAGAACAAGCAAGTTTGGTGGTGGTGGTAGTGGGGTTGTCCCCAGCTATCCTTATGTAATCAAAGATTTTTTTTTAAGTTCATATTTATATGTACATATCTATTTAAAGCCAGGGGATTTACCTTTCTATAAATACAACTGGCAAGGTATGCCTACCTCTTTTGTGTGCCCACTTCCCTGATCCTGTTCTCTTTGTGATAAGGTTTACTAATCTGATACTATTTGTTGAGTAGGGACAAAAAAATTTTCAAAGAGCCATGGGATATAACACAATAAGAAAAGGATTTATTTTAAATTTGAGATTAAGAATGTAGTTTTTTCTCCCTCACCTCCCACCAAATACTGCTGACTACCCTAAACTTAACATCTGAAAAATAGCTTCTGTTATAAAGAAATATATAGCAATGATAAAAAGATTTGGAAAAGAAAAACTAGTACCAGACAAGAGTGTGGGCCCAGCCCCTATCCATCTTACTTGATTTTAAGGAACCTGCCCTTACTTGCAGGGGAGTTGTCCTTCCACTGCCCCCAAATTCATCTCCCTGGGGCTGACAAAAAAGGTCACTCGATCCTCAAGTATTGACAGTACTTTGTCCTTCCTTAGCCTGCACCTAAGTGATCATTGTCAAATCTTAGTACTTATTGATTCCAAAGAGACGGACACCATGAAACTGGGGTAACTTAGGTAGTAGTACGCTGAGTAGTGAAGCAGTATTGATGATAAAGTGAGCAGCATCATATTTGGTGTAGAAGCTTGCCAAGAGGTAGCTAGGAGAAAAAGAACACAATACTTTAAAAAAAGACTGGCCTCAGCTGCTCTGACCTCTTGTTCTTCCTAAAGTTGCCTCCCAAGTCGGCGACTTTTTGTTCTTTCATTAAAATGACCACTCTACCTCAGCTAATCCTAATTCCTAAACTGTTGTCACATGAACATTTCTCTTGGTTAGAGAAGTTTATAGATTGAACAAAATGTATGATCAATGGAAAATGAAGGGTCAAAGCTATAATACTGCAAATGTCCATTTGTCTCTGATGTTAACCCCCACCCAACCCCTTTACATCAGTTACACCTTCATTTGTTGTTCACTTAAAAGAGTCTTGCATCACTGAATTTAGGATTTAGACTTTTCTCAGATCCTTCTATTCCCATTGCCACCACAGGGCGGCAGCAAGCCTATTTATAGCTTTCAGTACTGAACTGAATACTGTCTACCCTCCCAGCATGGTTAGATCATGAGTTTATAGAAATTTTAGCCCATGTAGTGGTGCCTTCTGTTTAACAAATCCCCTTGATTATATAGGCCACCCCCTACTCTACTTAGCTTCTCCCTCACCCTTTTGGAACTCACAGCACAATGGGAGAAATACTGAGGAACTTTCTGGAGGAGGTGAACTGGAGCCCATAGTCCATCTGCTCCCAGTGTGTAAGGAGCCGGGCCTTGCCTTGATCGGGGGTCTCAAAGGGTGTCCCCTTCACAGTGTGCAGAAAGACATACATAACCTGGGAGGGATGAGAAGGTAGAGGACATCCTTTTCAACTATGGATTTGAGGCAGGTGGACAAATCCCCAAGAAGTAAAAAGTCTTGAGAGAAAATGGATTTAGGTTGGAGGCTCACCAGGTTATGGATGACATTGGTCAAAGTCCAGACTACAGGGATGCTGAAGAAGGGGATGCTGAGTAGAACTACATGCAGGAGGCCTACAAGGATGATATAGGCAAGCCAGATGCCCCGGCTGTTCATCACCCTTGTGTTGGGGTTCACCTCGCTGTGGGCCACCCCCACGTTCATCCTGTCACAATAGCGAGTTTCTTTGGTCGGCCTCCTTCAGTTACCGGTTTGGTGACTGCAATGAACCTTGAACTTAAGGGAAGGAGGTGGAGAAGCCGCCTCTCTTCTGGTACACCGAAACCTGAAAGATAGAAACATTTCCTGGGATGAGGAGTATTAACTTCTTTAGCCTGAAGGGAATGACTTTGCCCAAGGAAAGGAGCCCCACAGGGTCCGGCTGGGGAGGGGGCGGCATAAAGACGAAGCGAAAGTGGTTGGAGGTCACTCCTGTTCTAGGGGTGGCCCATTCTCCAGTCCTCTGGGTTGGACTAGAGAATCGGAAGAGGCTCGTCCGAGGGGAGGTGCGCGCAGGAGTACTCGAGAACAAGCCTTCTGTTCTTCGTCCGGGGCTGCCATGGACGACAACCACGGAGTGGCTACCTGCTCTTTGCCTCGGTATTTCCGCATATCTTTGGAAGTTACGAGAATACGTTTTGGGTAGTCCGACTGCGGGGGCAGCCGGCGCTCCGGGGGCGCTTCCCGGAAGGGGCGTTCAGACAGACCTCTTGCCACAGGCCAGCCGGCAGCCCACGCCCGATCCCAGTCGCGTCCCGAGTTCCAGAAATCCTCCGGCGGTAGCCCGGGGCCCCATCCCTACCCCTCAGAGTTCTCCTTCATGGTTGTCCTCCTCCCCCTCGGACTTGTTCCCTCATTCGCAACTCTGCTCACCTGGCAGCTCCAAGCGCCACTCCCGCCAGCTTCAAGTTGGGCTACTTTTCCTTCACCTGTTTTCTGGAAGCAGCCGGGCCCTCGAACTGTTCCCCCATTGGTCCTCCAGATCCGGCGCTGCAGTGATTCATTGGCCACCTGTTTTGGTGTTCAGCGTTTCGGTTAGCCAGCCGTCCCGTCACTCTGACTGGAGTGAACCAATTCTTCTCCAATCCCCTTCGCAGGCAAACCCTCGCGTGGGGGGAGGAGGAGCCATGCTGGCGATCGACGAATGAAAAAAGCTGATGGTGTAGAGTGAGAGTATAAACAACGACTATTGGGTGGTGGTGACCCTCTGAGTCTCGGCGGGAGCTCCGGAAGGCGGAGGCAGGAGGAGGGGGCCAAACTGGGGGCGGAGGGGGTGACAAGATGGCGGCGGAGACGGTGGAGCTTCACAAGCTGAAGGTACCGTGAGGGGCAGAGGCCCGGGCATGGCTGGGGGCCGAGCTCTACGAGGTGACCGGTGCCTCCCTCTCCTCATTTCTTCTTCCAGGGCTTCCCTGGCTGTTGTCTTGCTCCTTTTCCTTGTTAGACTGCTCCTCTCTGGGGCCTTCCTCCTCCCCCTCATGCTGGTCTCCCTCTCGTTCATTCCCCCTGCCATCTTTCCTCTCCGGTCGGGGTGCCCCTCACCTTACGGGTCCTCCCTTTCTGTTTTCTGCCGCCCCCGCTTTCTCCTCCCCTTTCTCAAGTGTGTAATTCCCTCTCCTTGCGGGGACAAGGTAGCACGTCAGTGCTCCCCTTGCTTCCTGTGTCTTACGTCTCTGCCCCCGACCTCCTCTGAATTTTCCACCCTCCCTCCCCCCCAGTCTTTCTCTTCGCCAAGTCCTGGAATCCTCAGGCAACTTGGCTTAGTGGCATCCCCGTATGTTGTGTATCTGGGCGGTTTGCAAGGACGACTCAAGGATGCCTTCAACGACTTAGACGATGCTAGGTACCTGAGTCCACCCTAGATCCCAGAAGAGCCTTGGCGTTAAGGGACCCCCAGCATCCCCTCGTCTCACCTAGGGACTTGGTGCAGCTCCACACCTTCAGTGCCTTAAGAAAGCACTGGCACCTCTCCAGAGTACAAGGAGGTTTTCCTTCTTCAAGAAATGTTTCTTCTTGTTTGCAAGATAGTGAAGGGAACTGGGAAGCGTTTGAAAAACCTAGTTTTTCTTGTTCTTGTGTTATCCTCTGGGGAGTACGGGCTGCTTGACTCAGATTTAATGTTTTTCTTGGAGGAAAGAAGTAAACGTCTTTTAGATAAAAGAGAGATTGGTTGCTTTTAGGTATTCGTTTAGAATTTGGCAAACAATTCTGTCACAGTGGTCGATCACTTTATTTTGGGAAACTTGAAATTGCTAATTTAAGCTAAAAACTGAGTTTATTTTATTATATTGTAAGTGCTCTAAAGATTTGCAAAAGCTACATCACCAGGCTCATTGATGCTGGTAGTCTAAACATATCTTATTGGGGGAAAAAAAATGTCTGTTTTCCTAGATATACTCTGAAATAGCTTTACATTTCCATACCACATTATTTTACTTTCCCTCCACCTTTGGACTGATTGCAGGCATTGATGTCTATTTTAAAAGCACATGGATAAGGAGCAGGAGAGGAGCTTGTCCCTGTGGTATAGGAATTCTTAACTTTGACTGTCACCAACACCATTAGCAGTTTGGTGGAAGCCAGTTTTTAAAGTAATGTATTCAAATGCATAAAATGTATCCAATTATATTGAAAAACAGCTATCTTTAAAACAAGTTCACAGCCCCCTCCAGATTAACAGCTAGAAACAGCTGAGTCTCTTTAGGTTTTGAAATATTCTCTCACCTCTCAAAACATGAAGTTTGGGTTCATTACTTATCTTGAGTCCTCTTTTATTTGCCCTTTAGGAGGGCTTTTTAATCGAGGGGGTGGCTTATGTGGGTATATTTCAGAGAGCCCATGAATTTGGTTGGGGGGGGAAATGTCATCTTTTCACTAATCTTTCACTGAAAGTTAGCATTTCCTTCACTTATATAAAATATTTTGAGGAGTCCATAAGCTTCACAGACTGCTGAGGTGTCTGTGACGGGGAAAAAAAAAGTTAAGAAGTCCTGCTTTGAAGCTCAACATTTTAATTTTTCTATTTTTATTATAAACTTTGGAATTTATGTGTCAATGTAGTTTTCTTTAGGGATAAGGTGTTGAGATTGGGTGGGAAAAGTGACTAGCTTTAATTGAGTTTTAAGAGATAACTGAAAAAGAATGATCTGAACACCCTTTTATTTGATTTTCAATTTAAAAAAAGATTGTTTCAAGGGGCATGCAGATTTCATATTAATATTCAAATTTCATCTTTGGCCTGTGATTGGGAAGACCTGAAATGAAGACATTTGGGGATTAAGAGTCCTTCTGTATCTGTAAAGATTTAGTAGCCCTGGCCTTGTTGGGTAAGACACACAATCTCCCTGGGCCTCAGTTTCTTCCTCTAAAATGAGGGAGCTAGACTTGATGGCTTCTGATGGGTGCTTCTGGTTCTAGAGCTGCGGTCTCTTGATTACCATTCTCCCGCAGTGATTATTTATTTTGACTTCATCCCTATTGACTTTAAACTTGTAAAAAAATGTAGAGAAATGCAACCTTCATAGATAAACTGACAAAAGAGCTGAGTACTGGAGAGAAATGATTATTGAAATACAGGGATGGGAACTGGATCTGTGATTTCATTGTCATAGTGGTTTTCCATTAATTCTAGCAGCTTCTTGGCTTGTCTTTCATAACGTCTTGACTACAGTTCCAGCTCCTGGATGAGGAAACTCTCTCTTCTAATGCAGGTTGGCATCTCCTCTGCAACTTAGAATTGCTTAGAGCGCTAGGAAGTTAAGTGACTTACCTAGGTTCTCAAGCCACTGTTTCAGAGACAGGACCTCGGGTTTTTCTGAGATGAACTTGTATCAGGTGCCACACAGATAGGAAGGTAAAGTCAAATTATATCATGGGAATTCATTTAAACAGCCCAATGTTTAGAGTAGCATCGACTCTGGAGTCAGACTTGGGTTCTTAGCCTACCTTTGATGCTTTTAACTTGTGTCATTTTAGGCATGAATCACTTAATCTCTCTGGGCTTCAGTTTCCTCACCTGTAAAATGAAAGGGTTAAACGTAGATCACTCTGAGGTCTTTTCCAGCTCTATATCTTTGGCATTTAAATTCCTTATTTGGTTTCTGCCCTTTTTCAGAGTTTTATATTTTAAGAGCTACTTTTGATAATTACCTAAGTAATTATGGATTGATCGTTCTGTAGGAGCATTGTAGATGTTATGGAAGAACACAAAAGAATTTATAAGTCGAGGTAAAGTACCTGTTTTTGAAATGTATTATAGTTGATGGAAACATGTCCACATATGAACTTATTTGAAAAGAATTTTTTTCTTTTCAGGATGCTACATTTTAAAAGGATATGGACAATTGTTAGCGTATGTCTATATGATACTTCCTGGTTTATGTTCTCAACATTAGGGTGAGATAGCTAGTGTTAACTATTATTATTTCCATTTATTGATGAAGAAACTGAAGTGCATGTTATTGGATTTGGTCATATGCAATATATGAATTCTGTTCTGACTTCATGTCAAATTTTCTTCTTATTCCATATCACCTCTCAAATTAGAACATGTCTATAGTTAAATTAGCTGAATTGGTGAAAGGTCTGGAATCCTTGTCATTTAAGGACTGCTTGAAGGAACTAGGTATGTTTAACCCAGAGAAGGGAAAAAATTTTGATTTTCGATAACTATTGTCAGTTTTTTTTTTTTTTGGGGGGGGTATTTTATTCCATAATCATTACCTCAGGTCTCTTTATTATCTCTCCCTTCCATCCACCAATCAATCCCTATAACAAAAAACAGAAGCAAGTAATAATAGTTCCAGTATATATTGTATTCCACATCAATCGTTACCATCATTGTGTTTATTAGTTTTCTAAGACAGAGTTCATTATAGTTCATAGTTAAACTCCTTTTTTACTCATATTTTCCTTTACGTTAATATTCATTCTATATATAATCTTGTAGTTATGTTTTCTTCATTTTGAATCAGGTCTTACAAGTTTTTTTGATTTCTTGAAATTTTCGTATCATTTCTTACTGCAGTTTTTCATTATGTTCACATACCACAATGTGTGATGGTTTCCATTTTCTTGTTAATAATAATAGCTGGGCATCTATGTAATGCTTTAAGATTTGCCAAGTATTTTATATATAGGATATTTGAGGCTTACTGCAGTTCTAGGGTAGGTGCTATTCTATTACAGTCCCATGTCATGTAGCCATTAAATACCCGAGTCAGTATTCCAGCTCCAGTTTTCATGTAAGTCTGTTTACAAGACCACTTAGCTGCTTCACAATACTGCCATTTATACTTAGATTCTTTTTTTCACTGATTCCCTTGGTGGTATTTGTCTGATAGCAGTGTAGTATGTTAACACATTGGTATATATTTTGATATTTAGGATGGTTAGACTACTTCACAGTACCACCAACAGTGTGCTAGTCTTCCCAAAGCTGTTTACTGTTTCTGTAGGTGTAAGGTGAAACCTTTAGAATTTTAATTTGTATTTTTCTCACATACTAATTGAGTTAGAGCAGTTTTTCATCTTGCTTGATCATTTGCTTTCTAATGAAACATGTTTGTAGCCTTTGTGTGGGTATACTCATAGTTTTTTTTTTTTTTTTTGAGAAGTGGCCCTTTAAATATTAAAGGGGTTGTTAGGTGTTTTTTTTTTTTTTTTTTTTTTTAACTTTTATTTTTGTGTCAAGGACCCTATATGGATTCCTCAGAATAATATTTTTAAATGCATTAATTGAAATATATAAAATAAAGGAAAATCAATTAACTTAAGGTCAGACTATTTCCTTCCCACTCCATCTTCTTGCTCTGGTGGCCAGATCTAGGATCAGTGAGAAGTTTCCTGACAGCAGGTTTCTGTTTAGTGTAAATAAAAATTTATTAATTAAAGCTGTTTAAAAATATTTTGTGACTTACTAAACTCCTTGTCCACTTAAGGTTTTTGAACAGAGATCGAGATGGATTGTCTTTCAGACTTGCACCGAACATTCCTATATTGGGTGTAAGGTTGAACTAGTTAATCTTCAAGATTTATCTCAACTGTGAACTAATAATTTAATTAATTTTGAACACAACCTAAATGCTAACAAGTGCAAGATTATTCTATAAATTAGCATAACCAGCCATAACATTAGTAAATATTTTTGAGTACCTACTATATATTATAATATAGCACATAGAAGACTTCAACATCTAGTTGGAGAGAGAAGAATGAAAACACGTGAAAACCTTAATAACAATTCACTATTACAATAAGATGTTACTGATTAACATCCTTTCCTGTAGTTATGCAGAAAATTGGTGAAAGAGGTCAGTTAAGGGACAGATCACTTAGGATGGAGGGAGGGGGTGGGGATTTGAACTTCATCTAGACTGCTAAGTAGGATATATGGAAAGTGTATTGTAATCAGATCTTAGCAGAAATAGAGGTAGAAAATTGTATTAAGGATTGGGAAGCGATAAAGGAAGTGATCATTATAGATTCTGGCACATTTTTTCGGTTGTTGTTTGCTTTTTGAAGGGGCTGAATTGACCTACCTGCTTTCATGGTTCTGGTCCTAATTTCTTCCCATATTTATCAGAATTTCTATATGCCTACTTTACTTTTTATGCATCTATCTTGACTGATTTTTCTTATTCCTATCAGCCACCCACTAGAAACTTTTGGAAAGTAATATTGCCTGTATGGCAATTTACTGCAGGGGTAATTGTTATCCTGGGATAAAATCAATATTTACTTTATGTTAATTTAATGCTTATTGGTGCCCTGACAGCCAGTGTCTTAAAATCAATAAACTGAAATGAAGGCTGTACCTGTTTTCCAGTGCATCCACACTTACACACTTATTCATAGAAGTCTATATATATAATGCATGCTTAGATAAGGAATGAATTTTCTGTTTATTATTCCAAGAGACCAAAAGAATTAAGCAAGAGATTTCAATTAGTAGACTCTTAAACATAACTTGAAGAGCGAGGTTCATGTCTTCTAGGGCCTGAGATTATATATATCTTTCCCCAGGGAAACTATAGTTAGTACACTGTAATTTGCTCAGTTATTATTATTATTTTAACCAAATAATCCAGAACAATAGAGATAATGCAGAAACAGATTTTTTTGTTTACGTTACATTTTTAAAATGTATGAAGTTTTTAAATTAAGAAATTTATTTATTTTTGCTTTATGATTATTTTCATATACTTGGCAGCACAAGTACCTCTAGAAAAACTTGATTTTTTTTTTCTTTTTTTTTGGTAAAAATGTAAGTGAAGAAACTAGAGATTTATGGTACCACACAGGGATATGAAATGTAGGTTGGAACTTTATTGAGGTCATTTTAATGTTTTGAACCTATCCCTTTAAATAATCCTACCACAGGGCATAATAACCCAAGGAGATCAAAGACTGAAATAGTTCCAATATAATAGGAAGTTATCATAGCGGCATTTTTTGTGATAGCAAAGAACTGGAAACAAGATGTCCATTTTGGGGGAAATGACTGAACAGATTCTGGTAATAATATATTATATGGCAAGAATTGAGGAATGTGAAGATAAAAGATAAAAACATAGGAAGAATTGTTTAAAATAAGCACAATCAGAAGAATAAGAGACACTATGATGGTAATTTAAATGAAAACCTCACTAAAGAGCTTAGGAATGGTTTTAGAGAATAGATAATGAAACATATGCCATTTTCTGGCTAGAGATATACCAGAGCAGAGTATTTTATATATTGTCAGATGTGATTGTATATCTTTTTTTGTGAGGATAGTTCATTTCTAAAAATGGATTAGATGGTATTTCTAAAAGTAACTTTATAAGAATAAAACATATCAATAGAATTTTAGTTTTATTAAAAAAAATTTGTTTTTGAAGATGTTAGGAAGATGGATTAGCTTTGTTAGCCAGGTGGTTGAATAAGATAAAGATAACAGAAGTTGGATTGTCTTTCATTTTTTTGTACAGTTTATCTTGGGGTGGTAATCTCACCCCCAAGATAAAGAAATGATTCTGTGTGTGTGTGTGTGTGTGTGTGTGTGTGTGTGTGTGTGTGTGTGTGGTGTGTGTATAAATGTAAAACTATATAAGTGATACGTTTTGTTTTTTATACCTATGTTTCCCACATAATGAACTTTTTTTATAATAGCTTTTTGTTTTCAAAATATATGCAAAGATAGTTGCAAAACCTTGTGTTCCAAAATTTTCTCCCTCTCTCCCTTCCCCTCCTCATCCTTCCCCTAGATAGCAAGTAATCTAAGCAATGTATCTCCTCCTCTTAATCTAGGAAGCCTATATTTTTAGAGGAAGTCATCCATTTCACTTAAGTTATCAAATTTATTGGCATAAAGTTGGGCAAAGTAACTCCTTATTATTTCTCTAATTTCCTCTTCATTGGTGGAAAGATCCCCCTTTTCTTTTGTAAGACTAACAATTTGATTTTCCTCTTTCCTTTTTCTGATCAGATTTACCAAAGGTTTATCTATTTTATTGGCTTTTTCATAAAACCAACTCTTGGTTTTATTTATTAATTCAATAGTTTTTTTACTTTCAATATTAATTGATTTCTCCTTTTAATTTTTGTATTTCAAGTTTGATTTTTGGTTGGAGGATAGCAAGTAATCTAGTACATATTAAGCATGTGTAATTTTACTACACATATTTCCACACTTATCAAGCTGCACAAGAAAAATCAGATCAAAAAGGAAAAAAAAATGAGAAAGTAAGCAAACAACAACAAAAATGTTGAAAATAATACTATGTTATGATCCACATTAGTCCCCACAGTCCACTTTCTGGATGCAGATGGTTCTCTAATGCAAGTTATTGCGAGTAATGAATTTTTAAAAGAAATAAATGTTCAGCGAAACTGGTATAAGAAAAGTCTGATATTTTATGCAGCGTTCCAAAAAAGTATAAGATACATTTTTTTAACCTCTTCTTTGTGGCCAAGTTTTTTTAACAGCATTTCATATCTACATTTTTACTGCTTTTTTTCTTTCCATTTCTGTTGTCATTGTATATATTATTTTCCTGGTTCTGCTTACTTCTCTTTATGTTACTTCACATAAGTCTAACTGTACTTCTCTGTTTTCATCATTTCTAATTGCAGTCATGTGCTGTGATTTGTTTAACTATTCTTCTATTGATTGGTATCTACTTTATCTTCATTTATTTACTGTTACAGAAATGCTATAGGTGGGGGGTGGGGAGACTTAATTTTTATCATTAATCTCTGTTTGGTGTATAGCCAGTAATAGCATCTTAGATAATTCTAAATTGCTTTCCAGAATCATTGAACTAATTTAACTTCTTTAACTCTACATTAATGGATTAGCTCTCTTTTTATCTACTTGGTGCATCTCTGGGACTAAAAAATTTCTTATATTTTCCTAGCTTGCTGAGCTGAAGCAGGAATGTCTTGCAAGAGGCCTGGAGACCAAAGGAATTAAACAAGATCTCATCAATAGACTCCAGGCTTATCTTGAAGAGCATGGTAAGTGTCATCTGGGACTTGAGAGTAACTTACATATGTTTTTCCCCAAGAAAACTATAGGTATTTGGTATATTTTGATCAGTTACTTTTACACCAAGGAAGAGGAGATAAATCCAAATTAGAGATAATTGCAAAAATGATTTTTAAAAAAATTTGCTTTACAATGCATTGATTTCCATTTCAGGAGATCTATATCATTCATATTGATTTTTGCTTAGGCTAATACTCAAATTTTATTTTTCTCTCTAAAGATATAAAGATTAAGCTTTGCATTACTATATGTGTTTTCATTTTCTGTAGCTGAAGAGGAAGCCAATGAAGAAGATGTTCTGGGAGATGAAACAGAGGTAAATTGGAAAATTTTGATATTCTTTAGTGACCAGTTAGTGCCATGTCATGGTTCCATGACTTTACTATTAGTCTGTTTTGGAATAATCTTTACTTATTGGAAGGGCTGTTGCTTTTCCTGAAAATAGTCTTAGAGCTGGAAGGCACATAAGAGATGACTTGGTGTCCAATTATGAGAGAAATATGGTAAGGGGAAAAAGTTCCAGGGGTACTCACTGTGGCATTCTGAAAAACTTTTTGCTGATGAATGTTTCAAATTTACTTTGTGTTAACTGATTTCAGGAAGAAGAACCAAAGCCAGTAGAAATACCTGTCAAAGAGGAAGAGCCTCCAGAAAAAACTGCTGATGTGTAACTATCTATTTCTTGTTCAACTCCCTTTAAAAATTAGACTATGGAATTAAGGCAGTTTTGATTAAGATTGAGTTTGATGGCTCTTCTTATTTCTCCAGAAAAGCATGTTTAGAATATATGAGGAATGGACACTATATTGTCTCTTTTTTGTAATGCTTTCCACTCCTGAATAGACTGCATGTTTTCATTCCAAATTCATGGTTATAGAAAAGTAAAACAATTTATTCCTAGGTCACAGAGTAGATATTCATTATTCAGGTGACTGATATCTAGGCCTGTAGTGATGCCTTTAAGCTCTGCTTTTCTATTGGGAACAGTGGTAGGTGAATACATAAATGTTCTCTGCTAGGACAGAGTAAGGGAAGATAGTTTTGAGGAGAAAGGAGATCTATATCTATCTTTTTAATTTGTAGGGGAGGTCAGGGCACTAGAGTAAAAAATGGATCTCAGTTTACTTAAATTTTCTTAGCAAACTTATCATTACTTTTTTTTAAAGGATAGGTTGTCTTATTTTCCAAATACCCTTTGGGGGCTTCATCATATTTAGAGCAACTTTAATATCTTTTTATTTCAATTGAATCTGCTTCTTATAACTATTGCCTCTGTTATTTCTGTTAGTCTAAGTTAATTGTAGATTTTAGTAGTTAGAAATGATGTTTGAGAACTGTAGTGTATCCATTATCCTTTGGACCAAACAGAATGGTTTTTGTCATTTTTTAATCAAATGATTTTAATTCCTAGAATTAATGAGGTTAGGGCGAGGGAAATTTGAAGACCTATTTTCAGATTATATGTGTTTGCTTGAAGCTCTTTTGGACTAACTTAGCTACACCTGGACTACAGGTGCCAGAGTATTTATACCTATAGATTGTGTATAGCTTTATTTATGAATATGGAAAAAAAGAGATTTCTTATTGGAACAGTAATGATTACCCTTGAGGCCAACATTATGATGTCTTTTTACTGCATGAATTTAATTGGGTAGAGGTGAGTTGGAGCAGAGAGGAAGGAAGCTTCCTCTCTGGGGTTCCCTTTCTACCATCAAGTACTGAAGTGATTTGTACATCAAGATTGGAATGTAGAGGAAGTCATTAGCCTGTGTGTGTGTGGGTGTGTGGGTGGAAGTGAGGAGGGGGCACTGTTCTTTTAATGGCGTTGGACTTCAAGTAAGACATTAAACTTCTGAGCTCTATATGCCTACACTGGAGGAAGTAAAGTGAAGTGAAGCATGTGTGTTTAGGTGAAAGATCTCCAAATTTATAAGAGAATGATACCATGTAAGAATGGTTTAAAGCAGCTCCCTTTATCTTAACTTTGGTCTAGGATTCTCCCCAGATGCCCTACAGTTTCTAGTTTGATTAACTGGGCACAGTTAAATAGGGCAGAGCTAGGTTATAGTCAGCAGGGGGCACCTCTTGCCTAACTCAGAGTATAGGGTGTTCTGACAAAAGGGTGGAGGGGGGGAAACGAGTTCCTGTTCCAGAATTGCTTCCTCTGAAAATGTCATTAAACCATTACTACCTTTCAGGGCATCAAATGGGAAAACTGTCCAGGAGACTGGAACAAAAGCCGCCCATGCCTCTAAATAAGGGACCTTAATGAGGCTGGTTATGACCCACGGTTTTATGGGAGTTGTTTGGTGGAGCGTTAATGCCCTTCCATTTATCCTGGGTACTTCCGAACTTTGTCTCCCGCCCCTCTGGTCCCCCGCTTTTGTTTTCTCTCTTAAACCTTTTGACCAGAGACTCAGCCATGTTTTCCTAAGACAAACTGACCTCCGCCTCCTTCCTTCTAACTCCCTTTGGCATTTTCATTTGTCCCACTTCCAGGGTTCCAGCTGGAGTTGTAAGCCTCTGAGAAGTGGAGCATACATATGAGTTGTGATGTCAAAAACAATAACTGGTATTGAGAGAATAGTTATTAGATTAAAAAGGAATGGAAAGGTTCTTAGAACAAGGGTAATGATCTTTGGTGTATTGCTATGCATGTTTCTTTTCAAATTCCTAAAAAAAGGATCTTTTCTGATTTTAAATTATTATATCTTATAGTCTGCCATATCATTTTGTCTCTTCAGTGGGTGGCAGCCCCCCAAATCCTTATTAGAAGTGTCAAATGTCAATTATGGTGTCTAGTTATAAACTATAAGGATTTTAAAATTTGTTCTTTTCTTTCCCCTCCAGGGCAGCAGAAAAGAAGGTAGTGAAAATCACATCTGAAATACCACAGACTGAGGTAAACATTTTTCCCTGTTGCTCCTTGTTTCTCTTTTTGGGAAGCAGTCTTTGTGTCTGTTGCTCTTTGATTTTATTTTTCCTATTTGTGTTTTCTTTCACCCTTTATTTTTAGGTTGAGAAATGGCATAGTTTTTTTTATATCTTCCTATATCCTCTCAATTTCTCTTGTACATTTATTGTTTAATATAATAGCTTATGGGAAAATATTTGAATTTTTCTGTAGGACAGCTAGTCTTCTGTTTTCTAACATTATGGTTTCAATGGCAACCACATAAGATTTAAGCATCCATTATGTGATCTGTGTGTGTGTGCACTCAGCGAGTTCCTATTATCATGTGTACTTGCTAGCATGTGTGTGCTTTTGTGTGCATGCACAAGGTGTACAAAGTAATTGGGGTTAAGCGACTTTTCCATGATCATACAGCTATTAAGTGTCATGTATCTGAGGCCAGATTTGAACTCAGCTTCTCCTGCCTCCAGGGCTGGTGCTCTATTAACTGTGTCCCATTATATGATCTTTTAGGCAGATGTAGCCCATCTTACTTTAGGATGTGATTTGCCTGAGATTTTCTGAAAAAATATTGGTCTAATAAATTTAGCATATATGAACTAGTAGGTCAATAGAACCTTACTTACTACTCTGATACTGCTGTTGTATAACTGATGGTTTGCCTAGTGTCTTAGTTGCAAGTTTGAATTGGTAATTGTATTTGTAAAAAAAACTTGTATACACATTTTTGATCTTTTGGCTGACTAATAAAAACCCAGGGTACTAGAGGCCAAGAGTTAGGGGATTGAATTTATGAGAAGTGGTTGGTAACAAATTAGTCAGTTGACTCCAAAGGGATTTCTTTAAAAATAAGTTTTTACATGATTTATATTTTCTATTCTATTCCTCCTCCTCCCAGAAAGCCAAGCCTTAGAACAGGTTTGTTTCTAAGTAAGTAAAAAATTCAGCAAAACTTTTATATTGAAAAAATCTGTCATTTTATACAATATTCTACATCCATGATTTTTCCACATTTGGAAAGAAGCAGAGAGAAGTGCTTTTTCTTAATTCTTTAGAGATAAACTTGCTTTTCATTTACATTGTTGTATTTAGGTATGTTGTTTTCCTGGTTTTTTCCCCAATTCATTTTATATCACTTCATGTAAATCTTCCCATATTTCTCTGTAGTTATCATTTCTTACAGCACAATAATATTCCATTACTTTCATGGAGTACAGTTTACTTAACTATTACTTCAAACAATGAGCATCTTTTTGTTTGCAATTAAGAGATTCTTTAAAAGTTCATTACTAGTAGCTGTGAAGTCTTACTGCATTATTCATCTCAAGTTTTGAGGCCAGTTATCACAAGGAACTTTTTGCTTTGTACTCATAGAATAGTGAGTTAATAAACCCTTTTGGGATAATACAGAGCATACTGTTCATTCTTAAAGTTAAAGGTACCCAGCTTGACAGGAAATTTTCCATTCTTGGTTTTGGACCCAAGTCATATTTTTGTTCCCTCCAAAGAGTTACCCAGAGGTAGCTTTTATCTTTGGTTTTATTCTTTTTTCTCCACCGAATCAAATCAGTCAAGAAGCATTTATTAAGTTATAGGTAGTGAACAAAAACGAAACCTTTCTTCCTGTTAAAGAGTTTACCTTCTGTTGGAGAGAAATTAAATTCAGCATGCTTTTCTCCCCTGCCTCCACCTCCTCATTTTTGTTTTCAGGGTTGTGGTGAATTCATTGTGATTTCCATGTTTTTATTTCTGGAATCCAATCTTTGCTCTTGAATACAGCCTGAGTAATTTTCTTGGGGTTGGCATTGTTATTAATCTTGTTATAAGGAGTTCTCAATGTTCTAAAGAGCTAATAATCTGGACTTTCAGAGGATGCAGAAACGAGCTGAGCGATTCAATGTACCTGTGAGTTTGGAGAGCAAGAAAGCCGCCCGTGCAGCTCGGTGAGTGTTTTTTAGTTATGAAAATTTAAAGAGCATTTATAAGGATGGCTATAGGAATGGCCATATCTTTGGGGTATGACTATATCCCAGAAAATGTAGAGCATTTTCTAAGCAATTTCTTTGGATTCAAACCTGTCATCAACAGGTATGACCTCATTGCTCAATAGGTAATATTTAATGCTAGTTCTAATTCTTATAAAGGATTTCTGTTAGCTTAACTTTTGTGGGCAACTTTTTTTTTTTTTTCTTCAACATGAGAGGGAAAAAGCTAAATCTTTTTCATGGGGTTGTTAGAATTAGCTAATGATTGCAAAACTAGAGATCACAAGCAAAAAGGGCCATATGTAAGCTTGACAAGAAACAAGAGAGAGTCTGGAGTGTGAACAGCTTCCTAATTTAGCTTTGTTTCTCTTTCTATAGATTTGGCATTTCTTCAGTTTCAGCAAAAGGTAAGAAAACAGAGAGAACACTGTCAAAATTTTCTCTTGTTTTTCTCAATAGTTTTTTTGGTTTTTGATTTGTTTGGAGTCTCAGGTTGGGTTTCCCCAAATTAGAAGAATAGCTTTTGGATAGAAGACCTTGAGAAATCATCTCATCTATCTTATCTTAGAATTATGATTAAGCCATCCTTGGTAAATTAAGGAAAAATGACCCTGGGTTTAGAAGGTAGAAATATTCCAACATTTGCCTCCCCTTTCTGAGAATCTTTAGGGATTTGCTAATTAATTCTAGTGTCTCAATTTTAAAAGCAATTCATTTTATGTATTGACACTAGCAATGGGCCTAATTTGGTGAAGTATACAAAAGGAAGAGTCTTTTCATGTAGAAGAAAATGAGGAATAAAAACAAAAGTTCCTACATGCAGAACTTTTTGTCCCATAATCAGAAGTTGTTCCCAGTGATTTGGGAGGTATTGTAAACTGTTCTACAAAGAGTAGCCAAAATGATATTGGGAGGGGAACCCTACAAGATAATGAGAGTAGTCTGGAGAGTATTTAGAAACCCCCCCAAAAAAAATTATATAAAAACCATGGAATGTCTATTCTAGGAATAATGGATGCAGTTTTGTTTATTTGTCTCAGAGATGGAACTAAAAAATATCAGAGAAAGGAAATTAAAACGAGAGTAATGAAATTCTGCTTGGATGGACTAAAAATTAATATACTTAATTTTCTTTTTTTTTTTTTTAATTAATTTTATAATTATAAAAATTTTTTTTGACAGTACATATGCATGAGTAATTTTTTTTTTTAATAACATTATCCCTTGTATTCATTTTTCCAAATTTTCCCCTCCCTCCCTCTACTCCCTCTCCTAGATGACAGGCAATCCCATACATATTACATGTGTTACAGAATATACTTACTTTTCAAAGAAAAAAACTAATATAGGAGATGAGAAAATTAAAGTAAACACAGACTTATTAAGACGTGGGGTTCTAGAATGAGAGACAATTTCTTGAAACAAATGGATTAAAACATTTTTAAAGATATTTTTTTCACATGTGTGATAAACTTTTTTTTTTTTTTTTTTTTTTTTTTAACCCATTTCATAGCTCTCAGTGAGTGAGTTCTTCTGCCCAATGCATATTGGTACTTTTTCTGTAGTTCATGGTCTTAAAATTACCTGAGAGATTGAGAAGCTTCTTAAATACAATGCCAATTCTCATTTACTATTTCTGTATATGATACATGTCCCTTTTACTAAACTCTAAGGGAAATTTATGTTAACTCGAGTCCCCAATATATAGCAAAAACTTTAAAAGCAAAAAGTGTTAAAATTGATTTAGATAAATTCATGGGTGGTAGCTATATAATTAGGTATTAAGGAAGTTAGCCTTTGAGGTCAATATCAAGAATTGATAAATATACTATTCTTTTCAGCATTTTAAGAGAGAGTAATTCTAGTCAAATTGACAATGAGTCTGCTTCATTAAAATGATACTGACTTTTTTTTGGTTTAAGTTGATTCCATTTGTTGTACTCTGATCAGTAGTTCCTCTTGTCTTAGTGGGAATAAAGAGTAACTGTCTCTTTATGTTACATGTTGGCTGTTTCTTCTTGAGGACTATATAGAACTCTTTTCAAATAGTAAATTGGATTTCTGTTTTTGCTTCCTCAGGTTTATCATCAGACACAAAACCTATGGTAAGAAACTTTTTCCCCCCCAGTAGAATCAGATTTTTTTCCCTTTTAGAAAATTAGATTTTAAAAGTTAGGAGCAATTGATAGACTATAGCAACATTAAGTCTTATATTCTGGGAGTTTACTCAGTTTCTTAAAAAAGGAACAGAACTCGTATTTTAACTCCACACATTTTTTTTTTTTTTTATATCTAGGGACTTTTAAACTTTCCCTTCATATTCTTTTCGAACCCAGAAAACTCTGATGTCAGAAGTGGGTAGTCAATTGGAGAAACTGTCTCTCTCTGTACTGCTTGTCTCCATTTTACCAGGAATTCTGAGTTACATTTTCCATTTTATTCATTTTCTTCTGCATGCAAAGATTAATTAGCTGCAGAACCAGTGAAGAACACACTTATCTCTTAACTCTGATGCTATAGCTTTAGACCTTGTTGATATCTAACTTAATTCCTACCTCCAAAAATCTCTTTATTAACTCTGCTTATGGTTGCAGCTTTGCATTATGAAGAATAATTAAAAACAACAAAATTAGGGTTGGAAAGTAATGAAAATTGGAATAAGATGTCCTGAAGCTCAGTGTGGCCATTCAATGCTTTTGGGCAAACATGAGCAATGGGAAGCAATTATGGAGGGAAAATGCTCCCTCACATATGACCTTAAGAACTCTTCCTTTTTGAGATGCTGTTGAATGATGTGATTGGAATGGGTTGAGTCCTTAATTAACCAGAGACTTTTATAATGCTGGGTTCTTACTATCAGATCTTCAAGGAAAAAAGGGGAGATAAAATAAATATCAATAATTTGTGGATTTACCTTTTAAAAAAAAGAAAGAGAGCAGCATTTACTACTTTGGCCAAGAGGAGATGGAAACTGAATTTTCTGTATCTACATGCAGATATTGTATGTTGAGTCAAACATTTTGAGTTAGAAATGATGAATATTGTAAGTGTGTGTAGAGGGAGTGGAAAGGTGGAGTGGGGTGGGGTGGGGAGATACATTTTTTAAGTTGCCATTTTCAGTATATCTTTGGGAAAGCCTGATCTTAAGTCCCATTTGACTATTTTGCAAAAGATAAACCCAAAACTTCAAAATGTTTTCAGACACATTTCAGTGATCAATGGAATAAATTGGTGCTATGGTTTCCTTGATAAAATTCATCACAGCATTCTTGAGACGTAGAAATATTGATGGACTTATAACATCTTCAGTGTTTTGTGTAGTTTTTTGCATGGCATTCTGCTTTCTTTTAGTATTTTATTCTTTGAATTTTGAAAAATCTACTTATCTGTTTCCCTTGTTTTTGTAGGTAAACATGGATAAATTAAAGGAAAGGGCTCAAAGATTTGGTTTGAATGTTTCCTCAGTCTCCAAGAAGGTAAGGTGTTTTGGCCCTAAGAATAATTTCTGTACTTTTAGAGCAGCTTTATGAATAAGAATTGATGCCTTTCTAACAAAATAATTAACTACTCTCTACTTTTGAATTCCTCCTCTCACTGTCTTTTGGTTACATTGTCAAAAGAGTTATCAAGTTTTAGTTTTCTTAACTCCCATCTTTGTTTTGTTGATTGTCAGAACTTGCTATTTCTGCCAGGTATAGCTGGCCTTTCCCCATTAGGTTGCTGTTTTTCTTTTAAATTTTTAAATAGAGTTAAGTAATTGTATTGTTCTATTTTCCATGAAAATTACATTGAAGAGAGAGACAGCCTTACTTTTAGGTAGAAGGTACCCAAAAATTTGGAGTTCCTTGTAATAAAAACAAGATGATTATTATGTATTCTTCCATTTTTTTTTTATATTTCTAGTGACACTTAATTTACTAAATAAGAAACTTTAGAGTAATTTGTTGAAAAATAACTTTCTTGCTTGATTTTGATTATTGGAATAATTTGTAAGGTGATGAGTTTCTCAGTTCATAACTGGTACTGCTGAACACTTGGATACGAAATGTAAGGAGATCTATAGCAGATGGTCTTTTAATCTCTGATTAGTTTTCCTCTAGGAGGAAGAGAGGACTAAATACTTCCTGGGCTTGATGATATTTGGGGATGATATTGCACATGGTGCAATATTTCAGACAAGTCAAACACTATCTTTGGCTCCACTGTCTGTCTAAGTGTCAGATGTGTTGATTAGGAAGGATTGCAACTAGTAGTGTGTATGATTTTGCTTGATGAAGAATGTCTGCACTGGTAAAAAGATTGAATACCTAACCTGTACTTATGTGGCTTATGTCCATATTCCCTAAAACTAAACCTGTGGTGCCTAATATAGATGGACTACCATTAGTATCTGCAGCACATTACTAGACAAAGGTGCTCATTAAACCTTTATTTTTTAATTGAAGAATAGGGAAGGGTATAAAGTATTAGATTTTTCTTGAGTGGTATAAAAGGTCATAGACATGTAAAATGAATGAAGTTTATTTGGGACTGGGAAAATTATTAACCAAGAGAGCAAAGTGTTTCTAAGGCCATTAAGATTTTACTGGACAGACAAGGTTAAAGGGATTAATGGATATGAGACCTGGACACTCTTCTATTTCCTTTTTATCATCAAACATCAGGTTGGTGGGGAATTTGGAGAAGCAGAGGCTCATCATTGTTAGATAGTTCCTCAATAAATACTTAAATAACTTAATTCTGGTGGGAATATTAGTTTTTGTAGTTCTTTCACAAAGTCCAAAGCTCACATATTTGAGTTTTTTCTCATTATAATTCATTGTTAGAGAATGAAGCTTTTAAAAGTGATCACAAAGGGCAGTTAGGTGGTGCAGTGGATTAGAGCACCAGCCCTGAATTCAGGAGGACCTGAATTCAAATCTGGCCTCAGAAATTTAACACTTCCTAGCTATGTGACCCTGGGCAAGTCACTTAACCCAATTGCCCCAGCCAAAATAAATAAAATAGAAATAAAACTGACCACAAAGCTGCCAAAAGTTCCTGCCCTACATCTAACTATCCAGGTTCTTTAATAAGGAATTGATACACTTAATACAGTGCCTGACACACAGCAGACACTTGATAAATTCATAGTAAGTTGGAACTTGGTATTGCTATTATACATTATCAGGCCACATATTTCCTTCCATTTATGTGGTATGTAAGGAGGTTAAAGTTAGTGGTTTGGTGAAGTTTGTGTGTTATCTAACTTGTTGATGAATTCGAGTAGAGACTTATTCCATACCTCTACCCACTGCATGGTTTTTTATATAGTTTTTTCATAGTCTTTGAGTTTACTTGATACCATTTGAGGCCTTAGTTCCCTGGCCAAAACACAGTTCTCAGTGGGTTATGTTGGACCATTAGTTGGACTGAGGGGAGCTAGCATTTGTGAGCAAATTTTAATTGTTGAAATGTGGCTTCAGTGTCTTTGGAGTAGATAATGAATAAACAGCAAATTTGAACTAGCCTAATTATTGTTTTATTGTGGACCATCTCTTCCATGGTGGACCTACCTATTTTGCCTTCAATTCCTTGAGTATACTATATATGTCATATATTTCATAGGCATGGAGAAATCTGACATTTCTTCTCTCCTTCCTTATAGTCTTTTCTCTCTCCTCATTTCTTCCCCTCTTTTACCCCCAAAGAAAGACCCATTAGTCCATGTTTCTAGCCCAAGTCTTTATGAATGCAATCCTTGTTGGTTTAGGATAATAGAAAGTAACAGGACAAAGAATGACATTGGCTTTTATAGGGTTGTTGTTGTTGTTGTTGTTGTTGTTTTTTTCCTGAGGCATTTGGGGTTAAGTGACTTGCCCAGGGTCACACAGCCAGGAAGTGTTAAGTGTTTGACGTTAGATTTGAACTTAGGCCCTTCTGACTTCAAGGCTGGTGCTCTATGCAGTGTGCCACTTTTATAGGCATTTTTTACATGGGGGGGGGGGTTGGAATATATACAACTCCTTGGGTTATTTATGAATGGAATTAACTGCTTTTCTTAAATCACAGGGTAATTAAAGGGCCAAGAATTGGAGATAAAGATTCTGGAATTGGCCTTTCTAATATGATTCTCCCCACTGGGCTTCTCCACCTGTCTCTGCCTTTCCCTCTCCTCTACAAATTCTGAGAAGCAGTGAAATGCTATCTCTGATATAATAGCTATGTGACCATTAACAAATCATTGACTCAAGAAATCTTCTGGCATTTCAAGGGAACAGGTGTGTGTTTTTTCATGCTCAAGAAATGACCCTTCACAGCACTGATCCCACCATTTTAATACCTAGTGTAGCATATTGGAGACTGTCATTTCTGAGAGCAGTGAGAGGTGGGTAAAGGGAATAAGAATGTGGGATGTGGCTTAGGAGACATGTGATGGTCATAGTGTGAAAACTGAATCTGGGCTTTGAGTTACAGAGTTACTGAGGCAGCTAAATTGAACTGATTGTGTTTATTCTTTCAAACTCAGGCACACCTTGAAAGGTGAAACTTGATACTTGAGCTGCTTATAAGAATTCCAGCTCAGGCCATTGAAAAACCAAGTTCAGGCAGCTTGGGGGAAAGGGTCTGTTTGTTATTAATCTCCCTGGGGGTTCCTATCATCATTATCCTCATGTCTTAACTGGGAAATCTGAGGAATGTAATCAGGTACACCAAGCACAGGAGTATCTCATCCCTATCAGGAGAAGCAGGAGATTTTCCTTGGTTCCTTAATAATCTTGACACCAAGTATTTCACACTTTGAACCTCACCAAGTGAGTTTTTGGATAGGCTCCTCTGAAGCCAAAAGTTATTTTTCCTAAATTCAGAATTCTACTATCCTCTTGTGTCTGAATATAGATAAATGAGAAACTGTCTATAGACTTTTTCCCTATTTATTCCCCCCCCCCAAAAAAAAAAAAATAGTAGTTTCACATTTATCAAGTACTGGACAGTTTCAAAGTGCATTTACATGGGTACTTTATCTCATGTGAGCCTCTCAAAATCCTGTGATGGGATTGACACTTTATCCCTTATAAGATCAAATATAAAATCTTTCTTTGGTGTTCAAAGTCCTTTATAGGCTAGCCTTTTCCTTTATATTCTTTTGTATTACAAAAAGTAACACTGGTCTTTCTTTTCCTCCAATAAGACACTCTAGTCTACCAACTTCAGGAGGCATTTACACTGGTTCTTCCTCCATAACTGGAATTCTCTTCCCCTTCATCTCTACCTCCTGGCTTTAAGTCCCAGCTAAAATGCTATCTTCTACCAAAGGCCTGCTTGAATTTTTTTTTTTTTTTTGCTTCAGAGGCAATTGGGATTAAGTGACTTACTTGCCCAGGGTCACACAACTAGGAAGTGTTAAGTATCTGAGGCTAAATTTGAACTTAGGTCCTCCTGATTTCAGGCCTGCTGCTCTATCCACTATGCCACTAGCTGCCCCTTGGTTTTTCTTAATGCTAGTACCTTCTCTCTGAGACTGTTCCCAATTTATGTATCCTCTTTATAGTTGTTTGCTTTGTGTCTTTCTCTGATAGATTGTCTTTTTCTGTGTTGTTGTTGGTTTTTTTTTACCCCCTTTGTGCCCCTAGAACTTACTAGATGCTTGTTGACTGACTAGGTTCAGAGTTGAAAGAGAAAGGAAATTATTTTTCCACTCTCCATTTTACATTTGAGGAATTTTGAGGCTTAGAGAGCTTAAGTAACTTATCTAAAATTAGGTAGTAAATGTTGGGACTAAGAATTGGACCTTTTAAAAAATTATTATTATTATTATTACATATCTAGTATAGTTTCCACTGCTCTAGGCTATTTCCCTTTGGCATGATTAGTATTTCTGTTTTCTAGTTGAGAGATTGGGCTAATAAGGTGAAGAGTAATTGCAAAATCATTTGACTCAAATATAGTGCTATTTCCACTGCAGGACCTCTTACATTTTTAAGTGATATCATTTGTTGTGAGGTCTTTTGGTGGATGAGGAATAGAGCCTGGCGGCCATTGTGGTTTCATGCATCTTTAAGGAAACTTTAAGTCTTAGGTAATTACTAATTTTATAAAAGATACTTTTAGATCAGTAAAGATGTTGTACCCTATTCTGCTGTTTTGAAGTTTGAAAGATTGAGAGAGGAATCTGGCTTTTCCCGTAGGGTCACTTCTGAGCACAAGAGGGCACCAGTGTAACCAAGCATACATGTCCATTGTGGCCTGTTGGTATGTTGGTCTACATTCAGCCTTAAAGGTCTGGTCATCTCTTTTACTTTTTTTTGGAGTGGGCTTTGTTAGCTGTGGGTCATTGAGATATAGGAACAAATGGGAAATTGGACAATTAAATTTAAAATTTGTAGTGCTCTTCACATGAAAGATTCAATAAGTATTTGATCCCTAATATTATTTTTAATTCAACAATGTCCAATCCAGTACTTCAAAGATTCCTCTTGGGATCTTGTATTGAATCAAAGTTGTGAAGGAATTCACAAATCATTATGTTTAATGCTTTCAGTTTATAGCTGACAAAACAGACCCAAAGAGGCTAAATGATATATCTAAGGATCCACAGGTAGTAAAAGACCATCGTCTTTTTATGGTGCCACACTGTAATGCACCTTGGTCAAGACCATTTGTCCCCATCCTCAAAATAAGCTTCATAAATTAGTACTTAGCTAGTACTTAAGATATAATTAACAAGAGCCTTGTAAGAATTTGAGGACTTTTACTTTAATTTTTAATTTTATTTGAGGAGTTATAACATAACTTTAATTTTTTAAGTAAATAAAATAGAAATTAAATAAGTTAGAGGTCAATCTCCTTGACTACATGCAAAAAGATCCACAGAAAAGCTAAATTAGAAAATTAGCTATTTGTTAAGTCTGAGGTTTTTAAAAATTAAAAACATTAAATTTGAGTGTCTTTCTATTTTCTCTGTGAGATATCTGTGGGATGAGCAACAATAGAAAAAAAGGACTAGCGTATCTTGAATAATGTCTAATTCTTGAGATTCTATGGGAGGTATATAGCCTCCCAAATAATCTCCTCCTAATATATTCTGTCCCCTCAAATACTTTAGTTTTCTCCTCAAAAAACTCTTCTTGAAACTTAAGGGAGTTTGGAGGTCAAGGAATTTCTGTAAGTCTATAAATTGGGGTCAGGGAAATGATGTTTTGGGGAGTGGTAATACTTTCAGGACAAAGCCAAGATGTCACCCTAGATTTGTCGGGTCTTTCTCAGTGGAGGTTTGGCATCTTAGAAAAAGAAAATCAATCAATATGTGAATCATATTGTCTTTTCCTAATACTTGATATTCTGAAAATGAATGATAATAATTGCTGGGATGGGGACAGGTAGGGAGAAGACTTGGTGATGTTTATCTCTTTCTGAACAAATGTTTAAGTAGTGATGAAGCTTCTTAAAAAGGAAACAATAGGAGAAACTCTGTGACCTCAGTTTATCCCGTCATCTGGTTCTTCATTTGTCCCTGCTGAGGAACAGAACTTGTCTTTTGTTTGTAACACAAATACATCTTCACCTCCCTCTCTCCCTCCCTACTCTCCCCCTTTACCCACCCCACCCGCTGAACTCACTCTTTTCTATTATGGTTCCAATCAATGATGTCATTATGTGTGCCATTCAACTGCTGTTGAACCACTTGGCTGTAGGAATTTGGAAGAGCAAAGGGCAGAATGGAATTTTTCTCTCCTGCTTAGGACTCTTGAAAATGTATTCTAATTTTAACCAAGAAATGGGAGTCAGATTTTTTTTTTCCCTCTCTGCTCACCCACCTAGGGCACTGGGGGGGGGTACTTATAAACATTATTCTGTCTAAGCCTTTGTTAGGGGGGGAGAAATTACAACAAGAAGAGCTTAGGAACATATAATGTAGTCGGGACAATGTAAGAGGAGACAAAAGAAAGAATTGGAGAAAGAAGGTGAAATTTTTTTTTCTTTCTTACCACATAATTGGAGCTCTGTCTATCCAGCTGACCACAAACTGGATACTTGGCAAGTTTCTGATGAGAAATCATGCTCCTTGTTTCCCCTCAGTGCCGTGGTTATAATTGCTAAGACTTTCCTAAACTGTTGGACAGGGTCATTAAGATCGTGTAGCCTTGTCCTTAATTTTCTTTTTTCCCTAACTTGAAGAAATGGAGATTGGAAAATTGGTAGGAAGGAGACCTCCCCCTCCCCCATACACATAGCTCTGCATTCCTTCTTGGAGTGTGTCAGAGCTGATGACTTTGATAAAAAACAAGTTTTACTCCTCTCTGTGGTCCCCCTGTGGTCCCTGCCCCAGAGTAAACACAGCCTGGGAAGGGAGTCGGGTGCCTGGAATCTGTTGAGTCTATTTTGCTTTTTAAACACCTTCAACCATATTGCCAGGCAAGTTTCTGGGTTGGGGTACTTACCTAAGTGGCGTCAGAAGAAATTGGTGGCAGTCTGAGTACTTAGAAGAAAATTTTTAAACCTGCCTGTTGAAGAGATTGAATCTGGGAAGATTGCTAGGAGTGTGGGTGGCCTGGGACTGTGCTAACTTTTTTTGTCTTTATTTAAAAAAAATATTTACCTTGTCTAATGTAGGTTTGGTAATTTTATTAAGTCACCAAAAAAAACCCTTAACTAATTTTATGCCAAAGTGGTTTTTGTTAAAACCAATATTCCCATTTTTTAAAGGTAGGGAAAATCAAAATGTGAAATTATACTTGGAGGACCTGTTGGGAAATCAGTTTTTGGCCTGGTGATATATACCTCCCAAAATTTCAAATGAAATCATTCCCTTTGGGAATCTCATTGTTAGGATCTAGAAGCTGTTAATGCCTCTTGATTTCCTTTTCCTCTACCTCTAAGCCCCATATTCCTTTCATGGTAGTTAACTGGGTTTCATTTTCCTATTCCCAGATCAGAGACCAAGTAATAGCAGTGGGGATGTTTTTGTAATGGATACCAAGTTGGAGTTAACATGGTTTATTGAATCATGAAGGCAGTGAAGTTTGAACTATGAAGGGTCAGTACCGGGGTTGTTTTAAAGATGGATGATGCCTGGGCTTTAGAACCGTTCATAGAATTACTTTTCTTTCTTTCTTTTTTTGTTTCCTTCATGAAATATTAGCTGGAATATTTGTATATGTTCTGGGAACACTATTATTTTTTAGATAGTCATTGCATTAGACATGCTGCACTTTATGATTTGGTATAATGTGAAAAAAAAAATCAAGCTTAAATAGAAAATAAGTCCATGAAAAACTTAAGGAGAAAGGGTGACAGATGTATAGGTTATGCCTCTTATCACTCCCATTTCCCTCTGCCCAGTGTTGTACACTTTAACTAAAAAATGTGGAAAATTGCTTTTAATCCCCATTCTCCTATCCTCCCATATTCTTTCTACCAAAATTTCAGAAAAATACTCATTATGTGCAATTTGAATCTAGGTGGTTGATCATGCCTTTCTCTCTATATGCCCTGATTTTTTTCTTGGTCTCTGGTCTCTGTTCTTTGATGATTTCCTCACCTAACTACTTTGGTGAAGAGTGTTCTCCAGCTCTGTTTAAGCTCCAGCACAGGTGTGCTCTTCATAGCCAGCTGTGATCCTTTTCCTGTCTGTTCATCCACATCCCTGCAGGGGAGATCCTGTTTGTAGGAAGTGTAAAGTTTAATGGGAGGCCTGGGTATAACTTACATAGCTCCCACCAGGGCTTCTGTAGGAAAATCTGTGGTGTCTGTGTGAGTTTCCCAGGACATAGCCTGTTGAGCCAGAAAGTAGCCATTTAAAAGACTGGTAAGCCAGAGAGTGACCCTCTTTGTTCTATGCAGAAATTTAGTGTTGATCTACAACTTGTTTAAGCCTTTTAGAGAACATTTGATCCTAGGAACTAATGAATAAAGACCCAGCTATCCTTAATCTCATAATTAAAGCTGAATTTTTTGTTATCTCTTTAATTCTAGTATATTTTAGGTGAAGCATTGTATTCCTTGTAGTTAGTTCTGTTGGCTTTTTTGACAGTTTTGGTCTCAAACTTATACTTAAAGATAACAGCTCCCTAGCTGGAGTTAAGAAGATATGTGGGTAAGAAGTGTCTCAAGTGTGAACCCTTCTTTTTATTACTTTTCATTGTCCCTTCAGTCATGGAAAGTACTTTTTTGGACAGAATAGAGATGGAAGGTGATGAGGGCAATATTGGGTTCTGGGTTGCCTGTATTCTTGAGCTTCATATCCCGTAAGAAGATGAGTCATTCATTCCCTTGTGGTCCTGAATTCTGGTTGATATTCACTCTTTCTTAATATCAAGAAGTTGATTCTAATCTCTCAGATGAAGAAGATGGCTGTCTGAGAATGTTAGAAGAGTGTCTAATAATGTAGTTGGGGAAAAATCCATTGCTTTTCTGGATTTCACCCTTTTCTTTATTGGCTCTGTGTGGTGGTTTATAGTCTGCCCCCATATACTTTGTTCTAACTAGGGAAGAGACTAAGGGATAAGCACATGTAGATGAATTTCAGAGACTGGGGGATGGGGATGACAGCCTTGTGTTTAAAGATTGGAGTATTTCAGAGAGCAAAACTGTCAGTTGATGTCATTTATTCTGAGAGTATGAAATTGGAAGCCCAGTTACCCTGGAGTGTTTCTTAACCTTTACCTCTGGGAAGTCAAGGCCATGTCATCATTAATCTCTTGTCACCTAACAGCCCCTGGGTTCTGCTTTTCATCTCATCATCCTTCATGTGGTAGTGATGTACAGGAAAGTGAATACAAGACTTGCTCTTTCCCCTTTTCTCTACATTCTCCTGGAAAAATGCAGTATGCCCTGGAATCTGCAGATATGTAAATATTCCTTGACATAGTGGAGTAAACTGTCAAAGTGTGTATTCAGGGTAGGTCATCTCTGATCACAATTTTTATCTTTCCATTCCTTCTGGACCAGTTGCAGCCTTAGAAGACTGACTGATGGTGAAGCATCCCTTCCATTCCCCATCAGCAGAGAGTATACTGTAGATGTAGAGAATGAGGCGTATATTTTCAGACATTGCTCATGTGTTGATTTGTTTTTGCTTAAATGTACTTGGTTATAAAAGAGGGTTCTTGGTAGAGTGGGAGTGGTGAAATGAGTTATTAAAAAAACATCAATAAACATGTTTTAAAGGTCCTAGAAAAAAATAGTGACATTGCTCAAGATTCCAATGAGTTTTCTGATAGACCAAGGATAGTTTCATTGGAGACAGATCCTTATATTAGGATCTCTAGGTATGTATGTATCTTCCTTACGGAAAAAAGTGAGGGGGTATTGACCAACTGGGCTTCTTGTACTAATTTGGGAGCAGTGGGTGGTTTACTTCTAATTGAAAGTGTTAAAATGAGTGTTCCTCTAATTTGAAACACAAGTAGTCTCTCTTTTATATTCTTAGGAAATTCTGAGTCCATATTCTCTCCTTCCTTGATGAGAGGTTTTGTCTGGCTTATTATGTGTTTTTCGTACAATGACCTGGATCTTCCTAGAATTTTATTCCACTTACAAGTTGTTTGGCTTTAGGAGCAAGGTGGGAGAAGAACCCAGCATGATCTTGGAAAAATCATTTTATTTTTCTGGGCTTGAGTTTCATATCCATTGAGGATGGTATGACTATGTAATCCCATAAGGTCCCTCCCATTCTAAAATGTAATTCTATGACTGCCAGTGATAGAACCACAGCTAACTCCTCTTGACAGAGTAAATGTGACTGAATCTAAAATGATATTTCTTGTTATCTTAGGTTAAAGGAGGAAAGATTAGAAAAATATCTTCCTTGAGATTCAAATTAAAAAACATTGAGATTAGCAGGTATAGTTCCAGAAGGAATGGCCAAGACTGGAACCCAGGCCCAGCGAGAGACAGTTTTTTTGATACCTCTGTCCAGAAAGGAACAGCTTCAGTTATGTTGGACTAGAGGAGCAATGGTACCCAGCTGCCATTGTTGCAGCCAACTATTGTTCAGCTTTTAAAAAGAAGCAGCCAGCTGCGGCCCTTAAGTTAGAATCTAATTCTGATTTCCCAGATGAGACTAATGCCAGACCACTCTGTGCACCATGGAAACCATTGCCAGAGCCCTCAATTTAACTTTTGTAGCCATGAAATGAGTTCCCCTGGTCCCTAGGACTGGGTAATGAGGAATTTTTAAATGATTCCCTTTCTGTTTGGAAAATGTTAGAGGAAAGCCAGAAGCAACTACATAACTTTGCAAGGGGATTTTGCATCCCATCTTCTAGCCTTCCCCTTCAGAATTTATGTGCCATTTTTCATAATATATATTTGCTTTGTCATCACTGTAAATCTCTTACCTGTTATTAATTGGAATTTTAATAATAAATAACATCTCTTATTCAATAATACTTTGCTATTTACAAAATGCTTCCCCTCCTCCCCCCAACCTTGTGAGGGTAGTACAAATATTATTGTCCCAGTTTTGAGGACACTGAAGCTTAGTGAGATTTCAATTTAGGAAAAGTCATATAATTAGCAAGTGTTAGAGATGAACTATTACCTGGGTCTTCTGACTCTCAATTCACTGTTTTTTTCAACCATTCTTTAAATTTATTTCTTTTGTTTGTACATCACTCATTTCCCTATTAAGGACTATTTTAAACAATATTGGTATCCTATTATCAAAGTTTTTTAAAAAGTGGTCAGTGACATTAACTCAGCTACAGTCATGTTATTAAATGATTTTACTTAGTTAAGTTCTGGAGAGTATGTTTAAAAGTGTTAATACATTTATTAAGACAAATAAAATGGAGACCTTAGGATTATATCCATAGATATGAATTGATTCAATCTTTTTCAATGTCATTCTAGATTGTCTAGTTCAGTAGTTCCAATTTATAACCACTTAATAAGTATTTACTGTGTATTATCAATAAGGCATTTGCTAGTGTTAAAAATCCAACATAAGTAGCTCTTGCCTTCAAAAAAACTAAGGCATACAACATAGAATATTAACCAATAGAGAGATCAAGAAGGGGTTCTTGTGGGAAGTGGTCCATGAAAGAGGATACAGATTCTAAGAAATTTTTGATAAAGAAGCAATACATTCTAAACATGGGCTTCACCCTGTGTAAAGGAGTGGAGGCAGGAAATGGAATGCTGAATTTGGGAAATGGCAAGTAGGCCACTCTGGATATAACATAAGACTTGTCCATGAAGGGGAATGGACTGGAAAGATATGCAAAAATCAAATTTTAAAGGGAAAAGAACCCACATGTGCAAAACATTTGTAGTAACTCTTTTTATAGTGGCAAGGAACTGGAAACTGAGTGAATGCCTATCAGTTGCGGAATAGCTAAATAAGTTATGATATATGAATATAGTGGAATATTATTGTTCTATAAGAAACAATCAGAAGGATGATTTCAGAAAGTCCTAGAGAGACTTAACATGAACTGATGCTAAATGACATGAGGAGAGAACCAAGAGAACATTGTACAAAGCAACAAGATTATGTGATGTGTACTTGGCTCTTTTGAGCAATTAGGTGATTCAGGCCAATGCCAATAGATTTGTGATAGAGAGAGCCATCTGCATCCAAAAAGAGGATTTTGGGGATTGAATGTAGATCACAACATAGTATTTTCACTTTTTTTTGTTGTTGTTGTTTGCCTTTTTTTTTTTTTTTTCTTTCTCACTTTTTTCCTTTTTGATCTGATTTTTCTTGTTTTATCATGATAAATGTAGAAATATGTTTAGAAGAATTAAAATCTTGGATTACTTGCAGTCTAGGAGAAGGGGATGGGGGGGTGGGAAAGAGAAAAATTTAGAATGCAAAATTTTGCAAGGGTGAATGTTGAAAGCTATCTTTGCATGTATTTTCAACACAAAAGGCTGTTATTTATTTATTTTTTTTTATCACCTTTTAAAGATCCTTAATTGCCTATTTGAGAATCTTTTACTTCCTGCTAGAAGCAGTAGGGAGGCCACTAAAAGTTTTGGGAATGATATGGTTAGATTTATATTTTAGTAATACTATTTTGGCAGGATGGGAAAGATGAATTGGAGTTTGAAAGAAACTGGAAGAGTCCAATTAGGGAGACCCTTGCATTAAGCTGGGAGATGATTAGGGCCTGCCTGAATTAGCTGTGACTCCCAGTATAAGTATTCATTGAGAAAATGCATGATGACAAAAAACTATTCTGAATTCAGTCATGCTTTTCAATGAATTTGAATGTGTTATTACATAGATGTATCTGTATAATATTTTAAGAATTAGTAACATGTTGTTTGGAAAAAATCTTCAGAAGGTGCATTTGCTTGAATTGAATTTTCTTGGAATGAAACAAAGTTTAAAATGACAGTACTTGCTGTCTGCTTAATGACCCTTGCAATAACTCTGAAATTTGAGACCCATGGGTTGGGAAGTGGTAATCTAGTTTAGTTCCCGAATTTTTCAGATGAAGGAAGCCCAGATAGTTCAAGTTGTCCAGGGTCATACAACTTAGCAGTGAGCAGAAAAACCACTTGGAAGTATTTTGACTTTTCCCGTTGTATTACAGCATTTATTTATTTATTTGGTCGTTTGCTTGTTTGTTTATAATTCATTTATTTCGTTTTGATTTTATCTATCTATCTATTTATTTATTTATTGGCGGCTTTCAGATATAGAAGGAAGGTAGCCCAGATTTTCAAGGACCTGGAAAGAGAAGGTGGATGGTATATATTTTTGTTGATTGGTAGAATGAACTCAATTTTTGTTGCATTCCTAGATTCTTGTTTTCTTTTTTGACCACTCTTTCAATTTTGTCTTTTGAGACCATTTTTCTTATATTTATTTCACTATTTGCTATAGAAAATGGTCATGGTTGAGATCTTATATAACATAGAAATAGTTTATGCTAATTGTAGTCTGTTTTTTATTTTGTGACTTTTATAGAATTATTGTATTGAAATTTTTTACATCATATTGGTAACCAGAGTCTGAGATTTGAATCATGAAGGGAAGGTTATAGGTCTTTCATTTGGTTTTCTACTCAACCCCTGCCTATACTTCATACTAGATGAATATTAAATTCATAGAGGAGACCAAGGTTGAATGCTGAAGAGTAGAGTGTCCTCCTTAACTGAAATCAAAAAAGACTTTCATCTTGAGTATCTCTTTGCTAAAAAGATGGATTATGATTTCACTTTTTGCTCCTTGCCAAGTCATCTCTACTAACTATACCAACTTGTTTTATACTTGATGACTCCTACTTCCTTTGGGCTTCCAAAATTGTTTATATTCATATTATTATTAATATTTGTAATCTTGTTCATGAAACTCATAAAATAGCCCGAGGAAGAGAAGTAGTAGATAGAAAATAACTTGGGTGCTCTATATTGCTTGAAGAGAATTATCCTTTCTGATAACCTCAGAGGCAATGTGTGTTTATTGGAGGGGAATGAGTTTTTGATTGGAAATAAAGTTGATTGTAACCTAGACTCAGCTACTTCTCTACACACATCTCTCCTCTCACCCTCCAAAGGGAATGCTCATAGAAAGAAGAGATCTGTTGTCAGTACTAGAACAGCATTTGATGGTGGGGATGGGGTATTGGGAATGCAGAATGGGTAAGGGAAGGGTTTGTAAATGGGTATGACACTAAGCCAGAGGGGTCAGTGCTGCCCACAGATGCACAACCCCATTTGTGCACTTGAGCATGGCCTGAGGGAGCAGTGGGCCTGATGAATGTAGAGAGAGCTGTGTTTTGATCGAGGTAATTTCCCTCAGATGGGTCCCGCCATCCCATGAATCAAAACCTGTCAGCAAGGAGCTAAAGATGGAGTGAAGTTTATTGTATGTCTGTCTCCATGCGACACCATCACGCTAGAAGGGTCAAGTGAGAAAGATCATTAGAACTGCCTTGATTTAGTGGGCCTGTTGTGCACTTTCCCTTCAGGGCAAGATGGAAAGAAGCTTTAGCCCAGGAACAGGGGACGCTGGAGGGGTAGGAATGGGAGGGCAGGAAAGCACAAAATAAATAAAACCCTCAGCATCCCTGGGGGTGAGAGGCTGAGCAGGAAACCATTTTCAAGGCAAAGTAGGCTCTGTGGTGGTAGTGGTGGTGTGTATGGAAGATTGGGAGATCGGGGGAGGGGTCTTATATTGTTCTCTGGAGCCCCTGGTGAATTTGGAGCAGATGCTCTGCCTGGGTCCCTAGTAGAGGCGAGGCACCAAAGTTCCAATTAAAAGGGAAGCTCATTGGAGGAGAGGGATTCCCTGAGAATTTATCTCCCTAGAGGATAAACATAATAATAGTAGTAACAACAATAATTATTAGTAGTAATAGTAGAAGGGGATGAGTAATGGTTGAAGAAGTAACCTTCTATGTGGTCTGCTTCCTTATTTTTCAACATTGATTGAAAAGGGCAATATCAGTAAACATCGTCCATCATTAAAATGGTTATTTCAGAAGACAATAAAGTGAACATTTTGTTGAGGTGGGTGGCAGAGCCTAAGGAATGGGAGTTTGCCCACACAGTATTGGCTTTGCCCACAGAAGTGGAAATCAGATATATATGAAATGACTGAGCTCTTGAGTTTCAGTTAGGGGTTAGAGAAGAGTATTTGTTTCTTTTCATTTTAAATGTCTGCTACTTTAATTCATAGGCTTGACAGTAGTGGCTCTGTATACATGACAGAGACTGAGCCATTATAATCAGTAATAGTGAATTGGTTTCTTCAGTGGCATTTCAGTAAGGTGTTGATATTGTCCCGTGCCTCCTGCCATTTAGCAAAAAGGTATGGTATTTACCCTTTTTGATTTCTTGTCCTGTTTGGAGGATTGTGACTTATTTTAAGCATTCAGCCTGCTTTCTTCTAGACTGAGAGACTTGAAGGTTTGTCAAAGCTACATTTAAGAAGGAGAACTTGAAATTTTCAGTCATGAGATTTTTTTCCTTCCTTCCCATTCTTAGGTGTTATGGGGCAGGCAGGGTGAGTAATATAGTATAAACTTTCCCCAGTAACTTGGATGATAAGGAATTTAATGGAATAAGGAATAATTTTTGTTGATAGAATAAGTGGAAATGAATTGCAGGAAGATAGATATAGGGAATTCTTTGGTTTAAGCCGAAAAAGAAGGGAGGAAACCATTGCTAAGTACTTGTTTTAGGAGGATACTAGAGAAAATATGCTTAATATAATGTTTTACACAGAATGTATAATGGTAATAGTTTATTGATAGGATCATAGATACAGAGTGGAAAAGGATCCCAGAGGTCATCTTGGCCAACCCATCATTTTATAACGTATCCAGAGGTGAAAATTGTTGGCCAAGGTTACACAATAAGTAGCAGACCTGGGATTTACAGTGATCTCTAATTCCAAATCTAGTGTACTCTTTCACTGACACATATATGAAATTACTTTCTAAGATCTAGATGGATAAAGTTGTAAGTCTTCATGCTGAATATTCCCCCTTTCATTATTGACTTCCTGCTTTAAATTAGCCTGACCTTTCTACTCCCACCCCCTATAATCAAATTCCTATCTTCTAATTTACTGATCTCATTTGGTTGCCTTAGATCAGTCAGTCAGTAAACAATTTTTATTAAGTGCTTTCGATGTACCAGGCACCATGGAAAACATGGTGGATACAAAAAAAGGTCTCAAGGAACTCACAATCTAGTGGGGAAAATAACAAGCAAATGTTCACAAACAAGCTATCTTCAGGAAAAATAGGAGATAGTTAAAAGAAGGCACTAGAATTAAAAGGGGTTGAGAGACTTCCTGTAGAAGATAGGATTTTAGTTGGAACTTGAAGCAAGGGAAGTCAGTATGGAGAGATGAGAAAGAATATTTCAGAAATGGAGTAGTCAGAGAAAATGCTTGAACTTTAGAGATGGAGTGTTTTGTTCAAGAAACAGCATGAGGCCAATGTCAGTGGGTTGAAGAGTACATTGGCAAGGAATAAGATATATAAGAAGGCTGAAAAGATTGGGGGTTGGAGTAGTAGGTCATATAGAATTTTTGAAGGCCAAATGGATGAATTTGTATTTGTTCCTGGAGTTGAGTAGGAAGGATAACCTGTGCTTTAGGAATATCACTTTAGTAGCTGAAGGGAGGATGGAGTGGAATGGGGAAAGAATTAAGGCAAATGGATTCACCAGTAGGCTGTTGTAGTAATACAGTCATGAATTGATGAGGACTGAACCAAAGTGATAGCAGTATCAGAGGAGATAAGATGGTCTATTCAAGAGATATTACAAAGATGAAATATACAGGCCTTGGCAACTAATTGGATATGGGGAAGGGTAAGAAATAGTGAGTAATTGAAGATGAAACCCAGGTTTCAAGCCTCTGAGGGGCTGAGAGGATGGTGTTGCCCTTGATAACATGCTATTCAAAGATCTATGACTATCTGTGTCCTTCCGTATGTGTACACTGAAGTCCCCCAGTATGGTTTAGATGGTATTTTCAAAGTTGCTATGGCCAAAAATTTCAACACCTTGTCTACCTGTTGATCCAAAACCTTAGGCTTTTTCCCAGAAATACATTCTGTTGCTTGGCTTCTAACCAAAATCTTTTCAGTATGATAGGACCTGGCACAGCCTGTGATTTCATATAGTGCTTTATAGTTCATAAAGCACACTACAAAAAAATAACCTAATTTAATCTACAAACAGACCTTTTGAAATAGGTATCCTCATTTTACAGATGAGGAAATTGAGGCTCAGAGAGGTTAAGTGAATGCTTGATGATGATGATTATGAAAATAAAGCAAGAAAACTATGCATGAAATGGAGTCTGCCCAATTAAAATGTTCTGATTATGAGTCGAGAGGTACGTATGAGTAGGAATTTCTTCAGACTTTTATAACTTTGGAAGGCAAGTGTAGTAGGATAGAAATTGACAAACTGCTCAGACCCTAGAAACTCAGGAGACTTGATGCCTAGAATCACATTCAGGAAGCTTGACTCAGTTTTAAATAGTTGAGCACAATGAGCATGCCAACTGCCCTCCTTATATCAGAGGAGGTTCCTAGGAATTTGGGAGCAAAAAGCAGTTCCTTAGAACCTTAGAAAAACTTCCCATATCTCTCTGAATCACTCACATGAGTTTGCTTTTCATCCTCTAGACATCTTGAGCTAGAGTAGGCTGACTGGGATACCTTCCTTAGAGCTGTAGCCTACCTGTGGCCAGGCTTCATGAGGAGGAGAATTAGCAATGCTTTCAAGAAATATAAACTCCTGGGGGCTGTAAAAAAAATCCAGCTCAGAAGCATTAAGCAGGAGCTCATTAAATAGTTTGCTTGAGTTCTTTCAGCCTGGCCTGGTGTTGGTTATCTTTATTACTGGTTGTAAATAAAGCCAAAGAAGTTGTCCTGTCCCATGGGGGCCTCCAAATTGGTGTGAAGCAAAGGGAGTGGGGGCAGACTTCTGTCTTGATGTGCTAAGGACCAGAACATCTTTTCTTGGAAAAACTAAAATAGTGTTCAGATATCTTTTCTCTAATTTTAGATATTTGTTGTTCTGAGACTGCTCTTTATAGGCTTTGACAGATTCCATTCTTCCTTAACATTATAAACACATTGAATTTTGAAGTCACAGAGGGAAAATTCATAAGACTTCCATCTCCAGTCTTGAAAGTTGTTGGAAGTGAACAACTTCAATCATTAAATTAATAACAGGAGAAGTGTGCTTGGTCCAGCTAATGGCAGCCAAAACATTCTTAGTTTGCAAGGCATACAACTGAACATGGGTTTTTTGGGTGCTTAGATAGCCTAAGAGACTCTAGTTGGGGCCTCAACTTTTTTTTTTTCTTTCTCCATAAGCCTTTTAGATATCCTCTTTATCCTCTTCACCTTGGCTTGTTAGTTGGGCCTGTTGACCATCTTGGTCTCCCCATTTAGATAATCTTTTATCCTTTGCAGGTGTGACTGTTCTCTGCCCTGAACTGCCTGAGAAATTTGAGTCAAATATTTTGAGTTAAAAGATTTGACTTTTGATTACTATCTATAATTGCTGCTGCTTGACTCAGTTTCTTTCAAGAGTGAAAAGTTCCAACTCCAATTTAATTTTTGCTGGTTCTGTGGACCATCCGTGTACATGCAGATGGCTCCAAGTGCTATAGCTTGCAGTTTTGTCATGGCCCCCTGCTTGGTGCCTGCTTTGCTAATTCTGTGTGATAATACCGTTCTAACCCTTAGCACTAACCTTGGAAGAGGTAGGGACATAAACAGTAACTAACCAATTATAATTTTACTCCCCATTTCTCCCCATTCACCCAGGGTTCTTGTTGTCAAGAACCATATTGTTTCACCCTTCACTTATTGTCCCCGAACAGAGTGAGGATGATGAGAAGCTGAAAAAGAGGAAGGAACGATTTGGAATTGTCACAAGTTCAGCTGGAACTGGAACCACAGAGGACACAGAGGTAAGAATATGACAAGGATAAATTTTTAGAAGGAAGCAGGGTAACTTCCCCAAAAATCTTCTGGTGCTTTTTGGAATAAAAATGTTCTGTTAGTTGCTTCACATTTCATTTTGAGATGAATATATATATATATATATATCTTGATCAGGGATAACTTTGAGTCACTTTTGCACTTACAAAGTGCCCCATCCAGCAGAGAGATGGACTCAAATAAATGAAGTCTTCACCCATATCACTTTTTTTTTTACATAAGCTTGTTTTGATATGGAAAAATGGCTATATGAATGAAATATCATCCCCGCTGTCTCCCTAATGCTGATATCTTAGACCTAATTCTTGCTTCTGGGAACTGATATTTTGACTGGTAATAATTCATAAGAAGACTAATCCAGTGTATAAACACACACACACACACACACACATATATATATATATATATATATATATATATATATATATATATATATTTTTTTTTTTTTTTTTTTTTTTTTTTTTTTTTTTTTTTTTGGCTGAGGCAATTTGGGTTAAGTGACTTGCCCAGACTCATACAGCTAGGACATGTTAAGTGTCTGAGACCAGACCAGACTTGAACTCAGGTCCTACTGACTTCAGGGCTGGTGCTCTATTCAGCTGCCCCAAACATATAAATTTAGAAAAGTACAGAATAACCTTTAATATAGCACACCTTTAGGATTATTGATAGCACTTTAAGAATCAGTAGATTGAGTGTTAAAGAAATGAGTATTCTACACCTTAGTTCTATTTAGTCTTCTTAGGTCTTACCTCTTTCCATCTGGCTTAAGAAGTGACTTCCTTTTGAGTGTTTAAAAAAACAAAATGCCCCTGAGGCAACTTAATAAAGTCATTTTTGGTAAAACAATGAAGTTGTTTATAATCTACTTCAGTTAGGAAAATTTAGGATTCTAGGAGTAGCTTCACAAAAAAAGGATCCAGTCCTTCACTCACATCTTTCTATATCCTACCTTTTCTGCGTGTGTGCATGTTTGGGGATGGAGTGGGGGAAGCGGAGTCTTCATTATTAGCTGCTTGTAAGTACTGAAGTGTTATATATTGTTGTTAATTGGCTACTGCAAGAATTTTTGGAAGTAGAATTTTTGTTTTCTTTATTTTGGCTTAAAGTTTTATTTAAGGTTTAATTAGTTTACATAATTTGTCCAGGAAAAAGTGTTAATCTAGGCTTGATCATTTGAAAGTTGGTGTCAAAATTCCCAAACTGATTAGGCTGTGAAGATGAAAGATTGTTATTTAGAAGTCAAGAAAGAAAGAGTTGCCTTTACAAAAGAGAGGGGAAGATTGTGTATGGGAAATAATTCTTGAGGCAGATTTTAGTTCACATGAATAAGAGGATTTTTTTATTTTTTTTTTTTGGGTGCCTAAGACTTGGATCAGTGATCCAGGTGGTAAAAGGGTAGGGCCTTGTATGCACTCAGTTTTTTGGATGAAGTCTAAATTTTACCTCCATGTGAATAGCATGGCATCTTCCCCCTATCCCTGACTGGGGGGGGGGGGGAAGGGGGAGAGAGAAGAGAAGAACTTCCCTATTTGCTGGGGAAGGGAGATGGCAGGGGTGAGGATGAAGGACTCTGCTATTTTGTGAGGTCATTCCCAGAACAAAAAGGTCTTTTTGCAGGTTTTGTGCTCTCTCCAGTCTCCCTCCCTTGAGAGATCCATGATTGGGGCTTCTGTTTCCCCTCCCTCTAGCTATTTATTCTGTTAGAAATGAAGATTTATATGCCTCTCTCTTGGATAGGCTTGGAGGCCTATCAAGGAGCTGCTGCTAGGGCTTGAATGCCTGGGAGGGCATCCCCCCTCACCTTCCCCTTGAATAGCACAGGGTTAACCCTTTGCCCTTTGAAATCCCCCAACCTCCCCATGCCTAGAAGGCTTTTCCAGTTATTTCAAGAGGCCATTGTTTCCAGACCTACAGTAAGATACTACCAAAGCTACTATGACCCTCCTTCCCACAGGAATCTTACTATTTTCTATCCCCTTGATTATTCCCCTCTGGGACTTGGGGAATCAAAGACTTGGCTGCCAAGTCCAAGCCTGGGCTATCACTTGGGCTTGGACCTTGTGACAATTCATGTGAGTTTAAGCTAAGGAAGCCAGGAGCTTAAGCTACTCTTCTCCATCTCCTAAATCCTCTGATTTTTCTCCTCTAATTTTTTTCTTCACAGGCAAAGAAGAGGAAAAGAGCAGAGCGATTTGGTATTGCCTGATGAGAAGTTTTTGCTGCCTTCTGCTGTTGATGATTCCCATCTCTGATTCTTTTCTTGGTCATTTACATAACCTACTTGTATACAGACAGGCACCTTCCTGGGCCTTGTCCCTTGATGAGGGGACATGCATCCCAGACACATACACAAACCCTCAGCAGCAGTTTTAGCTTTTTTGCAATTACAACTTCAAGGTGTTTTTTCTCCCCTGTTGTTTTTGTTTTGTTTTGTTTTTTAAATTCTGGTTGTTAATTAAAAAAAATTTAGAAAAGAAATTAATGTGTTTGATTGAATGGTTAGCACTTAGAAATGATCTGATGGAGGAAGGAGCTAATGTCCATGAGATACAATCTGAAAAACCACTTCTTTCCCAAGTCACTCTCTTATGTACTGTATGAAGGCTTAGATGGCTACTTGGTTCTTGACCCGAAGTTTGAGGGTTAGTAAGAGAGAGGTGAACAGTTGAGGCATTGGATTCCAAGGAGGTGATGCATAGTGGTATTTTTTAGTCTCTTTGCTGGAGCCCTGGAGGAAGAAGAGAGACTACCTACAGGGAGCTGGGCACAGATTACAGTCGGGGTGGGTACAGAGACTTCAATAGTAATAGAATTCAAGGGTGAAAAGATGGGATAGGTGCTTTAGGAATCTTGAGGCAAGTGAAGGGGCATAAGGAATCAGAGGAAACAAATTAGAGACTTAAGCTCTGTGCAAAGATCACTGTTGGTAATATAATGGGACTATAACTCAACTCCAACTTACCTGACCCTTAAGTCTAGTACTGCTTCTCTAGATTCAGTTCATCTATGACAAAATGATGTCATTGGAATTTTTTAGGGAAGATGTTCTCTTAGGTCTTACTGGAAACATTCCAATCTGTTGTGGGTATAGTTCTTGTCCTCTCCCCTACCTACCACCCTCAAAGAACTTTAAGCTAGGAGTTTGAGCCTGTGACTTCACAGATGTCTGACACATGTGTTATATTTCTATATGCTTTCCTTATGGTTACTTGAACTCCCATCCTAGATCTTCCTTTCCTAATTCGTAGGTTTTAGAAGCTCCCTAAGAGTAACCTATTCTTCTGTCTCTTAGAACTCCCATCTTAGATCTTCCTTCCCTAATTCTTAAGAGGTTTTAGAAGTTCCTAGAAACCTAATCCTCTATCTTTTAGATATCATACTTAGAAATTATCATTGGGACAAGATGACAACCTTGAAGAAAGGAAGAACATAGGGTTGATTATTTTTAGAATGGAGATGGAATGAGTTTTGGGCTTATCCTTGAGCACCTCTGTAACCTACACTTTTATTCCCCTAGAATTCAGGAGTAAGTGGTTTAGCTATTCCAGTCCCTAGGCCTTAGGGGCGGAGGAATTGGAGGCCTTGCCAAATGTGAGACTATCTTAGGTGTGAACAATCCTCTTTTTCAGTCATGGTAGAAAGTAAGGAATAGTGAGCTGCTAATGTCTAGCTGTGGACAGAATTGTTTTTGCCCTGGATTTGTGTAAATAATGAGGCTTAGATGAACTGCCTTTGGTGACTTTTTAATTCATGTCTAGATTCCAAATGTTAAAGTTGCTATATAAAGTGGATGCCTGTTCTAGTTAAGATTGGCTATTGGGTTGGTTTTGAAACAATGGATTTTAGTGGTGAAAGCTAATGTGAGAGAGACTAGAAATGTGATGGACTTACTGCTTTCTGATGGCCAGAGCTCCCCTCTTGGAGTAGGGTTGTTGTGGCCAAGGGAGCAGAGAGAAGGCGTGCCTCTGTTCTGTGAATGGCACCTAATTGATTTTTCCTCTCTGAGCCAGGGGCTGGTCGTGACTAATTTGAACTGAATAGCTGCAAGAGAGAAAACTGCAGGGAGCACAGTTGAGTGTGGGAAAAGCAGAGAAGGAGAAGAGGGTCAGGGTGAATGGGGGAGATTTGGGGCCACATAGTCTATTGCCAAGTCCTCCCTTGAAGGAGAAAGAACTAAACAGGTATTGGTCTGGATAAGGAAGTGAGGCTTTGGTATTACCAGAGGAATGATGGACAAAAAAGAGGAAGAAATTTAAGGATTTAGGAGGGGAAAAGTGTCTTTTTGGTGGTGCTGCATAGAACAGAGCACTAGAAGCAAATTAGCATTCGACCCTTCTTATACCTCTTCAAAAGCCTTTTGCCCCACAAAACAGCTAATATCTCAGGCTTAAGATGAGAAATGGGTAGAAAGAGAAACCACCAAATTGGGTTTTTCTTATTTAAATTTTCCTTGCTTCTTCCACTTTTGGCTTTAAAAACAATTTACCTTCTTTCCTGTCTTGAGACCTTCAAAGGACTCTTTTGAAGAAGAGCTTAAGTCATTTTAGTCCCCTCCCTCCATATAGATTGAACCCTTTATCAGCACTCATGTCAGGACTTCAAGGAAGCTGATACTCCTATTTTCATGACTTATTCTTCTGTAAGTTTACCTTGAAACTTAACCCATTCCTTTTTGCTGTCATCTTTTTTGTTTCTGTATCTAAATTTAGAATAGACAAGCAGGATCCTGCCCTCCAAAAACCCTTTGAAGACAAAGTAATTCTACCTGTGAAGTTTAATAAGCCATTGAAATTGTAGGAAAAAAGTATTTCTTTTAAGTTTTATGTTCAGTAATAGAAGTGGAATCCTACAAAAATTCTTATCTCTCCCTCATTACCATTTGGTCTCTTACTCCCCCCATTACTCCCTCAAACTGGGGAAGGGATTTTGGGGTCAGAACCTTGACTGTCCTGTCCAGCGAGATAGATACTCTTAAAGGGTTGGGACTCGGTGTGATCTCCTTTGATCCTATTTTCCCTAACCCAGATCAGTAGAAAGGTGGAGGACCTCGTATCTCCATGAAGAAAACTATCTTGACACCAAAAACATTTCCCAAATAAATCTCTAGTTTTTGCACATGGGCAGGAAGTTAGGTTTGGGCTCTGAAAGAAAGCAGAACCTGGGTTGTGGTTTTGTGGTGGTCTGACAACTCTGGGTTTTGTCCATTTGTTAAGGATTGTACCTCTAACCTAAAACCCTAGATTAGATAATTGAGGGGTAGTGGGTATGTGGAGCTTGGGGGCCCCAGGGCTGTGAAGGGAGTAAAGGGAAGAAAGTCAGTTAAACTTTTGACACTTCTCCAACTAAACAAACAAAACTTTACAATTGGAATGACCTTCCCCCTCTTTGTCCTCCCTCTTCCTCTCTACCTCCCTTCTTCCTACGTACTGATAGTGAATGTCAACTTTCCCATGTCTTCACTTCTTGGAAATAGTCCACAAAATCAAAAGGTTGTTTTTTTTTTTTTTTTTTGAATTGCCTTCTGAAATGTGAAAGGATAAGTTAGAGTTCAGTAAAGGTTGACTAAAACTTAGAAATGGTTTAAGAGGAGTTTCAAAGCCTGAGAATAATTGTAGTACAAGAAGGTAGGGCAGGAAGCCTTGGAAAAAAAGATGACATTGGGGAAATTTTAGTCTGGTGGAGTTGGTAAGGACTATCCCATCCTTTCCCTAGTTACTGAGTCCCAACCACAATGATCAATTCAATCTTTTTCACACTTTATCTTGAGCTCAATTATACTTTCCCCCTCCCAACTCTCATTTTCCAGCAATTTTCAGATTCATTTTGTTGGTTTTCATCTTAGTTCAGCAGTTACTTTTATTGTTGGTCAAGGACTTTGTGGTTCCTGTTTTGTCATGACAATCTTTTTTTCTTAAGTCACTTATGCTATCTGTCCTCCAGGTTAGTAGGCCTCATTTGGCAAAAGCCTTGGGAGGCACTAGATTCCCCAATCTCTCACACTTTGCTCAGTGAACTCAAGATTTGAGCCCACTTCAACTTCATTCTTCCTGGTGTACCAGGATTCAGATGGAGTCAGCTGGTCCAAACCCTCTTGACCTGTCTCCAAACCTGATAACATTATTTAGTAGTTATTAATGAAAGAGCCTTTTAAAACTGAAGGGAATTGGTTTCTATAGCTGTAAAGCTATATTTTTTGTGATTCTTTAGTTCCTTTCTCAGATAACATGGTGAAGGACAGAAGTTTTATGAGATATGTTGAATTCAAGGACCACTGGGAAAAGTAATGAACAGGGCAGAACTTCCTTGATTTTGAACAAAGCTTATTTGCCCTTGTTTGGAGCTCTTAATTTGAGACATGGAAGAACTGAAAGGAAAAGACTTTGACTGCTATAGAAGAAAGTAATTTTCCTCTTTCTAAGTTTCCAGTTAAAGAGAACTTGTGATGGTCAAAGTCATCTACTCCATTTGTCACAAGAGTCAATCCCTTTTGAGATCTAGCCTCTATTACTCCTGTAGTTCATCTGTACTCCTTGGGAATGCTCCTAGTACAGTCCTGTGGAGATTCTTGGTAGAGAGCCCTTGAATCTAAGGCCCAATCTCTTGGTTCTTATTATTTTTGTCTTCAAATCCCCTGAATTGTGCTCATAGTAGACATTTATTGATGTTTATTGATTTCCTTGCTTCAAAGAAGTTGTAGAACTCAGGAGCAGTGATGGAGATTAATAGAATTTTAACATGGAAATTAAGCAAATAATGCATAGTTTGTTTCCTAAACTGAGCAGATCCCAGCTAGGTTTGTAAGGTCCAGAGTACTGGGGTGGATAGAAAGAGAAGTAGCCAATTCCTCTTTTCACCTTCTTCAGTGTCATGGTTTGGAGCACTGACTGCCCCTATGGGAAGCTATAAATGCCTTAACCAACTGGCCTGCTTAGTTTCCCTACTTCAAAAGGCCTTAGGAAATTAGTTTTTTTGTCCCCACACAAGGATTAGACAGGAATGGAGAAGCATAAACTGGATGGAAAATATTTAGTGAAAGTAGGACCCAGATATTATATCCCACTTTAGAAATTGCTGGTTTGTGTTATGAGGGTTCTTTTCCCCCAATTCCATATAGAATAAGAACTACATGAGAAGTGGTAGCATATTTTTAGCTCAGGCTGAGTTTTTGGAGTCATTTATGTTTATGTGGGAGTGAGGGGGTGGGGAGTGGTATAACTTGTTCTTTCTGCCCTTGTACCCCATATCTCTACCCTCAAATATTCTTGGGTTTCAATTATGATGGCAGTTAGATTCAGGACAAAGCTAGACAACTCTGTCCTAACTGGCATAATGGGTATTGACTGGCTTTGCAGTATCTTCTAAAAATAGGGTTATAAACATCTTTAATGGCAGTATCGATATTTTTCCATAACCATGATGAGGACTTAAAAGGCTTGGGATGTGCATTTAACTTCTGGTGTGAAGTTCTTTGAAAGTTGAAATCCTTTTAAAGTTTAAATCTATGATCCTTTGATCTTTCTGGGTGCCTCTCTTGTATCATCTTCAGATAGAGGAGGCATAGCAAATCAAATGTTTGCACTTGGAAGTCAAAGTGACCTGAGTTTGAATGTGATCTCAGGTATCTAACTAGCTATGTGAACATGGACAAATTACTTATTGTCAGCCTATTGTTTTATCATCTGTATAATGGGGGTAATAGCACCTTCCTGACAGAGTTCTCGTGGGATTCAATTGAGATAATATGTATTTTAAAAGTCTTAAAACACCAAAAATGGCTATTTTCTGTAAAATGACAGGTTGGACTCAATGATCTACAGGATCCCTTAGAACTTTAAATGTTCTGTGTGTAAGAAGAGGCTCTTGAGTCATACATATTTCCATCCCCTTTCCCATCCTGACAAACCCTAGAATCCAGCTTCAAAATCTTGTAGTCCTAAAATGGGTAAATGTTTTTGAACTCACAGACCACCTTAGGGCAAATGGTTTGGTTGCTTAGCAACCAACAAATTGACCAAATGGCCACATTGGTTTCATTTATGACTTTGGCAAGGCAGAAGTAAAAAAAGCTTTAGGGAAAAGGGAGTCAGAGAAAGGCTGTGGCTGAAATCGCAGAATTTTAGAGCTGGAAAGGACCTCAGATCATCTAATTCCACTTTTTAAGAGAGAATTCTGATCCTCTATCTTATCTTCCCCCAGGCACATGGAGGATTGTTTTCATCTAAGTTGTGTTTGCATCCTCTTTTAAGTCCCTTCCTGTCCTGGAGAATTAATTTATTTGCCTTGTATGTGCTTTAAAAAAAAAAAAAATAATATATATATATATATATATATATATATATATATATTTATTTTTTTTTTTTATTTTTTTTTTGAGGCAGAGAGCTAGTGTCTTGTCTCTCTTGTAAACCTTAATTCAGAGCTCCTTCCTGATGTTTTTCCTGGTTTCCATAGTATTAAGCCAGTTGAGAGGGCTCCCTTGATAACAACTGTGATTATTATGCAATGGAATAGAGAATGTAATGGGAACACTAAAGGCAACTGATGTCTGAATGTTACTGCTGCTGCTTATTAATGTGTGACCACAATATGTATACAAGTCACATTTAATTTCCAGGAGCCTTTTCCTATTCTATAAAATCAAGCAACTAGATCATCTTTAAGGTCCTTTCTAGTTCTAAATCCTATGAGTTTGGCTATAGGAGGAGGAGAGCTTAGTGCTAAACTCTTTGACTTTATTATTTTTCTTTCAGGTTCAAGTGCTAGATTGGGTTATGTGACCATCCCCAAACTCAAAAAAAAAAACAAAAAACAAACAAAAAAACCCAAAACATTTAAAAAACCCCAAAAAGGGCCAATGGCTATCTCTGTCCTATGTCACTTAATTCAGAAACTGCCCCATGTCTTCATTTCCGTGTATCTTTTGGGAGACTGTCTTGTAAAGAACTCCTTTGTAGTTCTTTTAAGGCCTTCCTGTACCCCTTGACATCCCTTCTCCCTCATTACCCCCAACCTTCTCAGATGACCAATACAGAAACAAAGTTGTTCACATACACAGTGTGACATATACACAAAAGTAAATTAATAATTATAATATGTTCAAAGGGGGCACTAGTTTGATCCACATACTTGAAGCAGGGGAACATTCCCTAGCTCCTAATGTGTCTCTGAGCCCTGTCTTTAATAACCTCTTTGGGGGGACAGGGAATTGAGACTCAAATAAGTTCATGTCCAAAAGAAAAAGAGCTTAGATTCCCCCCATGGTCTTTATTTGGTAGGAATGGGGGTGTCTTCTAGGTATCCCCCCCAAGTTCAAGGCTCTACCCTTAGAACCTGTATTGGGAGGTCAAATGATGCCCCTGCTCCTTGCCTGGCCCCTTGGCCTGAGATCAAATGTTTAATTTTGGAGGAGTCATCTTCTGATCTTGAGCCTCTCTGATTCTCCCCTCCCTTCCCACCATGGTGGTGATGCGTAGTTTTTCTTGGATTGGGGTGGTAAGAATAGTAAAGAACAGGACGGGAGAGAAAAGACTGGAGAACTTGCCAAGATTCGGAGTAGGGTGAAAAGGAAACATCACCCCTCCCCCAAAAGTCCTTTCTCTCCTGCAGGGAATGGGGAAAAGGTTACCAAGGCTCCCATAGTCCCTTCCCCAAGGAAAGATAATCAAGTTCCTTTGGCTAGCCAGGCTTCTGCACCCTCCCCAGGGCAGGCTAGAATTTGGGCCTTCTCAATAAACTTCCCAACAAAAGTAAATCTGGTGCCTTTGACTTTGGCCCAGGTCTTGTCCTCAGCAAGGTTCTTGGTCACTTACAGGACTAAAAAGGGGGCCCCCGGAATCCTAAGTGAAAAAATGAACCAGTGGAGGCAGTTATATATATATATATATATATATATATATATATATATATATATATATATATATATATATATATATATATATATATATATATATATATATATATATATATATATATATATATATATATATTTTCTCGTCATTGTCAAGAGACCTGTTTTGTGACCTACTACAATTCATCAGACCTTAAAAACTCCCTGCAGCCCTCAACATCCCTCTATCATCTGGCCTGGCTCCTCCCTTGCTCCCCAAAATATTGAGAGGTATTTCATGTCCGTAAAGTGCCCATGGTAAGTGCTCAGGATTCATCTCTTTGCTTTAGCTGCTTGCTGCTTCTGTTCCACCAAGAAGGGGGAACTGAGGCATGGGGGGGAGGGAAGGGGGAAAAAAGGATAGGTGGGATGGGAATGCAGAGTTAGGGATTGGGATTTGGGAGAGGGGACAGAATGACTTGTTCTTGGAACCCATCTCCCCCTACTCTGCTTTAAACTCCATCCCCACCGCAAACTTTCTGATGTGTCCACTCCTTTGCTACCAGGTATTACTGGCTTCAAAAAAAATAAAATAAAATAAAAAAGATAAAAATTTCTAATTAGAGTTAACAGACATGTCTTTCATGTCTTCCCCTTCCCTGCTTGCCCTGAGCTTGTGGGACTTGGAATACTTCTCTCTCTATAATTTCTCCTTCCCTTGGTCTGTTAACCCTCCAATTCCCAGCCCTGGGCAGTAATTTTTATTTAAATTCTTTAGAACCTTCAATGAGAATCACCACTGTCTCCTCCTTGCTCCCCAGTTCCCAGTTCCTCAACTAGTATAGATCCTATTTTCTCTCCCTCAAGAACCCTGGGAACTCAAGGGGCTCTAGTTTCAAGTTATGACCCTTTTACAAACCTGAAAATGGCAAAGGGAAGAGGGATACCACAGGCTCTTTGGTGTTTCTTAGCTAGGGGCGCATTTGTGAACTTTGGCCAGTCATTGCCTTCCAGTTTTATATCAACAGGAAAAGTGTAAATCTTGGAGTCATTTTTTGTTATAACTGAACTTGGATATTTTGGGGCTTTTGCTTGTTCCCCCCTCCCTTCCTTACCTACTATGTTCCCCTTTCTGGGCCTTCCTTGCCTAGCACCACTGGCTCTATAATTAAACTTGAAAGTGAGCTGTGTGGGGAATTCAGACTCCCTTTGCCCTAATTTCCCAACCCTGGATGTTTTTGATACAAGTGCTTGGGTGGGTGGGTATTGGGGTATATAGCAGGGTTCCATGGTTTAAGGAGTAAAATAGGGCACAATGGAAGAAGGGGAGGGGGAATTTCAGAATCTCTATGTAAAGCCAAACACCAGAAATGAAAAGAAAAATCACAATAAATAAATAAATAAAATGTCAAAATCCTTCCCACTCTTTGCCATCCCCAACTCCTACCTCCTTTTCCCCTGTCCACTAAGAGAGGGATGGAGATCTGGGCCTGGGTTTAATACCCTTTTCCTCCTCCATAGGCCATGGTGCATGCATAGGCATGTCTCACATTACACCAAACCAAACCAAACCAAACTAGGCCCAAAGAAAAAACGAGTTGGTATGAGGCTTACTTTCTGTCCCCATTATTTCTCCCTTGGCTTCATTCTTTGCCTAGTCTCTCTTCTGCCTCTTTTATCCCTTTGTCCTGCTTACATTCTTCTATCCTTGTCCTTCTGCCTGTCTCTATCTCTGTCTCTACTTCACTCTCTCCCTCTATTTCTTCTTTCCACACACCCTCACCTGCAAATCCCAAACATTCCCCAACTTGCCCATTGCCTTTCCCCCCCCACAAATCCCTCACCCCTCTTGTCTCTATCCCCCTACCTTCCTCTGCTGTATTGCACACTGCTTGGGGTGGGATGGGGAATAGGACATTTTGTTTAAGAGGGGTTGGGGAGGAGCTCTAGGGCGTGGGTTGGGGGGAGGGTCAGGGCTAGGGATCCAGGGAGGGGTTTGTGGGGGAGAGGGTCCTCTCATCCTCCACCTTAAGAGCAGCCACAGCGATCCACCACCATGCCGGGGATCTTGCCGTAGATAATCTGCTGCTTATCATTAAAATAGAGCATGTTGATGGGGGACATCTTGGTGGGAGTACAACAAGGCCCGGCTGAACCTCGGGGATTAGCCTGCTGCACCAGGTGGGTATGTGGGTACTTCTGCATGAACATATACTCGCATTGGCCAGAACAATAATTGGCCTTGTAGCGTTTGGGTGCGATGATCCAGTCCCAGCCGAAGGCCTCAAAGTCCACGGTGAGTGGGTATCGGCAGCACCGGGACTCACTCGAATGCTCATCACAGTCGAGGCCCAGATTCCTCCTGGACCGTTTTGTATTTTCCAGCACATGAAGCTCCATAAATGGGTGCTGAGAAAGCCGAGAAAAATAATGTCACAATGGGGGGACTTCCTAGGGCACTTCCTGCCCTCTAACTTCTTCAATTTCTATTTTGCCATCAATTCTCAGTGGAATATTGCACTCCCATCCTGGGCACGTGAAGGATGAATATGTGCTTACAGGTACCACACCTTTCAATCTTTTAGTCCCTAAATAACTATCCTTAACTCCAACTAATAGGGATTAGCAAATCCCCATTAACTAAACCGGTTTTGTTCCTTGAACTCTCCTCTGGCTATCCCTGGCTCCTTCCCTAATTTACCAGTCAAGTCTTTGATCTAAACTACTCCAACAGTAATATCAAATCACAGAATATAAAGCAGAACAAGGGATATCTGAGAGATCGTCTTAGTTCAATCACTCTCATTTTACAAATGATGGAACTGAAGCCAAAAATAAGGTAAATTTGCCTGAAGATTGGAGTGTAAACCCAGTTCCTAATGACCCAAAACCAGCTAACTTTATCCACAAATCTCTAATTTGTGCTCAAACCTAAATTCTCTCTATAGCAGCCACTGTGATCCTAACTTTGAAACCCTTCTCCACTAATTCCTCCCAAAAATCTCTTCTCTAAGTATTAATATTTTATTTTCTCTGCCCTCCTTAATTTTAGCCCCATAATACATCTTTTCCAGTGGACCTCTTTTGTGAATTCATTTCTTTTTTCACTTTTTTTCCCCCCAGCAACTCCCCCTCCCCCATTCCACTCTATTACCCCCTCAAAGCAGGATTTCCTATACAACCAAACCTTCATTCCCTCCCCCTTTCCCCCACTTGCAGTGCTCACCAGCCCTTCAGCCCCTGGCCCCAGGGAGGTAACAGCCAGGTCAGTGCCACTGGGATCGAAAGCGTTGATCTCAATGCCCCAGTTACTTTGTGGCTGGCGGAACCAACTGTGTAGCACCTGCTTGAAGTCGATGCTCTGCCAGTGGCCTGATCTTGAGTGCAACTCGATCTTGAGGGATCGGATCCGGATGTGGCGCCGCCCCCCACCCCCACTTCCTGCAGTTCCTTCCCCACCGAGGGGCTTGAGACGAAGGATTTGCAGGTATACGGTGGCAGGGCGGGGTACTGGCCTCAAGTACACCCACAGCTGGGCCTTCAGCACCTTTGTGAACATCACTTTGGGGCTGAAGTGGAAGTGGCAACAATGGGGGCTGCCATCTGTCTGCACTGCAGGGTCCGCTGAAGAAGGGAGGAGAGTACAGAAGCAGTCAGGGATGAGGGGGAGGGAGAGCTTTGGAGCAAGACAAGGGGGTCAGGGGCCTGAAGCAGAGCTCCTGGCCATCACCCTCCCCCTCCCTCCTCTTTCCTCCCTCCTCTTCTTAGAGATCATGGGCATTTTGATTCTGGCTGAACTCTTAGAGCCTTCCTAATTCTTCTTAACCACAGGATCCCTGGAGTGGTCTCTACCTATTCCCTTAACCTTCAGGCAGAATGGTTTCTTTTTTCAGCTGGGGCTCTCACCTCACTTCCATTTTGGAAGCTTTATCTATTTCTTTTTCACTCTTTGACCAATGCTCTCTATCGGGCCCTATATCCTAAAGATCTCTCTTGCTCTTGTTACAACTTGAGGTCATCTCTTTCATTCTGTTCTCATGGGAAATGGAAAACAGGGGCAGTCAAACATTTGTCAAAGCAACTGAGGCTGTGTCTGAGCATTGTGCTAGAGACATACAGAGGTAAATTCTTTACACAGTAGGATGGAGAGGAATTTTTTTTTTTTTTGTGGAATAGGGGGAGGTGACCTCAGCTTCTCATCCTGTTTAGTGTGTGTTTCTAATAGCCCTTCAGGTTCATTGTAAGGCTTGAAGTGTGAATAAGCCATTATTAGTAGCACATTAAGATTTTATAAAGCACTTTACAAGACACCTATATCTATAGATTTTGTTTGATCTATAAAACATCTTGGAATTCAGACTTTTTGCCACTTGCCAAAAATTCCCCATCCTTACATGCCAAGACTACTTTCTTGTCTCTATCGCTTGTTTCATTGTTTGAGAATGGGGCAGAGCAGATCATCTTCATCTTTCCTTCCTAGCCAATACTCATTTTAGGGATTAGGTTCTTAAATAGCTTTCACATCCTTTGCTTCTAGAAAGGGCAACCCTTAAAATTAGTTCAGTGCCAGATACTATAATTCCAGACCATTTCCCTCTGTTATCCAATGGAGATAGGGAACAATTAATCCTATCAGAAGATTAGATCATAATGGATCTATCATTTCATTGGGTTTTGAAAAAACTTCCTAGAATAAGAGTGAGGCATCTCTCCTTTGCCTTTTTACCTTTTTACAGAGAGAGGGGGGGGGGGGAGAGAAACAATTAAATTTCTTCCATCACTTTTGTTGAGTGACTTATTCTTCCTGGTGGAAGTGTGGGGTGTCTCGAGAATGGAAAAGAGGTGCATAACAGTTATGTTTTTGTTATAAATCTCAAGAGTTTTCTGTCTCAGCAACTAGAATTTGCTTTTGTGCCTTCCTTAGTAAACAAGACAACATGCTTAACATGATATAAATTCCTAGAGTGGGGAAATTGGAAGTTGGAGGGGTGACGAGACTAGAACAAACTTCCTTATGCCTCCATAACTTTTAAAGTGAAGCAACTCAAATCGAGAGATTAAGTCAGAAAAGTCCTTGTCAGTGGAAGGAGGGATACCCAAGCTTAATGGGGGAAAAGAGAAAAGTGACCTTTGGTGTACCACCTGAGTCCTCTGTGTTTGTTAGTCCCCTCCATAAAGCTGCCAGCAAAGGACACTCAGGTATCTTCCCATAAAAGCACTCTCTTCAAATGTAGCAGCTCTGCTTAGATCCCTTGTCCAGTGTAACTCTACTGAGCTGTCCAACAGCCAGTCAGAGCTGGGAGCCAGGACCAGGTTTGATTTCTCCATGCTTCTGATTCCTTTCACTAAGATAGAACTCCTGACTGCTTGTAGCATTTCCCCTTACCCCTTTATATGTAAGCCTCCCTTCTTCAAGGTGTGCAATTATGGGAGTGCAGAACACAGCTCTGGGGAACTAGGGAGGGGAAGATTGGAGAGAACGATGAGGAGAGCTCTGAGAGTGTGAGGCAGTGATGATATTGGGGAGAAAGCGAAAGGGAGAGGTAGGAGAGAGAGCGAGAGAGAGCTCTAGACTCAGAAATTTTGGCAAAAAGAGCCGAGGTTAAGGTAGAATAAGAAAATCAGAGGAGAAAGAGGCAGTGGTGATAGAAAATGCAAAACAAGAAGGGGAAAGTGGGAAAGGAGGGGAGAGAGGGGCAATCTAAGCTTAGTGAGGGAAAGAAAAAAGGGGGAGATAAGGGACAAAGCACAACACATGGGGGGCGGATTGGGGAGCAGCCGGAGTCCCCGACACACTTACAGCCCCAGGCAGTGGGGAGGGGGCAACATCTGTGTTGCATTGAGCTGTTTGGTAGCAGGCAGCAGCGGGTCAGGTTTAGTAGGCGGCGCTGGGGTTGGAGGGGGGGCGCGGTCGGCAGCGAGGTCACCGCACTATTTTCAGCTAGAGCCCTTCCCCCCCTTCCTCGCCCCCCCACCCAATGCACACTGGACTGGGGCCCAGAGGGCCTGGGGGCAGAAGGGGCAGGTTAGAGGTTTGAGGTGGGGGAGGTTAGATCTCATTCTGTTCCTTACTTGAGAGAATTGACTGGAGGGGCTGAAGCTGGAGGTTGAAGAGGCTACAGTGGGGCTCTAAGGTCGGGCACAGGAGGTTGGGAGAGGTGGGGGCTGGGGTCCAGGGTTGAGTACCCGGCTGGGGTTGGGGGAGGGGAAAGAAGGGGGGAGGGGAGGTTCTCTGCTGACAAACACCTCCCCTGATTAGCGGAGCACAAGTCTCTTATTAAAGCCGGTCCCTGGGGATTAGACTATAAAAGTCTCTTTTTCCTTTTCCCCTCTCTCTTCCCTCCCTTCTCCACACTCCCCCTCCCTTTTCAAGATCCCTGGCTCGCTCTTAAAGGGGACGTACTTTACCCCCCGGTCCACCACTGGGCCCCTAAATTCTGTTTTAGGGTGGGATGAGGTTTGCAGGGGCCGAGGATTGGGGGGGAAATGCTTGTTTCATCCTCTCTCTCCCCTTCAAAACTGCCGCCTTCCTTTCTCTGTGGTCCAGTCATTTCTGATACCCAGTGCCAGGTATCTTAAAACTCCTTTAGTAGGCATGCCTAAAGAAGTTTTAAACTCCTCCCAAAGCAGTAACTATACATTCTGAGACCCCTAATTCGGCTGCGAAGGGCGAATTCCTCTGCCAATGCCACAAGGAACAAGGTTTCTAAATTCCTCTGGCTAAATTGCTCTCCTCCTACCGTCCCCCCCACCCCTTTTCCTGCCTGGGTCTTCAACTCTTTAACTATCCGTGCGGTTTTTATCCTGGACCCCATTATTCTTATTCCCCTTGAAGCCCCCCCCTAAAGTCTTGATTCTGAAGAGAGCCCTGGGTCATTCTGGGAAGTACGGGAAAATTATTATGCCATAGAGGGAAAGGAACAACTTAGTAAGGTGAGGCCCCTGGATCAGTTAACACTCAGTGCCACCTATTTAATAGGGGGCATTTTTCTATATGCCAGACCCTCCCTCACCCCCAACCTTTTTACAACCATCTGCCTATAAACCAGTCCCCCCTTCTGTTCAGAGGTCATAAAACCAAATAGTCTTGGGGGGGGGAGCCAACTCCCAGGGGACAGGAGGGGGCTGGGCCCCCTGGAGTTTGGGGGGAGACCTGACTGGGGGAGGGGCAGCAGGGATCACATGACCCCCTAGGGATGGGAGGTGGGGGAAGCATTGGCCTGGATTTTCCAGGTCATAAAATTTCAAAGCCACAAGTCTATTAACATGTTCACCTTCCGCTCCCCCAGGCAGCCAAGAACTAGGATGCTGGGTGCTCCCCCACTCCAGTCTCTTTCCATCTTTTCCATCCCTTTTTTGAGTTTTTTGAGTCCCTCACTAAGTTTCTCTATTCTCATGCTCTCCGAAAGTGGGAGGGGGAACACCTTCAGAAGTCTGACCAGGGGTATAGACCAGAGATTCCTTCCTTACTCAGCCAACAGTGGAGGGGACCTCCGCATTCTCTCACAGTGCCTGAGCAACTGGCAGGTCAAATCGGATTCAATCCTCACTAACCCTGGGGTTGGTAGTGAAGAAATCAGGGGCGAGATTCTAGAACACGGGGGTCCGCGGTGGGAGAGAAGCCACATGGGTTCTATAGAAGATTTTCAAAGGTTTGACTCAGGTAGGTGGGCATGCCCAAGTTGAGAATTTGGGAGCACTCAGGCTCATGATAACGCAGGCAGGAGCTGTATTTGGAGCGCCTACCATAGGAATTCAACGTGAAATTAGAACACATTTGAATTTTGGATCCTGACTCTGTTCATACATAGTATACAAAATAATGCACATTACTTCAAATTAATTTCTCTCCTCCCCAGCCACTTGTAAAATTGGGGGGGGGGGAGGAATCATTCCTTCCAAATCTAAACTGATTTTTGAATGTTATAATTATCTCCTCCACTGCCCCAGCTCCCCGCTCCAGAGGGTAGGAGAGGTTGGGTTTAAGGCCAGAGGGTAGAGAAAGGGGCTGTTGGCAGAAGAGCCTTGATCAGACCGCTCTGCCATCCTGGGCTAGAAAGCTTGCTTACAACGCTCCATCTTCCCATATTCTCTTTTCAGCCCTCCGGTGCACACGCGTGTGTATGTGTGCGGGGGGACAATGTACAAAAAGCTGGAGGCGTCACCATCACTCCCCCGCAAACTTGGCCCGAACTTTCAGGTGGCCTGCGCGGTTAGAGTGGCCCGGAACCGAGAGGAGGCAGGCTGGGAGCGGGAGGGGTGAGGCGCTCCCACGCCGGCCCTGGCTTCCATTCCAGGGCAGGGGCATTACTGAGGGCTTGAGCCGGGGATGGCTTTTGCACCCTTGGAGGGCAGATTCGGGGCACACGGTTCAAGTTGCTCCCTCGCTCAGGCAGGGACCCAGGTGTCAGGCTGCAGGGACTTCTGGTCCGGCAGCGGCGTGACTCTTGCCCTCGATCTCCCCCTCCCTCCCTGCCATCCCTAGCTCTCCTTCCTGAAGATCTCCCGGCGCGGCCCCGAGGCGCGCGGGCCGAGCTCACTTACTTTCCTGGGCCATGCTGATCACGGTCTCGGTGGTGGCGTGGTACTCGTCCTCCTCCAGGAAGTCCTCGGGCTGCAGCGCGTCGCCTTGGAAGTCGTGCAGGTCCAGGATCTCCTGCAGGGGGGGCGCCTTGGGCAGCAGCTGCTTCACCACCTCGCGGCTGATGTTGGGCGCTTCCTTCAGCCTCAGTTTGCTCAGGATCTGCGACTTGATGCTCTCCAGCCTCAGCTCCTTGCTGTGCTGGCGCCACACGCACACGGGGCAGCCCTCCGGCTCCTCGGACGCCTGGGTCCCGCGCTCCCCGCCGGCCGCCGGGCCCTCGGCCGCCTCCCCCCGGGGCCGCAGCTCCAGGGCGAGGAGCAGGAGGCAGAAGAGCACTGGGGCCGCGGGCACCATGCTTGGAGGGGAGGGGAGGGAGGGCTGGGGGGGCGGGGACGCCTGAGTCCCGTGGGGGGAGGGAGGGAGGGAGGAGGGGGTCGGGGCTGCGCGGGACTGGGGGGCTGCCCGGGCCGGGGGGGCCGGGGGGTGGGGGGGGGCCCGGGGGCGGCGGGCGCGGCGGGCGGGGCGGGCGGGCGGCAGGGGCGGGAGGCTGGGGGGGGCCGGAGCCCGGGCCTGGCCCTTTATAGCCCCGGCCCCCGTGTCGTCAGCGGCCGCGATTGGCTGCGGAGCCAACAAAAGAGGCAGCGCTGTCATCCTAGGCTGGAGAGGGAACCCGGAGAGACTTAGATAGAGACGGTGGAGACAGAGACTCCTGGGAAGAGCAGAGACCGTGGGGAGAGCCGGGGACAGGGGGAGCAGAGGGAGAATGGGGAGACCCAGAACGGGAGCCGCAGGCCGGGCGCGGGAGAGACACCTGTGGGGGAGCGCAGAGAGAGCCTCCGAGCAGGAGTCGGGAGACGCAGGCGCCGAGACTAGAGGACAAACTCCCGAGAAAGAATCCGACGTGGGGGGAGACACAGGGCTAGGGAGCGCGGGACCTGCAAGCCAGGAGATCCAGGGGCCTGGACACGCGGTTCCGGAGAGCCGCGAGGGGGCTCAAGCTTTCTGAGAAGTCCAGAAAGGGGGGAAGAAGGATGGGGGAGAGACAAAGACAGAGCCCGGGGGAGCCAAGCAGATGCCTGCAGACGGCGGGCAGCCTGAGAGAAAGCCCCTGGAGTTTCCATGTCGGGGATGGGGACCCGGAAACCTAAGCAGGGATACTGAAGGGGAGAGGCTGAGAAAGAAGGAGCAGAAGTACAGGGAACTAGCCAAGAGAGAGGGACAAGATGAGTGCTTCTGCAAGTAGGAGGGGAAGAGGAGGGAGGCAGTCTGAAGTGGACAGGATCCGAGTGATCACTTAGACGAGGTTTGGGGGGGATGCTGGAGAGGAAGAAGATGGGCTAGAATGCTAACACAAGCGCATGGGACACAGGCAGGGGACATTTGTCAGAAGGACTCCGACTACTCGGGAGGAGGAGAAGCAGTGACACTGAGCAGAGGGCTTGAGATTCCCATTAAGTGGAAAAGGAGGGAGAGATATTGGAGAAAGAGAAGACTGATGGACCGAACGTGAGGCAGACAGTGATTGGGTCCAGAGGCAGAAATCAGCGCAGGGCGGGGAAAGGCTGGTTCTAAAATCTGAGCACCCTAGTTCAAATCCCATTCCAACACTACCACGGGTGAACTTGGGCAAGGAGCTCCACTTCTTTGGGTCTCAGTTTCTTTCTCTGTAACATGAACTTCAAAGGTCCATTTCAACTCGACTCTTAAAACCCCATGTTTCCTAGACAAACACCTGAAGAATCATCCAAGAAGCCATGAGGTGGAATGAAAACATTTAAAACTTAAACTAGAAGGTTGAAAACAAACCTTTTAACAGAGCTTTTAGCACAGAAGTATGTATTTATTGAAATGGTTAAAACTAAGTGGCAGTATATTGAAATGTGTCGCCATTCTGGAGAAGGCGCTAAAAGTTAAGATTCTGGTTCCTGATCCCATCTCTACTTTCAGGTTTTTCTAGAATAAAACTTTCAGGTTTTCTCCAGAGTCTGTATTTCTTGATCTCTGAAGCTCTGATGAATTCCCTCTGAAGTCCTTGGTTTTTTAAATTTTAAAGTCTTTGCCAGAGTGGTTGTATTGTTCCTTCTCTAGGATCAGAGTTGAACAAAGTTGTGGTTTTGGATGATTCCCTCAAAGATCAGCTTGGGGGTGGATAGAGAGATGAGATATACTAAAAAAAAAAAAAAAAAGTGTTCAAGAAGAGTGAAAAGGATGAAGTAGAAATTCAATTTGAAAAACATTAAAAATCTATTCTCTGCAAGGCTTTGGGATACACATATACATAATACACACATATACGTACATAGGAGATGTCTCTATATAGAGGTGTGTATATGTGTGAAAATATACATTATATTCATATTTGTGTACATATAGGTGTGTATACAATATGTGTGTATGTTTTTTTCTCTTCCTCCTCCCTCTTTCCTTCTCCCTTTCTTTCTTTCTTTCTTCCTCCCTTCCTTTCTTCCTTTTTCTCCCTTTCTTTCTTTCTTTCTTTCTTTCTTTCTTTCTTTCTTTCTTTCTTTCTTTCTTTCTTTCTTTCTTTCTTTCTTTCTTTCTTTCTTTCTTTCTTTCTTTCTTCCTTCCTTCCTTCCTTCCTTCCTTCTTTCTTTCTTTCTTTCTTTCTTTCTTTCTCTTCTTTCTTTCTTTCTTTCTTTCTTTCTTTCTTTCTTTCTTTCTTTCTTTCTTTCTTTCTTTCTTTCTTTCTTTCTTTCTTTCTTTCTTTCTCTCTCTCTCTCTCTCTCTCTCTCTTTCTTTCTTTCTTTCTTTCTCTCTCTCTCTCTCTCTTCTCTTCTTTCTTTCTTTCTTTCTTTCTTCTTTCTTTCTTTCTTTCTTTCTTTCTTTCTTTCTTTCTTTCTTTCTTTCTTTTCTTTCTTTCTTTCTTTCTTTCTTTCTTTCTTTCTTCCTTCCTTCCTTCCTTCCTTCTCTTCCTTCCTTCTCTTCCTTCTCTTCCTTTTCTTTCTTCCTTCTCTTCCTTTTCTTTTTTCCTTCTCTTCCTTTTTTCCTTTCTTCTCTTCCTTTTCTTTCTTTCTTTCTTTCTCTCTCTTTCTTTCTTTCTTTTCTCTCTCTTTCTTTCTTTCTTTCTTTCTTTCTTTTTCTCTCTCTTTCTTTTTCTTTCTTTCTTTCTTTTTCTCTCTCTTTCTTTTTCTTTCTTTCTTTCTTTCTTTTTTCTTTCTTTCTTTCTTTTTCTTTCTTTCTTTCTTTCTTTTTTCTTTCTTTCTTTTTCTCTCTCTTTCTTTCTTCTTTCTTTCTCTCTCTCTTCTTTCTTCTCTTTCTTCCTTTCTTCCTTTCTTCCTTCCTTCCTTCCTTCCTTCCTTCCTTCCTTCTTCCTTCTTCTTCTTTCTTTCTTTCTTTCTTTCTTTCTTTCTTTCTTTCTTTCTTTCTTTCTTTCTTTCTTTCTTTCTTTCTTTCTTTCTTTCTTTCTTTCTTTCTTTCTTTCTTTCTTTCTTTCTTTCTTTCTTTCTTTCTTTCTTTCTTTCTTTCTTTCTTCCTTCCTTCCTTTCTTTCTTTCTTCCTTTCTTTCTTCCTTTCTTCCTTTCTTTCTTCCTTTCTTCTTCCTTTCCTTCTTCCTTTCCTTCCTTTCTTCCATTCCTTTCCTTCCTTTCTTTCTTTCCTTTCTCCAGACTTATGCTTTCATTGGTTTAAGGATTCCACTGAGTTTCTTAAAAAAAAAAAAAAAATCCTTTGAGTTGTAAAGATTAAAAAAAAGATATAGTTCTTTACTCAAGGAATTTGTTATCTATATTTGATGTATTCTTCTTAGTCTTATTGAAGAAGAGCTGCAAAGATGGAGATTAGAGGGAGAATAGTTTTGGTAGGAGGAAGGGATTGGGCATTGGGTTACAGAAACTTTGAAGGGGTTGAAGAGAACTTTGAAGAGAGGGAGCAGTTTTGGAAGAGAAGGACCCACTTACTGGCTCCCTCTTCCACTTTAGACCAATCAGAACATGGGAGGGAAATAGCAGATTCTCATAAAGCAGTATTCCAGCTGCTTCTAGTTAAAACTAGAGATCAAGTTAAATTAGCCTTTGTGGCTAGTTTGAGTACGTGGATGTGGGGTCCAGGGCTATCTAGAGAACAGTAAGAAAGCATGAGTACTATCTACTTAGAGGCTCCAGTTTTTACCACCTGAGTACTCTCCTCTCCCTCCCTGCACCCTACCCCACCCACCTCACTCCCATTTTCTCCCCCCATTTTGACTAGATGCCTAATCGCCTTAACCTCTAGCTATAGCCCAATCATCAGACAATTCTGCCCCCTGGTGGACAGATCCCAAATCGCATCTTTTTTGGGGAATAATAAGGAAGCCAAATATGCTCATAGGTGTCTTAGAATCCAAAACGAAAAATGGTAAGGATTAGCAATGGTAAGGTCGTGGCAAAGATAACACAGCTAATTGAACTCCCATATTTTACAAAATGGGAAACTGAGCCTCGGAGAGGTCAAGGGACTTATTACATAGCCACTGTGTCAGTGTCAAGGCTAATTTCCTAGGGTAGCTCTTTCCATTTGAACAACTTCTTGTTTCTTTTCCTGTCACTTAGTTTTTACTCTAATGTTCCATAGTTCTGACTACAGACCCCTTTTTTTCTCATCCCTTCCCTGTGCTCGTTCAAACTCTCCAGGTGGAATGGCTAAACTGCTGCGATCTCCAGTCAGACACTTTTAGAGGCATCTGGTGCTTAGCCATATATTGACCCCAAACCTGGGAAGAGGACCCCACCTGGAGCTTAGGAGGCAAAGGATGAGACAGTGCAGAACACCTGTATTCCTCTTTTCCCCTCAACGAAATACTCCTCCACAGATTTGAGACTCCGCCCCTTATATTGGTTTCCTAGGCAATTTTCCTCTAGCCAGGGACACCCCCGTGATATTATAACGTTACCTAGGCAACGTTCAAGCCCATCCCTTCATGGTCCTGACTGGTCCCTAGCAAAAAGTCCTGGGAGTTCTAGGAGAATCCGTTAGGATTCTGGAAGGTCTGGAAGGATCTGAGGGGCAGTATCCCAGTTTTTTTCTGGGCAGAAACAGGTATAGATTGGTAGCCTAAAAATGCATGCACTTGTGTGTGTGTGTGTGTGTGTGTGTGTGTGTGTGCAGCTTGTACATGTTCATCTCCGTAATCATAATCATATATACATATAGAAATAGGAGGAGGATGCTGTTCTTGACCATTAGCAAAGGACTCTGGCATCAGACCTACAGGAAGAGGAGCTGCAGTAATCTGGGAGTCCAGTAATCCATATCCAGCGCTGAGAGAACCAGAATCTGTAGCTGGAAATCATTTTTTCCCCAACTCAGAAACAACAGCCACATAAGAAGGGTATGTGACCACAGGGAGTTACTGCCATGTTTCCCATCTTTCTTCCTTTAGTTCTCAATCAGAACCTCAAAGCCAACAGGCAAGGACTCAAGGAGTGGGAGACTAAGACTCCCAAGATACCCCGAGGAGGTTTATTTTGATGGGTAGCCTCAACTGTCTTCCCTGTCTTGCCTCGGCAGCTCTTTTGAGACATCCTACTTTATCTCAGTTTTGAGGTCCAAATGTCTAAGAAAATAGATTGCCATATCCCCCTTTGCTCATATCTCCTAAGCAAGAAAGGAGAGATGAGGGAGCCTAGGTCTTGAGTGGAGAGGAAGGAAGATGATAAGGAAGAAGCTTCTCTAGAGGGTCTATCTCCCTCCTCCAGCATCCTGTAGAAATGTGGCATTGGGAAGCTATTCTGGGTTGGATGGTGATATGTGGGAGGAATGGAAAACATACATTTCTCAAATCTGTAACCAAAAGCACCAGATGCCCTAAAGAGTATCTTACCCAGTAATTGACACCCCCTTCTAAGCTCTGTATAATTACCTGGGATGGACTACCTCCTCATTTGGTTAACTCTTTCTTCTTCATCTCTCCCCAGTGAAGTTGGAGGTTGTATGGAGAAGCAAAGAAGATGGCTAGAACATCTACCTCTGAAAAAAGTTTATTTCTTTTCCTGTACCCAAGTTCTTAGCAATACTCCAACTCTTCCTTGGGCTTTGGTCTTCATAAAATTATTGTGATTTCATAAGCCTTCCTGCTCTTCCAATAATTTCCTGCTTCCCTATTTGAAGTCCTGACTCCATGTTAACATTCCTTGATCCTTGGACTCAAGGCCTGATGGACTTTTCCTTTGAATGATGTCTTCTCCTCCTCCCCCTTCCCCCGTGCTTCTAGCAATGACTTTCCTCTGAAATTCTCTCAAATGTCTTTCCTTAACTAGTCCTATGAAATTGCCTCTAGCTGTTCTTCCTGTGATTTCTTCAATAACCCATCCTAACATATGTTTTCTCTGTAACTTTTTCAGGCCCCATAGGATAATAAATTTTAGACATTAGAAGTCATCTAGTACAAAGCCTTCATTTTACAGATTGCTCATCATTTTATAGATGAAGAAACTGAATCCAGTTTCTAAAGGAAGAGAGAGAAAGGAAGCTAACTACCTCACATCAGGTCCCAGTAGAGACAGCCTAGGACTCTGTCTCTGGGAATAGACCAGCCTACTAGACCATGGCTTCTGGCTTGATTGCCTGGGCAATCAAGAGAAGTGACTTGTAAAGAAGGGACCTGTCAAGTGATGACAAACAATTGCTAAGAAAGCTGGAGAGCATCCTCTCATTTCTCCTCTCCTCTTTCCCCCAGTACTGTTTCTGGCTCAGTCTTCACAATCATCTTCTAAGATCCAGCTTCTTTTTTTTTTTATAGTATTTTATTTTTCCAAATATATACAGAGATATTTTCAATATTCACTTTTGCAAAACCTTTGTGTTCCAAATTTTTCTCCCTCTCTCCATCTTCCCCAAGACAGCAAGTAATCTGATATAGGTTAAACAAGTGCAATTCTTCTAAATATATTTCCATATTTGTCATGCTGTTTAAGAAAAATCAGTTAAAAATTAAAAAAAAAAAAACCAGGAGAAAGAAGAAAAAACCCAAGCAAATAACAACAAAAATGAAAATACCATACTTTGGTCAACATTCAGTTTCCATAGTTATCTCTCTGAATGCTGATGCCATTTTCTATCCCAAGTCTATTGGAACTGCCTTGAATCACCAAATTGTTGAGAAGAGCCAAGTCCATCACAGTTGATCATCATAATCTTCTTATTACTTTGTATAATGTTCTCTTGGTTCTGCTTTTTTTTTCTCTTAGTATTAGTTCATGTAAGTCTGAAATCAGCTTGCTCATTGCTTCTTATAGAATAATCTTCCATTACATTCATATACCATAACTTATTTAGCCATTCTTCAACTTATTTATAGGCATCCACTCAATTTGCAGTTCCTTGCCATTACACAAAGGGATGCTACATTTTTGCATTCGTGTAGGACCCAGCTTCTTAAACTGTGGATTACAACCTCATATAGGATCTTGTGAATGAATGTGGAGGTCATGAAATTATGAATTATCATCAATAAATGTTTGATTTGTATGCCAGTTTTATATACTTATATAACTGGAATCACATAAAAAAAAGGATCACAAAAAAACAAAACAAAACAAAACAAAACTCTGCACTGGGAGAACAATCGTTCTGAAGATGTCTCTATAGGTCTTGTGGTTCTTTCTGTTCGCCCCTCTCACTTTGGCCTCCAAGTTACTGATGACCAAGACAAGGAAGTTCTTACCACCAAAGTCCTAGGCTGCCTTAAAGAACTCAACATCAGAAATAGATGAGTTTTATTGATAGAAATGAAACTAAAAAGGGTTCATTACCATGTTACTGACTCCATGTTAACATTCCTTGATCCTTGGATTCAAGGCCTGATGGACTTTTCCTTTGAATGATGTCTTCTCCTCCTCCCCCTTCCCCCTTGCTTCTAGCAATGACTTTCCTCTGAAATTCTCTCAAATGTCTTTCCTTAACTAGTCCTATGAAATTGCCTCTAGCTGTTCTTCCTGTGATTTTTTCAGTAACCCATCCTAACATATGTTTTCTCTGTAGAAATTGGAGGAGGATGCTGTTCTTGACCATTAGCAAAGGACTCCGGCATCAGACCTACAGGAAGAGGAGTTGCAGTAATCTGGGAGTCCAGTAATCCATATCCAGGGCCTGAGAGAACCAGAATCTGTAGCTGGAAATCATTTTTGCCTTGTTACCCAAAGGATCCCAAGGACCTTCCTATCTGATTTGCCTCTGAAATCTCCTATGTTCTGTTTGCTCCTTTTTAAAAGATTCTTAATTCTGAAGCCTGTAAATTTAAAAATATTTTTGATGACTATTTCAATTTAATTGTTTTCCTTTTAATTCTATATATGTCCAAACATAGCATCTTCACCCTTTTTGTTGATATTTGCTTGCATTTTGATTTCTTTCTTATGTTTTTTTTCCTTCTTGACCCAATTTTTCTTGTGCAGCAAGATAACTGTATAAATATGTATGCATATATTGGATTTAACTATATTTTAACATATTTAATTTGTATTGGACTACCTGACATCTAGGGAAGGAGATGGGGTAAGAAGGGGAAAATTTAGAACAGATAGTTTTGTAAGGATCAATGTTGAAAAATTACCCATGTATATGTTTTGTAAATAAAAATCTATAATAAAATATATTTTTTAAAATTCTATATATGTGTTTGCATTTAAGGCCATTATATGAAAAGGGATCACAGACTTCCCCAAACTGCCAAAGGGGTCCAGCACACAAAAAGGGTTAAGAACCAATGCCTCAGAACATTTTTCTTGAAGGTTCAAGATTAGGAGCCTTTGACTTCTGTTTTTCTATTCCCAATAACCTCTTTTCTACCAGAATTGACTATGGCAGGATCTTCATATCCTTATTGGAAGTTATATCCATAGCAGTCTGCATTGCTCAGCTTTTCCAGCAGGAGGCAGCACTATTCTACCTGTTCATTGAAGAGAAGGTAGGCTAGGTGTATTTCACCTATGACTTTAAAACACTAGCTGATACGCAGATTAAGGAAGTTCAAATCCTTGCTCTATTTTCTGTTTTGTTACCATAGAGAACACTTAACCTACCTAAGTCTTGGTTTCCCTATTCTGTAAAATGGAGTTAAAAGTTAGCACTTCTTATATTGTCTTAACTTTCTCCCCAGGATCTGGGCTATTACTGTGAGCAAAATTGAACAGGGTAGTGGTGAAAAAAGAACTTTTAAAACAGTAAAGTAGTATAGAAATCTGAATTATTATTAGAGAAAATATCTCTCCACAATTTTTTTTCTGTTTAGGCATCTTTTATTATTCCAAATTCAATTTCTTTTCTAATTATCCCACTAGACTGTAAGCTCTTCTTAGAGGTGGCAGAGGGTATAATTTTTCACCCCCACATCTCTGGTGCATAACACAATACTTGACTCATAATGTAGGCTTACAAAATGTATGTTGAATGAAGGAACATAGATGAGTGATATGAGTGGAAAGTTAGACCTGGGGACAAATTGAAGAAATCAAGTATGGGCCTTTGTGAAGATAAAAAAATGTATTCAGAATGAGGAAGATCCTTGATTAGTGATCTAGTCTAACTTCTTTCAATTTACAGATGGGGATATTGAGTTTCAATGGAAAGTGACTTGCCCAAGATCACACTAGTAGTAGTTGGGATCTGAATCCAGACCGTCATTCTAATTCCATCCTTTCCCATTGTCAGTCTTTCCCTAATTCTATCCTTTCATTTATTTTCCATCTCTATTTCTCTTTTTCTATTCCTTATCTCCATATCCATTTCCATTAAACCTTCCCCCTTCTGTTTTCCTATCTCTCCCCTTGCCCCTAAGGTGGAAGTCTTGAATTTGATGGAATCTCTCATGCAAGACACCTAGATACCTGGCATTGTTGAGATATTTATTCATCTGGAATGGTGGTGGTGAGTGAAGGGAAGAGATACTGGATTTTTTATATAATGGCTTCAAAAGGTCTTTGGTATTGGCTATAAGTTTCTTTGGGTGGCATTTGGCCTAGCAGATGTCTTCTCTAAGGTTGTGAATTTTGCCTAGAATTTCTACAACTCAAATCCTTTGTTCAGGTACCAGGCTGGGGTGTGGTGGACTTGGCAGACAGCCTGCCAAAGTATCAGGTTGGGCGAAAGTTTCTGCCTCAAGTTAGTTACCCCCAGTCACTTCAAGGAGCCTAAAATTCTAGACCCAAATAAGTGGTTTAGTGTCATACTTGGACAGTAATCACTGGGAGTTACTCCTGAAGGCTCTGATTGGTGTGTTATCAAATTCATTAATTTGACTAGGGGATGATTGGATCTCCCCTCAAAAGTACCCCTTCTATTCTTTCTTTTTCTCTTCTTTTTGATTCAACATACTTTCTTTCTGGTACTCTTGAAGTACTCTGTGTTCATTGCCTGGGGATCCAGGACTTTAGACATTGAAAATAACCCCTTAACTTAATAAGGCTTATTAAATTAATTATTATTCAACCTGTTGTTAAGTTATTATTTGAAATTGAACAAGTTCATTGAATAAAGTTTTTGTCTTTGCCGTTAGTTTTGATTGTCCTTCCCACATTCCTCTCCTCCATTTTAGATCAAAAAGGGGAAAAATGAGAAAGAATGCAAAAACCAAGCAAAACACCAACAAAAAAGGTGAAGATACTATGTTGTGATCTACATTCAGTCCCCATAATCCTCTTTCTGGATGCAGATGGCTTTCTCCATCGCAAGTCTACCCAATATTATCTTAAACTACAACTTCAACTCTCCCTTTCCTGCCCTCTCAAAATAATTTCTCCTAGACTAGAAGTTTTTACTCTGGATTCTGTGAATTTGCTTTTTAAATATTTAAAATCTTAATATTTTAAAATATTTTGATAACTATTTCAACAAAATTGGTTAAACTTGGTTTTAAAAATGTTTATTTGAAAATATTTTGGTAACTATTTCAACACAATTGGTTTCCTTTGTAATCCTAAGTGTTTTGTGCATTTAAATACCATATAAAATATATAAGCTTCACTAGAGAGTCTTGTGATACAAAAAAGTTAATAACCTTTCTCCTAGACATTCCCTTAGGCCTATTCTCAGATAGTTTACTTTAAAAGAAAGAGAGACACAGGCAGGATTGGTTGGTTCCTTTGTATGGGATGGGAAACCCAGGCTTCATGGTTTCCAGCTCAGTCCTCTCTCCTGTTTTCTATGTTTCCTTTCTGTCTTATCACCTTCTTACCTGGACCTGACAAGAGTATAATGTGGAAGATAGAAGGGCTCTCATGCTGCTACTGGCTTATTCCAAATGCTCCTCTATTAAAAGATGGGGAATTTATAGGGTTATGGTGCAGTCCGAACTTAATCCAGAACACTGGATTTGGAGTCAGAGGAAATGAATTTGGGTCCTATCTCATCACTTGCTAACCTGTCACTTAACTTGTCACAAATCATTTAAATTTTCTTAATTTCATTTTCCCCAAATCAGAGGGCTTGGACTAAGTGACCCCTATGGTCTTTCCTATTTCAAATCTATGATCCTATGATCCCCCTCTCTCAACCTATGAGTCTGGTTTAGAGGTTGGAATAACAAGGAACACGCTTTTCCTCCTCCCGAAGGGGAGGAGGAGGGCGCAGGGATACAGTCTCTCCTGCCCCTCTCTTCCCCCAGCTCTTTACCCCTAGAATTCGTGTATAATGCCTATTGGGTAGAAAACACTGTACTGATCCTAAGGATTAAAAAGCCAAAATCAAAACCAAAACAACAAAGAAGTGAGTGTCGGTTTCAAGGAGATTATATACTACTGGAATTATCAATACTCTCCAAATGGATTCCTAACCTTAGAGAAATGGTAGAACAAACTGGAAAAGTTAGTACTCTGCTTCTGTGACCCTTTCTCTGGTCTCCATCTCCTTAAATCGCTATTCTGTGGCTCGGTGGTAAATCTTTTCCAGGACACTGAAGCCCAACTGTATGTAACTTTTCAATTGGCTTGGGGTGTATTCCCTCTAAAAGAAGCAAGAACTCAGATATGACAGCTCAGTCTCTTCTGACACTGCAACTTTGCGTCTTCTCGATTCCTAGTGGTGAGTTGTCCCTCAGATCTATAAAATCATGGCGAGTTTTACTTAATTTTTATCCTTTCCCCTCAGAATCAGAGAGGTCAAGAGGAGATTCCAGCTCTCTGGAATACTGCTCTTCCCCCTCGGTTCATAGAAAGAGGTGCAAGGGGCCTGAGAGACCAGCTAGTCTATAGTTTAGAATTGGATAAAATGAGGGCCAGAGCGGGCCCCTCTTCTTGCTCTGGGACCAATACTCCTGCTGTGGGACCACAGCAAGAAGAGGGACCACCTTGAAGTTTTGGGGCTGGAGACACCCCGGGTTCTAAGGGAAGTGGAGCAAGAAGAAATGACCAGAGGGGGCTCTCCTCTAGCAAGCCGGGGTGACTCAGGCTCCAGCTTCTCCCGCGTCACATGAGGCGGGCAGATTCCCAGCGGGGGAGGGGGCAGCCGTGGCTGGAGCCGGGGCGGGGTTGTGGCAGGCGGGGCCAGAGTTGGGGTCGGAGGAGCGAGCTAGCGAGCCCGAGAGACCAAGAGCAGCTGCGGGACGGATCTGAGCCTCGGGGACACCAGGTGAGAGCTGTGGGCTGGAGGCCGGGAGGGGGGCGCTGACGACCTCCAAGTAATGGAGAAGAGCGGAGAGACTCAGTTTCCTGGGTCTGTGCCCTACTCCCCTACACCGCACTTCCCACTCCCCTCGCCTCCCTTCTCCCTCCCTCCCTCCCTGGTTTTTCAGCTGTAGGCTTTCTTCGTTTAAAAACTTTATTCCGAACTTTGAAGCAGTGGAGCGGGGTGGGGCAAGAAAAGCAGGAATAGGGGGAAGGGACAGAGTGGGAATGGGTGGGTGTCTGGGGCTGGGAGAGGAGAATACCGAAGAAACAAATTGGGCACTGGGGCGTGGGTTGAGGTTGCGACTTCTCTGCCCAGCCCGTTGTCTGCGGGTCCGGCCGGAGCCTGCTTTTCTCTCGGATGCTCCCTTCGAGTCAGAGGAGGCGGGGGCTGCGGGGGCGAGGCCGGCTGGAGATGGGGTTCCGAGCTTCCCTGCCCATCAGACCCCAGGCTCGAGGGGAGGGGGCTGGGAGACGTGGAGCTGACCGACTGTTTCCGGGTGGGAGGGGCCGGGAATGGGGGGGACTTGTTGGGAAGTCCCTGTGGGCTGGGAGCCCGGAAGCTGGGGTCCCCTCCCCCACCAGCCGCTGCTGATCTCTCTCCTCTATTTGCCTCACTCCCCCAGGCCAGCAGCCATGGCAGTAGAAGGAGGAATGAAATGTGTCAAGTTTCTGCTCTATGTCTTAGTGTTGGCCTTTTGGGTAAGTAGGGGTAGATGGGTAGGAGGTGGAAGTATATGTGTGTGTGGGTGTGGGGGCATATTGTGGAAGTGGGTAAGTCGATGGCCCCGTGGGAAGGTGTACCCTGAATCTCTGGAGAAAAGGAGGGGTGCCCAGGAACTTCTAGGGTAAATCTTGAAAGGTAAACTAATGTGGTTTTGAGATTAGCAGGGACCTTCCTGGTGGGGAAGGTTGGAATGGAGTGAATAGTAGGTTGGAGAACAAAGTGAGGTCAGCTGGAAAACAAACGTAAAACAGTCCTCAAGAATCCCTAAGACTTATGTACTCTACCCATTTTGGTTTATCTCAAACCCCCATCGAGTTCACTTTCTTCCCCTTTGCCCTCAGTCTTTGGGCCCTTCCTGTCTGGTGACCCAACTAACCGTATGGGCAGTGGGGCAACTAGACAACTGTCAGATACTATCTTCTGCAAGCTCCCTCCCAGGATTCTCAGGCGGTAACCTCTTTCAGAATGAGTTGGAGGGACGGATTCTCTGTGAATTCTGATCTAGGGAGTCTGAAAGCCTCTTGTTTACTTATGTCCCCATTCTCTGTGCCTTTAACCCTACTTTCTCCTGAGTGAAGGGAGAAATTTGTTTGCCTTGGAAGAGATAATGTCCTAGCTCCCCTTTCCAACCAGATCTACAACTGATGCCAATCAGGAATCACTCATTGCAAGCCAAAGGAAAGGTATTTCCCTAATGATGAGGCAAATAGCTGAGAGTCAAGTGGAGGGATCAGGAAAGGAAGGAATTAGGGGGGTGGTGGTGGAGGAAAGACCAGCATTGTGAATAATGCCCTGCCTCTTGAAGGGGAAGGTGGGGTGCTCAAGGACTAAAGTGATAACTTGGGAGTTTGTCGTGGGGTAGAATATCAATTTCATCATTCAGTGAAGTTAGGAATGTATGCCTTGAGGTTAAGCTTGTATTTCTTCCTATTATTTCTAGTTGGGCAATTAGGTCCAAGAGAACTCAGATGAATTTCATTCAATTCAGCAAATATTTTAAGTACCTACTATATGTCAGGCATTAGGGATCCAATGGCCTCCCTCCTCCCAAAAAAAGAAAAGTGAAAGTTTCTGCCTAAGGAGTTTACAGAGTAATTACTGAAGGGGACTAACATGTACACAGATAAGTAAATACAAAGTAGATACAAAATGATACAAAGTAATTTGAAGAGGAATAGAAAATGATAGCTTGGGGTTAGGAGAGAATCTGGCAGTCTTGTGTAGGAGTCACCTGAGCTTGTTTTTGAGGGATGCTTGAAGGGATTCCTAGAGTGAGGGAGTTTTGGGGGAAGTGGGGATTCTTGGGGGATGGGGGAGAGTGAATGTAAGTCAGGGACTTATCTCTTCCCCTTTCTTTGAAACTCCTCCCCCAACTGCTTTTGGGCAATCCCATTCTTTAATAGGGGAATAAATCTAAATTCCCCAACTATATGTGGATGGATGTATATTTGTGTATGTGTATATGCATATACATGTGTATAGATCTGTGCATTATATGTGACCCTGGGCAAGCCACTCAACCTGTTTGCTTTAATCTACTGGAGAATAAAATAGCAAACCACTCCAATATCTTTGCCAGGAAAACTTCATGACCATACTGTCTGTGGAGTCACAAAGAGTTCTGTATGACTAAACAACAATATACACACATAAGGTCCTTATTTGTTTGGTCATTTTTCTGCTGGGGTTTTCTTGGCACAGATATTAGGGTAGTTTGCCCTTTTCTTCTCCAACTCATTTTAGATGAGGAAACTGAGGCAAACAGGATTAAGTGACATGCTCAGGATCACACAGCTAGTAATTGTCTGCACCTTGATTTGAACTTAGGAAGATGAGTGTTTCTGATTCCTGATTCCAAGCCCAGTGCTTCATGTACTATGGCCTCTCCTAACTGTCCTATTCTAGGATCAGGAAACACACACACACACATTCATATGTGCACATATATATGCACGCATGTTTTGTTTTTGTCATGTCTGACTCTTCAAAACTCCATCGATCATATTATCTGTGGGGTTTTCTTGATAAAAATCCTGGTGTGGTTTGTCATTTCCTTCTCTAGTTTTATGCAGACAAGGGTTAAATGATTTGCCCAAAGTCACAAAGCTAATACATTTCTTAACAATGGTCCTTCTGACTCCAGTGCTCTATCTACTTTGATACCTAGTTGTGCCCTTATGTGCTTACACACAATTATAGAGTACTTTTGTTGATAAAATCACTTCCCTTGAAATTTCTCATGAGTTAGGCAGGAAAAACATTATTATCTTCATTTTATAGATTAAGAAACTAAGCTACAGCAAAGTTAAGTGACATCTTCATGCATGTATATGTATATATATACATATATATGTGTATATATATACACAAACACACACACACATATACATCTTTTGTAAATATTTCCTGATCTTATCTCCCCTTTCTATTGTGTCTGTTTTTGAAAAAAAGAAAAATATCTAAGCAAAGTTGGCTGAGCATTCCCATCTGATGGCACATCCAGCCTTCAGAACCTGTAGGATGCATAGGTATTTCATGTCTTGTTCTCTGTAAGCAAAGTTGTTCATTGAAATGGAAGTTTCGAGGCAGCTAGATGGTGCAGTAGATAGGGCACCAGCCCTGAAGCCGGGAAGACTTAAGTTCAAATCTGGCCTCAGACACTTAACACTTCCTATCTATGTGACCCTCGGCAAGTCACTTAACTCCAGTTGCTTCAGAAAAAAAAAGGAAATGGAGGTTTCTATTCCCTTGTAGTACCTCTGTAATGGGATATGTTGCTCTTTTGGCTTGGCTTTCTCTGCCCTGTATCACTTCATACAAGTCTTTTATCCTCCGAGTTCTTTGTGTTTACAGTTCTCATAATGAAATAATGTTTTGTCACATCCCCATAGCACAATTTGTTTAGCTACTCCCCAGTCAGTGGGTATCATTAGGTTTGATAATTTAGTCAAAAAGTTGATAAGTATCAGAGCCATGTCTTGAACTCAGGGTTGTCTTAAGACCATTGACTGCTTGATCTTTTCAGGATGCTTCATTGTTTCTCTAGTATAAGGAGGAGTATAACGTGTGTTTGTGTTGAGTGAGGCAAGCTGGGCAGTGCTTTAGGCTTTACACTAACCATCTTGCTGTCTCTGTTCTTGAAGGCCTGCTCGGTGGGGCTGATTGCAGTGGGAGTGGCAGTCCAATTCACCATGAACCGATACATACCCATCGGGAGCACTACTGGCTCTGTGGTGCCTGTTGTCATCATAGCTGTGGGTACCTTCCTCTTCCTTGTGGCCTTCTTGGGCTTTTGTGCTACCTGTAAGGAGAATTACTGTCTTATGACCACGGTAAGAAGGGGCATAGAGGCTGAGGAATGCCTTTGGGGAGCGGGTGACAGTAAATTGGGAGTAATGGGGGAGACCCAGGGGAAGAAAAGACGCAGGAGTCTCTGACTACAAAGGAAGAAAGTAAAGGTAGGAAATAAGGGATGGAGATCACCTGGGAAGATGATGTGGGCAGTACTGACTCCTAACCCAATCTGGGATTCCATTTTCTCTCTCCTATTTCTTCCCTTTTTCAGTTTGCCATCTCTCTCTCCCTCATCGTCCTAGTAGAGATAGCTGCAGCCATTGCTGGATATATCTTCAGGGAAAAGGTAAGTAGATTGTGATAAAGGGAATAGCATTTGGCCCAGGAAGGTGGGATGTGACTGTGGTTCCTTTAGCTCACTGTGATCAAGTTGACAATAGGGCTTCCCTCAGTACTTCTCTTTCTCCGTCTCTCTTAGGTGAAGTCAGAGTTTGAAAAAGGTTTCCGGGAAGAAATGAAGGAATATGAGAAAAATAATATCACAACAGAGTTCTTGGATAAGTTGCAAAAAGAAGTGAGTTAGGGGAGAGGTAATGGGAGAGAGGGATACATTTAGAAATTATTTGTGATACAAAGCCAAAAAGGCATCAATATAATTTTTTTAAATGTGAGTTTTGGGGGTAGTTGTAATTCCCTAGAAACAATAGATCACTCCAATGGAATAGTTGGGGGATAGGATGACCCTGAAATCATGAGCACAGCATCTATCAATCCAGTGTTTTCCAGCCTTACTGCTGGGTTCTTTTTCTTCACCTTGCTTCCAATCCCCCAATACCTGGTTGTCTTGTAGACTCACATTGTGGGTACTTTAGCTGGCCCATCAGCTTTAGGCCCGTAATAAGTCCTCCTTATTTTGCCAGTCTTTCATCAATCTTTCTCTCCACTCTAGTTTACATGCTGTGGGGCAGCGAACTATACAGACTGGGAGCAAGTACCCCAACTGGGCAAAAACAAGGTCCCTGACTCTTGTTGCAAAAATGTCACCGTAGGCTGTGGAACTGCCTTCAAACTTATGGACATTAACGAGGAAGTATGTGGGGTGGGTGGTGATTAAGAGGTTAGATAGCTAAAAGATTACAAAGAAAAGAATTGGAGATTAGGGGGACTGGGGGAGTTAGAGATCTCTGGGAAAGTCTTAAGAGCCTGATAATTTGATCAAAAAGTTGATAACTATCAGAACCATGTCATGAACTCGGAGTTGTCTTAAGACCATTGACTGCTCGCCTAGGAATGGGGGCAGGCAGGTCTGGGAGGTTGGGGAAGTCCAGGGAACTGGCGATTTGGAGAAAGTAAATGTTGGGTTAGTTATAGGGGTGAAGAGAGCCAAGAGGGAGGGGAGAGTAAAAATTAGAACAAACTTGGCACTGGTGAGGCTTAGGGAAGCCAGCTCTGGGGACAAGGGATAAATGAACAAGGTGAGTGGGTGAAAGCCTCTTAACATTTTCCCAGGGCTGTGTGGAGAAGATCGGAAATTGGCTAAAGCAGAAAGCTTTAGTGCTGGCGGGTGCAGCACTGGGCATCACATTTGTAGAGGTGAGGAGGTCCTCTGGGGGCTGGGGCGGACCAGAGCCCACTGTTTCTTGGGGAATAGGGTATTAAGTATCCTGCCATTCCTAGGGCCAGTCTGTCTGGGCTTGGCCTCCCTCGCCTAAAGTGTACTTTTCTGCCCATGTCAGATTCCTTGTCATGCCTGCCCCACCCTCTTACTCATACCTCTTTCCTCCTAGATTCTTGGAGTTATCTTTGCTTGCTGCCTCATGAAGAATATCAGAAGTGGTTATGAGGTGATGTAGGGGCCCTCTGTACCCCTCACCATCGCCTCCTGGAAACAAGGGTGTGTGTCCTGGGTTTTTCAATTAATAAATGGATTTTTTTTTTTTTTTTCACTCCGAAGAGAAGCAGTGTGTCAGTTTGTCCTTCAGATCCATGCTTTTGGCCTTTTTGTTCCTCAAATCCTAGACTTGCCTCTTTGCCCACTTTCCCAAACACTCCTAGAATCATACAATTATTCAGTTTTGGGAGGAAATTTAGAAGTATTTGAATCTGAGGTGCAATTTGGGGAAGTGACTTGTCCATGATCACACATCTGCTAAGGGTACAGAACTCAAACTTGAATATAGATCCTTTATTTCCAAATGTAGCCGTTTTTCTCTTAGCTCACGTCTTCCTTTTCAGCTCTATATCTATTCCCATGACCCTTTTCTTGTGTGTTCATGTCTGGAATTTTTTCTCTGTGTACACTCCCATGCTTCATTTCCCTGCACTCAGGTTCCCATAGTCCTCCAGGCCTTTTGCTCTTTTGGTAGCTATGGGAAAGTGTTGGGAGAGGAGGTTACTTTGGAGAAGCCAGAAATTTAGCTAAGGATTCGTGGGGTAAATCCCGAGCAGCTGGGAATGGAAGCGGTACCATGGGAGTGTAGGGCCCAGTATCAATGATGCCTGTGATCAAGCTATATACCTGTGCTGAGACACTGAGGAAGTGATTTGCAAGAATCCTGGATATGCCCTCATCGTGCATTTGATGGGTGTCCAGCTTCAACTAGAGGATGGACACTAGTGGAGAATGGCTGGGGGAGATTGCCTTTTACTTGCCTGGGGAAGGCTAAGATTGGGACCCAAGTAGCAATAAAGGGTGACATCCAGTGATGCTCTTGTGAAGTGCACCCTTACTGAGTCCAGAATAAAGGCTTCCAGCCCTGGCTCTCCCCCTGGTGGCTGTTTTGTGGCAGACTTTAAAAAAATGTGTAGAATTAGAGGGATATTTTTTAAAAGTCCTCAGAAATAAGAGTGAAGGTCGGGATGGGGCAGCTCAACTTGGGCAGTGATTGATAGTAGTATGTAGTGCTTGCTTTCCATTCTGTGCCTCAGTTTCTTCCTGGCTAACGGGTTCAGCAGACCGCCTGGGCAGGTTTAGGAAGAACAAAAGTGAGCATAGCGTCCACCAGGCTGGCAGGTAGATAGGAGGCAGGCAGCCAGAGTAACTTGGCATCCCATCCGGGGCTGTATCTTGTGCGGGGGTAGCGGGCAGTCAGTGCGTGCTCCAGGCAACCACTCACCTTGCCCAAGTCCCCATCGCAGATCAGGTTTATGATGAGCCGTTGTACCTTCAGGTCTGGGGAAGGAAGGGGAAATCAGACCTTCTTCCACTCAATCTTCCCTACCTAGGGAGTATTTTTTTTTTTTGCCACTATGGCTTGTTCAGGACATTCACAGCTTCTAGGGTGATTTGGGGTGGGAGGAGCACAAGCTCCACAGGTGGGCAGCAGCACTTTAGCATTACTATCCCTATTAGAACTGAGGGCTCTCCCAAGGGCCTCTCCTTCACCTTTCCTCTCCATCAGGAGCCAGGATCTCCTTCAACCCTCCACTTTATTTGGATAGGGGACGTTGTGCCCCCTGGACAGACTTTGCCATTCAGCTCTAGCTACTCACATTTGGAGAGGAAGTTGTCCCCATAGCGGGCACGGGTGACAGGAGATAATCGGTTCCAGGAAGCCTGAAGTACCCCCTCCATACTCTCCAAGTTGGTCACTGCTGTGCGGAAGAAGCCTGGTTCCACGATGGAGACCCGGACTCCAAAGTGGGCTATGTCCCGTCTGGAGTAAGGAATATGGGAGACATTTTTCCTCCCTGAGTTTTTGCCCCCATGAGGGTAATATCCTAAAAGCTACAGGTGAGGGATAGGATGGGAGATATAATTGAGGGGCTATCCCCCCACCTAAGAACTAGAGGAGGAAGCCAGGGGAGGTCTGATCTACTTGAATTCTGTGAATCCAGCACCACTGGAGTTAGGTTAGAGACCTTTGCCCCTCCTAGACTTCACCCTGTTCTGGGCATTAGGCTGAGTAGGAAAAAGATACATGGTTCTTCCTGTCTGGGCACTTCTGGTATGATGGAGGAGACAGGGCCTGTGTGTAGGGCATGGGCACAGGGACAACTACAATGATCTAGGCAAGTAAATGATGCAGACTGGATCAGGGGGGTAAAAGGAGAAGTGGAATAAGGGACTGATCACAGTGAGGGTGACATGTTCAAGAGTCCTGGAGCAGACCCTTGCCTACATCTTATGGTACTCTGCAGAGTCCCCCCTCCCCCTCACCGTAGGCTGTCAGAAAAGGCCTCCACACCATATTTGGAGACACAGTAGCCGCCCCCATTGGCAGCCAGACGGCCCAGGACGCTGCTGATGTTGACTATTCGGCCCTGTGACTGTTGTATCAAGGGTAGGAGGGCGAGGGTAACTCCGATGGGACCCAGTGTGTTCACTTCTAGCACCTTCCGGTAATCCTCCAGATTCTGCCATGGGGTAGGACCGATGATCCCAGTGATACCTGCGTTATTCACCAGCCCAAAGAGCCCTGTTGGAATTGGTAGTGGTTGGGTAGAGAATAAAAATAGGCCCCATCGACCACCTGAGAACTAGAAGCACCCTGGTCCAGTTAGATATTAAATGCCTCCGTCTGAAGCATCAGATTACCTACTGTGGGAAACTAGAAAGTTTTATTAAGATATGGTTCCTGCCTTTAAAGGGAGTCTAGTTAAGGGTATAAAAACATAATACATAAGTGTTTTATATATCTATATCTATATCTAATCTATCTATCTATCTATCTATCTATCTATCTATCTATAGTATAAACAAGAGATGTGCAGGTGCATAGGACAGATGGGAAAAATGATCATGAAATGAACCAGTGAAATGGGGGAATCGGGGAAAATTTAATAGAAACAGTGGGATGAGAGTTCTGTTTCTCTGAGTGAGAATCTGAGCAGATGCCCAGGCTGGAGGAATGGAGCAGGGAGGCAGTGGTGTGGGGGGATTTGCAGGGACTGGGAGCACCCAGCTTCCTGTGTCATGGCATCCTTCTCCCCACTCACCTCTCTCTCCCACGAGTGTTCCCACCCACTCAGCCACCTGCTGGATGTTCTGGGGGTCAGTGATATCCAGGAGTGTGGTACAAAGTCGAGGAGAAGCAGCCCGCTTCAAGTTTTCTGCCCCTGTGGGTGTCAGGCAAGCGGCCAACACTCGGAAGCCTCGCCTGTCCAGCCGCAGCGCCAGGTGCCGGCCAAAGCCCGAGTCACAGCCAGTGATGAATACGAAGGCATCGCTGGGGGGGAGCACCAGCCGGTCTCGGAGGAGCCACAGCACTCCCCAAAGCATGGCACCGAGAAGCAGGAGCAGCCACATTGTAGGGGGGAGAGCCCGATGCCTCTGCATTGAGGATTTAATCGCAAAAGTTGGTCTAGAGAGGTTGTCTTCTTGGAGTCCCTACACTTCTTTCACATTTTGGAATCCGCTTTTCTTTCCTGGATTCTGCCACCCTCTTTGGCGTGAACCTGGGCAGACCTAAGCAGTATCTCAGGTGGATTCGGAGGTGAGGAAGAGAAAGACAGGTCTACCCAGAGAGAGTTCACCACTAGCTAGAGGCCTGGCATTTATTGTGTTCCTACGTACGAGGGACAGGGTAGAAACCTCACTTAGCACCACTGTGTGACAGAAATAGGATGGGCTCTCCTCCCTCCCTTCCCAGCCCAAATAAGTTTGCCCATATTCTTTACATTTAACTAGGGTCTTTAGTTTTGGGGGGGGGGTCAGGGCTGGGATTCTGGAGACCTAAGATCTAGTCACTGCTGTTGCTGTATGACTTCTGGCAAGTATTTAAACTCCCCAGTCTCAGTTTCCTTTTCTGTAGAATGGGCTAAGCTTGCCCTTTATGATGGCTAAAGAAAAAAAATGAGCTGATTTATACAGCACTTTGAGAAGTTAAAAGTTACATATTAACACAATACATTTGTTACTATTTGTACCTACTTGTCATCAAACACTGCTCAGTGATCCTCGACTGGAGGTACCCCCCACTGCCCCAGCTTACCTCAGGGAGCAGCTTTCACAGCACACTGCCCTAGCTTTCTCCGCTGCCGTGTCTCAGGAATTCTGATCCTCTACCCCTTGCCCTGCCTGGCTCCTGCGGGCACAGCAGTGCAAAGTCCAGAGGGGGTGGAGACTCCAGGCAGCTGGGGCCTTAAGGACTGGGTAAACCCCAATCTGATGGGTTGAACCTAATTCTTGCCTAGACTTTTCTGTGATCTGTTTTCTCTACCTTCTACCCCAAAGTTCTTTTCCTACCATCAGGGAGGGATGAGTGGCCTCCCATTAAGTGTATGGGGGAATGAACTGGCCAGACATGCCTCTGTCCTAGATGCTTTAATTACCCCGTCCCCCAGTTCTACTCTTTACTCCCTTCTATTTAGTTCAGTGCCTTATGTACCTTCTGCCCTGATCTGCCCCAGGCTTATGATTGCTCTGTGCCAGCTTTAGTAGGGAATGCTTGTGTGCATGGGGGTAGAAGACAGTGAGGTCTGGGGGTCCTAAGCTGGTTGTCTCACTGTCCTCTGTGCTATAGGACTAGGATCTGCTCTAAATCAGGCTGGGTAGGCAAGCAGTATTCCAAGAAGGGATTAGTGAAACTTTCTCCCTTCCTTTTCTCATTAAGGCACTGGGAGCAAGCTAGTTCAACCCCCCCCCCCCTGCCAATTCCCTAAACCACTGTGTTTGCAGCTGGCTGCCCATCCAAACACACACTACATTTGACCAGATACTTTTGCTTTATTGAGGATCTTGCTGACCTCTCCTTCCCCTAGTTAGCTGAAAATAAGTGAGACAGAAGAGATCCCAGAACTTAGTGATTGAGCGGCTAATTGAGTAGCTGCTGAGTAGAAGCAAGGAAGAAGCTATGAGGGGGCAGGCTGAAGCTGCCCCTTGTAGACATATTCCAGAGCTGTGGCAATTGTCCTCATGTCCAGTTCAATGCTCCGAGCCCAATTCTCTACATCCCCGATTTCCTGAAGAGGAGACAGAGAGAAAAAAGAAAGGGAAGAGTTAGGAAGTGCAGTAAACACCTAGACTCTTCCCATCATCCACGTTCTAAGAAGAGACTCCTTTGCCCTCCAGTTTCTGACCATACTGTTAGCTCTTCTACCCACTCTGCACAACAAATAGCCCTTTGTAACTTTGAAACCAGGGGTTCTTAAGCCTGTTGGTATCTTTGGAAAGCTGGTGAAATCTAGGGACCCTTCTCGGGAAAAGTGTTTCTAACTACACAAAGTAAAATACACAGAATCACAAAGATCACCAATTATATTAAAACTTTGCTGTTGTTGTTTAAAGTTCAAAGTATTGTGTGACTCTCTCTGTCCCTAAATGGGTTTTTCTTGGCAAAGACAATGTTGTGGTTTGTCATTTCCTTCTCTAGCTCATTTTACAGATAAATATATTAAACTATAGCTACCGAAATATCAAAATAGAGTTATTTTAAAAAACAAAGAAGTTCACAGACCCCAGGTTAAAAATCTGGGCTCTAAACTAAGTAAGCTTTGGATTCATTTTTAGGAACTGAGTGGGGAGACTTAGCTAACTGCTAATCATAATATAATTGGCTGAGTGATTTTGCCTTTACTTACCTGTCTCAGTTTCATCATTTATAAAACGAGCCTGTGTCATACAGTGATGTGAAAGCACTTTGAAAAGTTAAAAACTCCAGACAAATGTAATGTCTTGCTACTTAGCCAGCCCAGGGGGAAGAAAAGTGGAGAGGATGAGGGCTCTGGTTTGGCTTCTTCTAGCTCCCCACCCCCATTCCTGGAGCCTGAAAGTCCCCCTCAGGAACAGCGAGAAATGTAACAGAAGGGACAACAATAGGAGTGGAACAAAGCAGGGAGAAGCCTGCTAGGACCTACCTTGAGTGCCTGATTGAAGTTTTCCACCATCCCAATCCACTGGCCTGTCTGCTTGGCAAACTGTGCAGCCTGGACCTGAAGAGTTTTTACTTCATGGTCCAGCTTCCTCTGATTGACGTAAGCCTGGGCCACACTGGAGGGTGATGGGATAGAAGGGGAAGGGGTCAGAAGGGGACTCTTTAGCCCAGCCCAGCCTAATTTCCTCAAGCAGGGAAGAAAGGTAGAAGATAGAACTAAATAGAGAAATTTTTGTACTTTTAGATGGCCAATTAATACCATGCAAATAAAATATAAACATACACAAAGCAAAAATAAAAAAAGAGCTCTTTTCTCCCTAGCATGTTCCAATTTGATGCTGGCTTTCAACAGCATATCTCACCCATTTCCTCCCTATCTTGGTGAGTTTTTGTGCAACTGGGAAGTATGGTATGGGGGAAGGGTGGGTTAATTGAGGGTAGGAAGAGGGAGTGGGGTGGGGGGATGATGGGAAAATTTAGCAGTAAGAAAACATCTGGCAGTGATTGGGAGCTCTGGGGATCAGAGAAAGAAGCTGAGTTGGGCCTGATGGAGATGGAAAGCCCAACCCCTCCCTGAATTGGGGGTGGGATGGGGGAATCACCCCCACCCCAGGAACGCTAGGTCAAGAGGAGGCCCCCTGAGGGACTCATTTCCTCCTCCCCCTTTCCTCATCCTGTACATGAGGACACACAGCTTTTCTCTTTGCCTGTGAAGCACCCATCCCAAAAGAGGTGGTGTGCAGAGGGGCAGGGAACCCTCCTCCTTTGGGCTGGCTTGGGCTGCTGCTTCTCTCTAGCCCAGGGGAGTGAGGACTGCAGACCGCACATTGCGTTCCCACTTCCCCACCGCCAGCACCCTTCTGGGCCTCCAAGGGTGGAATCTGCGGGGGCTGAAGGAGTCAGGGGATCAGGGAGGACGGGAGAGTGGGCAGGACACCTGACCAGGCCTAGGACAGACTGCGTCTTTGTTCTCTCTTCCGGGGAGTGAGAGGGGCTGTGGGCAGCCACACAAAACCCTTTCAAATCCAGCTCTGGTTAAACTGCCCTGTGCATGGGGAAGTGGGGCAGCTGCCTCCCTCCCCAGCCGTGGTGAGGAGGGGGGATGGCAGAGGGGGAAGCGAGATGAGTCTTACAGTCTATGGGCACTAGTAGCCCAGAAGGCGCCAATGTAGGAGGAAAAAAAATGGGGGCAGACAGCTGAGCCACAGCTGGGGTGGGGGAGGCTGGAGTAGGAGAAAGACAGTCAAGAAGCAAAGAGTGCTCCCTCTCACTTCCTTCCAAAGCAGAGCCTCCAGATTTAGGAATCAAACTGGGAGAAACTTCTGATACCCCCCATTCCCAATCTGTTCCAATCCCCCAAACTAAGTACTTGTCCTTTCCCCCAGAGGCCTTCCCATCCCCCAGTCAATGCTCCCTTCCCTTAAGGGAAATGAGCTAATTTGAGCTAAGTGACCCCAGAGCACAAATGGCTGACATTTGGGTGACTCAGGCCTCAGCCACATCCAGGCTGTTCTAAGCCTCTGCCTTGGGGTAGAGGAGATCCCAGAATTCTCTTCTCTGCGGAGGGAGCGTCCTGGCTTTCTGTGTAGTCAGGGCCCCCTCAACACTAGCCAGGCCCTGCTCTGCACTAGTCAGGCCTCTGCTCAGTATTAGTCAGGCCCTGCCCCGCACTAGTCAGGCCCTGCTCTGCACTAGTCAGGTTCCGCTCCACACTAGCCAGGCCTCTGCCCCCTCCGAAGCCCTGCTTCACTGCCCATCTTTGGGGAGCAGAGAGTGAAGGCCCTGGGAGCGACTTCTCCCAGCCTGGCTCCGTGCCATCCCCTGGCACAGGGGCTGCGTGCTCAGCTGCGCCTGTCACGCCCGCTGCACTCCAGCCCACCAGAGCCTGGGGAGGGGGCTCGTGGTGGGGAGAAAGACGCTGCCTTCCCACCGAAAGACCAGCTGGGCAGGGCAGGGCGGAAGCAGCCGGCAGGCCAGCAGGACCCCGGGTGCTGGGCCGAGGAGCCGAGGACAATCTGCTCCCAGCCTTCCTAATGAGGCCTTGGCCGGTGGGAGGGGCCCAGATGAGGGGCATACCCGACATTGAGGTGGTCCACCAGGGCTTCTGTCAGGCAGGTGGCTGCGGCGATGGCTTCCCGCCTCCTCTTCTCTGGGGATTGAGAGCAGATTCAGACTTCAAGTTCTCAAGCCCGGCCTCGCGTCCAGCCCGAGGTCCACCCGCAGGGAAGCGCTTTGGGGGAGGTCATCTTGGCTTGGGTAGCTTCAGGGCCCCCCCATTCAAGTAGTGAGGATGACAACGACCCTCGGTTATATGGCGTTTTAAGAGATGAAAATTAATTTACACTTTGTAGTCAAAACTAGCGGGACATTACCAGGGTTTCACCAGCACAGGAGGCTCTACGTGAGGAACTGCTCCTATTACCCAGGAGGACAGGAAACTTAGTCTCAGTAATAATAACGATGTGGCATTAGGTGCGGGCACCCGATTAACCGCTTAGCGGACTAAACAGGTTAAGCGCCTTGCTCAGCGTCACACTGCTGCTAAATGTCTGGGGCTAGATTCGAACTCAGGCCCCGCACCCTAGCCATTGGCCTTAGAGACTGGCCTACACCGAGCCCGGGGAAGGAGCGGACTTGACCCAGATCTTTCTGCCTCCATGTCCTTCGCTCTAGCCACCACGCTGCATCTACTTAGCGTCCGGCACAGCGCCAGGAGCAGGGGATTCAACTACAACCGAGGTCCTTCAGTTTCCCAGGGGTCGGGAATCCTGGAAGAGTGATTTCCTCCCCCGCAGTTCCCTCGCCCCTCGCCCAAGCCCCGCCCACCCCGGGGGCGCCTTCGCTCGGGGCCAATGGGAGGCGCTCTCCTGTATCAAGGGCGGGACCGGGTGGGGAGGCGGGAATAGGGGAGGACGTCGCCATGGGGACTGGAGCGGGGTCTGTGAGCCCAGAGCGTCCAGCCTACCCGGGGCCTCGAGGGCCTAGCCGCAGGCCTTCGGAGAGAGGGCGCGTGGGGCGGGCCTCGGGCTCACCCTGCAGCTCCTTGCGCTCGTTCTGCTTCGCCTGGTGCTCCTTTAGCAGGCGGGACAGCATGGCCAGGCCGGGGTCGGGGCTCGCCCGGGTCTCTCCGGCTTCGGCGGCTATGGCCTCGGCCTCTGCGGCATCCGCGTCACGTGTTCTTACGTCACGGAGACTCTGGGCCCGCCCTCTTCTGGAAGGGCGGGATTGGGTTATTGGGGTGGAGAAAAAGAGGCGGGGCGAGGGACTGCGGACTGTGGAGATGCGGGGGGTGGGGGGGAGCGAGACTTCCAAGCGTAACTTAGTGGTCCCCTTCTACGGACTGGACACCTCCAGTGCAATGCCCAGGGCTCTGTTTGTTTGACCCTTTTCCCCATCACATCTCAGCTAATGTCCCAAGAAGCCTTTGCGGTCCTCCTTAACGTCAGTGCCTTCCCAGATCATTTCTAATGTATCCGGTCTACAGTTGGTTTGTCATCCCTCATTACATTGTAAGCTCCGTGAGGGCTCCTTTTCCTTATACGCACATGTATTTCGGGCAGCTAAGAGAACACTGGGCCTGGAGTCAGGAAAACCTGAGTTAGAATATCATTTAACCTCTGCCTGCCTCAGTTTCCTTATCTCTAAAAAGGGGCTAATAACTTTTTACACAGCCCCCAGGGTTGTTGTGAGGATCAAATGAGGTAATGATTGTAAAGTATTTGGCACAGAGGCAGGCTCGTGGCAAGTGATATGTAATATTGTAATTATTATAATAAAATATTATATTAAAATAGTTAAAATAAAATATAACAAATTATAATTATAAATAATAATAATAATAATTGTAATTAATTATACTTATTGTTTCTTAGTGAACACAGGAACTGTTTCCTTATCTCCCTAGCTTGACACACAGCAGGCACTTAATAAGTATTGATTGATTAATTCTCAGTAGCATGAATAAAGGCTTGCATGACAAGCTCATCAGATTTGCAGATGATACTTGGAGGGAGAATTAAGGCATTGGCTAACAGGATTCGAAAGTGTTTTGACATTGTATCATTTGACTGAAACTAACAAAAAGTTTCAGTAGAGATAAATGAAAAGCGAACTCCACAAGTATAGGATGGTGAAAGACCCAACTAGAGAGCTGTTTGTATTAAAAAAAAAGAAAAAAAAAAAAAAAAAGAAAATGACTCCTGAGGATTTTCCAGGATCTTGAAGGGCTAAATGAGAGAGAGAGAGCAATTAGATCTTTTCTGCCTGGCTCCAGTGAGAGGAAGAAACAGGGGGTGAAAGTTTTAAAGAGGGACAGCTTTAGGCCCGATGTCAGAAAAAATTCAACAGTTAGAGTTGTCCAAGAGTGAAATGGAGAGAGTGAGTTTCTTCTCTTTGGAAGTCTTCCAGCAGAGACTGGATGACTATTCATTAAATAATCTTACGTTAAAGATTATTTTGGGGTGTTGGTTAGACTAGATGACTGATAAAAGGAGAAGAGGAGCACATTCGGGGTATTTGGGGAAAGGAGGAGTGGTGAGAGAAGTTGATAGGAACATTGAGGAAAATGTAAAAGTCTGAGGGGAAAAGGGAATAGAGGAAAGATGGAGATATTAGTAGTATTTTGGGAGAGGAGAAGAGAATAATGGTTGTATTGGAGGTAATAGAGCCGGGGAGTAGTTTGTGAATATTATCAATTTATTTTGGAGATAGTTTTTTTTTGGGAAATATTGAAAGGAGATTCACTTCCCTTTATAATCTGACTCCCCACCCCCATCCCCCAACCACCTTTCTCATCTTGATTGGGTGACATTGTTGTTCCTTGAACAAGACATCCCATCTCCCCACTCTGGGCAAGGTCAGTGACTGTCCCCCATTACTGGAATGTTTTACCTCCTCATTTCTATCTCCTGACTTCCCTGGCTTTCTTCTTGTTCCAGCCAAAATTCTTACCTTCCACAGGAAGCCTTTCCCAATCTAGCGCCTTAACTGTGCTGATTACTTCCTTTTTTTTTTTTTTTAATTTTTATTTTATTTTATAATTATAACATTTTTTTGACAGTACATATGCATGGGTAATTTTTTACAACATTATCCCTTGCACTTACTTCTATTCAGATTCTTTCCCTTCCTCCCCCAACCCCCTCCCCCAGATGGCAAGCAGTCTTATATATGTTAAATATATTACAGTATATTCTAGATACAATATATGTGTGTAGAACCGAATTTTTTGTTGCACAGGAAGAATTGGATTCAGAAGGTAAAAATAACAGTTTACACTCATTTCCCAGTGTTGTGCTGATTACTTCCAATTTATCCAGGATGGAGCTTCTTTGCATCTTGTTTGCCTAGTTTTTCCTCCATTAGACTGAGAACTCTGGTTTTTTGCCTTTTTTTTTTTTTTAATTTTTATTCCCAGTGCTTAATACTGAGTCTGGCACATAATAGATACTTAATAAATGTCTATTAATTGACTAACTTCCCTTCCTGCAAATCTCTGAAGTTTTGGTTTTCTTTGAGTCTGAGGCTCCTGAGACCATTGAGGTCATTAGACTACCCATGATAACCCCTCTTTCTGGGGCATTTGGGGGATTAGATGTGCCCTGGTCTCATTGAAATTCTCTCCCAACCCTTTCCTTCCCTTCTTAGCTGCTGGCATTTTCCCAGATTGATTCCTGGCTTTGCACTCTCCCTCTGTGTTCTACAAACAACCTCAGAATGTTAGGAACTTTTTCCTTTCTTGCTCTACTTCCTTTTAATTCAACTCCTTGCTCTTGATAACACAAACAGTTAATTAACTGACCTCTTGATTATCTAGAGATGGTCTGTTAAATTGATAAACTATGTGTAGGAACTAAAGTTCTGAACTTCTCCCCCTCCCCCAACTAGATAGATTGCTGCTCAGGGAACAAAACTCATTTCAGTCTTAGCAGAAGCAAAATATAAGTAACTAATGCCAAAAAGATGGTGTGTCTCTAAACTAAAGAAAGATTTTTTTTTCATTGTCCTCTATTTATTTCATTATTAGCCATATTGGATAACACATGTTACTGCTTTCCGCTCTCCAGCATAGATGATTGAAAATTGACTCTATTATACATACAGAACAAAGTAGAAATAAACTAAGGGCATTTGGATAGATTGAGGTTAGATTTGGGGAGAGAGGGGGAGGAGAGAGAGAGAGAGAGAGAGAGAGAGAGAGAGAGAGAGAGAGAGAGAGAGAGAGAGAGAGAGAGAGAGAGAGACAGAGACAGAGAGAGACACAGAGAGAGACACAGAGAGAGAGACAGAGAGAGACAGAGAGACAGAGAGACAGAGACAGAGAGACAGAGACAGAGACAGAGACAGAGACAGAGACAGAGAGAAAGAGAGAGAAGGAGGGAAGGAGGAAGAAAACTTCCGAGTATGCATTGTGCAATATTGAAAAATATTTTTACAAACTATATTTTAATTTTTGTTATATTTTGTCTTTTTTTTCATGACTTTAATTTCCAAGGATCTCCTTCCTTCTTGCCAATAGAGCCATTTCTTATAACAAAAAATATAAAAGAACAGAAAACAATAGCTCTTAAAAGTTATGAGAAGACAACTATTATGTCTTCTCTAGGCTAAAGACCTCTACTCTCTTCAGCTTATCTGAATAGTATGAATAGAGCATATTATGGAGTTGAATCCCCTTAACATCTTGGTCACCCTATGGCTTATTCATATCCTTCTTAGAATATAATGGCTTTCCCCCTCATTTTACACATGAAGAAAACCCATCATCACAGAGTGAATGAAGTAAGGTGTCAGAGACAGGATTTGAAAACCCAAATGTTCTGACTCTGAAATCCAAGGCATTTTGACTAGCCTAAATTGATTTGTCTACGTGGAAAAGTTGGGTTAAAAATGTAAGGCATTATATCACATAAGTGTCAGCTGAAATGATAGAGTAAGTACTAAAGTGTTTTTGTGTGTCAACGCTGTGGACTCTCCCATCCTGGAGGGCTGTGACCACAGGAGAAGCTTCCCCAGACTGAGATGCTTAAGGAGTCTGGGGGAGGGCAGCTGTGAAGTTTTATGTTTCTGCCACTCATGACTTTACCCCTTAGCTTGTTGGACAGCAGCCACAGGGAGATCCTGGCAGAAGAGTAGCATTTGGGAAAAAGGATCAGCCTAGGGCCGATTCTAGAGAGGGAATGATCAATAGAAATGGGAAGTGTGAGAGCATCACAGAGATGACTATTTTACTGCAGCCTTACTCAGCCTTCCCTCCTCCACTCTCAGCCCTTCCCCCAAGCTATCTACAATGAGCCAGCAAAATGCTGGGTAGGATGGGTAGTGCCAGGTGCTCCACCAACAAGGGTGAGAGTGGAGATGGGGGGAGGGCTGGAGAGAGGGAGGCAGAGGGTAGGGGGAAGGGATATTTTCACATGGATTGATGTGCTTTTAGAGGATGGGATCTAGTGGCACATGACAGGGAGAAATGCCAGGCTCCTTTTTTATTTTAACCTCCTTCTCCCTATTTGGCATGACTTTGTCAGTTTCACAATTGGGTGAGCAAACTGCAGAGAGTCTGAGAACCTATCAGCTCTATTTTTCATTCTCATACACAATCTCCTTTTCTCTCTCTTTCTCTCTTTTGGTCTCCATGTTCTCCCCCAGGCCATCTTACATAATAATTATGCCTTTCTCTTCAGTCTTGATTTTCTATTTTGTCTAAGTTCCTACTTCTATAGCCAAAGCCCAATTTCTTTTGTTTAGTCCGTGGATGAGATGGAGATAATAAGCCTGTTATCACTTTTGGTAAAATTATATTTGTAGCCTTTATTAATCATTTTCACTCCTCCTCATTCCACCTCTCCCCAATCTTTCTTTTTTAAAGATAAATGACTCTACTTTTCATTTATTTCTTTTTTTTCCCCTACCTCTCCTCAAATGTGGAGTTCCAAACTGGATTATTTAGCTCTTTTTATTCAACCAAATACTTGGAACCAGATAGAAAGCCGTTTTTCTTTTAAGGATGGGAAGATCAGGAAGGCATGAAGGAATTAAGGCAGAGCAGAGAATCAGAGAGAAGGACCTTACAAACTGGGAGGCCAAAGTGTAGGGAGATAGCCTAGTATTTGCCAGAGAAGGTTTTGTGGAATAGGCTAGCTAAGTTCAAGATGAGAACCAGAACTGAAAAAGAAGTGAAACTTGAGATTTAACCTCTCTTGAAGTAAGAACTGGCCTTCTAAGCTTTCTCTTCAAAGTTTAAAGTCTTTTTCAATTCTCCAGTCACCATTATGGTCAAATTGACTCTCCACTGTCATCCCCAGTCTTGGCTGGGAGGATTAGGCATCAGAGGGAGAGTGATTTCAATTCTGGGAAAGTACGTGAGGTGAGAATGGATTCTATATGTTGCAGACTTAGAAGGAAGAGATGGCCTTTAGAGCACTCCAAGAATGTCTCACAGGTGATGTAGAAGGAAAACTTAATTTAAGATGCTTTGAGACAGAATAAGATTATCTGGAAGAGAATAATAGGTTGTCCAAAAATTTTAAAAAGGATATAAAGGCTGAAAGGACAGGAGGTAGATTCCCATTTGCTCTCTTTTCCTTTCCCTCTTTTAGAAAGCCAAAGTCTCAGTCTGGAACGGTTTGGTTTAGCACTAGCTTATTGTTTTACAAAGTACCATGCTTTTTGCTTAACCATAAGAAATTTGATGGCACCTTATGGATAGGTCGTTTGTCCAAATGAACTCCTACTGTTTCCAGCTTCCCTTTATTCTCTTTTCTCCTTTTACTGCTTCTCCACTGATTCCCCCCAGCCCATGTTCAAGGGCCCTTGTTTCCCTTCAGAGGCACAGATTTGTGGGTCTAATTTTATACCCAGCTTGGTCCAATGCCACTGTTTTGCCCCCTCCTCCCATTCTCTCATCCACCCCTTGCTTTTCCCTCCTCTGACTGTCTGAAGGATATTTATAGTCAGGCTAATTCTGGGAGGCTTCTCACTTCTCTCTGTCTTTGTCCTACTATTCTGGATGAGGTGATTTCCCAAAATATTTGGATTTGGGAAGTCAGGAGAAGATTCTTGGCATCTGCTCGAACCCTGGGATTTGGTGAAAACAGCAGGGTGGAGTGCAGATGAGAGTAAATAGAAGCATGAAGGTGCTGATCAGGGGAGTGGCTGGTGCTGCAGGAAAGATTGGAAAGTGGTTGTATGCTGTAGGAGCTAGAGGTCTGGCTTAAGATTCAGGAGACCTGGACATTTCTCATTAGGGCAATTAATTTATTCTCTTAGTTTCAAGGATGAAGAAGTTAAAAACATAATCTCTGGGGTACATCCAGAAAATCCAAAGGAGATACAAAAGGAAGTTGTGATTAGAGTTATAGAAGATATAGGATACGGGTCGAACCTGAGGAAAAGAGGGAAAGATACACAAGAAAAGGGAATGAAGAAAGTCTTTGAGTGAGAGACAGATATAGATTATGGAAATGAAAAAAACTCAACAAGAAAGATCACAGCAGTCACAAAGGAAGAGAAAGAGGAGATGTAGAAACGACCAGAAAGATGAAGAAAAGGGGAAAAAAATAGCATGACACAAGGAAACACATGAGATGATGTGGAGAGGGAACCCCAAAAGAGAAGGGGGAAACTTTGGGGCCTTCCAAATGGTTTCTATCTCTTATTCTGGCCCTGGTGTTAGCTAGAGTTATAAATAGCAGGGAAGTTGGAAAATGTTCCCTGCTCTCTCTTCCCCACCCCTTTTCTTCTCCTGGCTTTTTCGGGAGTGTGTGTCTGGGCCTTTGTCCCAATAGTGTGAAAGTGTGTGGAAGGACAGACATGCTGGTCCCCTTAGGAATTCCTAGTCAGCCCCACCTAAGAATCTGCCTGGAGTTACCCTAACACTCTCCACCTTTCCTCTCTCTGACCTTGAATCCAAAGGGATAGAGCCAGACATTGAAGAGGTTATAGAGAATAAAGGACACAAACCCCAGTCTTCCCCCTTCTTAACCTTCTGCCTCCTTCCATGTGTCTACACTCTTAGCACCCTGTAGAAAACAAAACAAAAAAACTTCCTTCTTTCACCCAGTGACTTTTTCTCCTATCTGCTCAGCTTTTCTCCCCTTCTTTCTCCACATTTCTTTTTCCTTCCTAATTATTTTTCTTCTCTCGCTTTCAGCCAGCCCATGTCCTTATCTCTTAATTTCCCTTTTTCTTCTCCAACTCCCTGGAAACCTAGAAGCCAGAAGTTATAGCCATTGCCCCAGGTTGGATTCGTGTTGAGTAGGGGTAGTATAAGTGAGGGGGAGGGAGAGAGGGCATTAGTTTCCAGGGAATCCTTCACGAGTTTAGGGATTAGCCCAAATCCTGTCCAGGTAGAGAGACTCTTCATCTTGTCTTATTCAGTGTTCAGGTATCGAGGCTCCTCATCCTGTTTCACTCCGAGTTCAGGAATAGAGACTCCTCTTACTCCGTGTCTGTCTTTATGCTTTTTTCTCGGAGTTTAACTTCCATTCTCCTCTGTCCTCCTGTTCCCTAACCCCTCCCTTCCTTTCATTCTTTTTTCCTCTCTGTTTCTCCCTCCCCCCCCCCCCCCCAAATTGCTTAGCCCACTCTCCTCGCGCCGCCTCCAGCCCAGGCCGGCAGCCACGGCACAGCTCTCACCCAGGGGAGAACAGCCAGAAGCCCCGGGACGTCGAAGCTTTGTGTGGGGGTGGGATGGGGTGGGGTGGGGAAGGCGCGGCTGAGTCTTGAGGGGGAATGAAGAGAGTACTTCCGACCCTGACTCCTTACCGGCTTCTTCCACCTGCTAGGACTGAAGGAGGAGCCAGGGGAGGGGCCAGGGGCGGTGCCCCCCGGGGGATGGGACTGGAGTAGGAGCGGGAGCCTGAGCTCCGCAGGTCATCCACAGTCTGGGCTGCGGACCGAGAGCTGTGCTAGAAGGAGCCGGGATCCAGAGGAATGAAGGCTAGAATGTGAGAGGAGTATTTGAGCACAGGAGGGTGCGATCACAAAGAGCTCTGAAGATCAGAAAAGAATTCCGGGGCGATCCGGGAAACCCGAGAGGAGAGCGCGGATCTGGATCCTGGGAAAGGGGTTGGCGGTCCACATTTCCCATGGCCGGAGCTCGCCCGTCGCTGTGCTGCCTCTGGGGCTCCCTATTCTTGGGGTGGCTGCTTCCCGGGGCCGGTGCCTTCAACTTAGATGTGATGAGTGCTCTGCGCAAGGAGGGCGAGCCTGGCAGCCTGTTTGGCTTCTCCGTGGCCCTGCATCAGCAGCTTCGGCCCCGTCCCCAGAGCTGGTGAGTCGCTCAGTTCTAGAGGTCCTAGGTTGTTCCCAGCCCATCTTTATCCCCCAACTTTTGTTTCCCCATCTGCTCTAGATCTTCCCCTCGTATCTTAGCGCTTGCATTCTAAGTCGAGCCCCACCCTCTCTTCCTATATCCTAAAATGCCCAACTTCTACCTTATCTCAAGACTGGGAATCTGGACTCAGTTTTCCTGCGACGGGCTAATTAGCCTCGGGAATTGGTTTCCAACCTGCCTCTCTCAGCCCTGAGATTGGGCGTTAATTCTAGTAGCAACGTTAATAGCTTCAAGACGTGTTATTTAGATTGACTCAGTTACTGAGAGTACCCAGTCCCAACCGAAAGGGTTCCACAGAGGGAGGAGACATACCATTCTCGGGCTGTTCAGAGGAGGGGGAAGGGGCTGAGACTAAGAGAAAAGCTTGGAGGTTAGACACCAGAAATAACTTCCCAGCTGCCAATGTCGAGAGATGGGCGGTCTGGAGGGGAGCAAGATAAATGGAGCCTCCTTTCCAGGAGGTTTTTATTTTTAATTGAAATTAAAAAAAATGAGATAGAGACCTGGCACTCTGTTGGCTAGGGTAGGGCTGGCAGAGCAATGGAATGGGCTTTGGAAGCTATGATTCACTGTTCTGGCTGAAGGTGGGCAATGGGCCAGGCAAACAGGGTCTCAAAAGAAGGATCTATAAAAAAAGGATCCAAGTAATTTGAGCCTCAGCTTCCCTTTAGACTCCAGGAAGGATGCTATGTTGCTGTTCCTCCCTCTTCTCACTCCAAACTCTTAGCATCATAGGGTCTTATCTGTGGGAAGATTGGGGGTGGGAAAAGGCTTAGTCTTGGATTCCTTAGGAGCAGTTAGAGGGCCTTCATTGGGTGCAGGGTGGATTCCTGTGTAATGTGTGTTTCATGGACATTTCTTTCGTTACTTGTGTGAGTGGGTGTTGTTTCATGAGGGATAAAAATAAGAAAGGAAAAAAAAAAATCTACCTGCTTTAGGATCCTCCCTCCTTTGTCTTTCCTAATGCTGGTTATCCTGATTACCCCAGGGCTGGGGTCTTAGATTACCCCAACTCACCACTCCAGAGGCTCCCCCAAGTCTTATTGAGTCCATTATTAGGATCAGTGCCAGCCTTCTGGGACCTCCTCTCCCATGTCAATCAATCTCTCTGGAAAGGGCTGAGGCGATAATAACAGAAGGTGCTGCCCTCTCATTCCCCCCCCCCTTTTTTTTTCTTCTTAGAGAGAGGGCTGACTCCTATCTTTGTTTTTGCTTGGTACCTGAAAGGTTATGGGACCAAGAGTCCCTAAAACTTTTGTTAAGATATATATGGCTGTTCTCTTTTGAAGTCCCTCAAGTTTCCCCTATGGAGCCCTCTGTCTGCCAGATTCCCAAGTCTTCCAGCCTAAGAGGCCTTTTTAGGACACGATGAGCACTGTTATTTCTAGGGAAATTCTAAGTTATTTTTACCAGCTTAATTCCCCCTGTCCCACACCAGCTTTCCTAGCCCCTTTCCCTCTTGCCATTTTAAGGACTGATTTAGAAGGTAAAGCTTGATGCTTTCTCTTTCCTAGGGTGTACTGGGCCTGGGTGTGGGACATTTGGTGAATGAGCAAACATTACCAGGGTCATCTTTACTATTCTTCTGATTAAGCTGCAGGACCCCTTCTCATTATAGAAAGACAGAAAAATCTTTTCAGGAGAAATTTCTAGACACCTATTTTTGGTGACAAAAAAAAAAAAAAAAAAAAAAAAAAACAAAAACAAAACCAAAACAAAAAACCCATCAGAAATTCTTTCTGCTGTAGTTTCAGCATTGCTGTTCTTTTCTACGCACATCAATTATTCTCACAGGAGAAACCTCATAGAGGAAAGTCCCCCAGACAAAGAGAATTCTAAGATTGAAACAACCTATGGAGAAGATCCCACAGAGGGAAGCTGCCCAGACCCTTAGATTGAGAGAGATCCAGCAAAGGGAATGCTTCCAGATTGCTGGAACCTTGGGAAACAGCAGAGATTTCACGGAAGAAACATCTTATACTGAGAAAACCCATAGAGGACGGTATCCTAGATTGAAAGAACCTCTGGACTGAGAGGAGACCCTCAAGAAAGAAGTCCTCATCAGCCTGAGAGATCTCATAGTGTCTCTTCCAGCAGAATCCACAGAGAAGGTCCTGTCAATTCAGGCCCCTCTGTGCTGGTGTCCTGGACAAGTGGAGGGTGACATGGATGAGTATCCCTAAGTTCATGCCACCCATGACCTTCCTGTCCCTCCCAAATTGCTAAGAATATTTCTTTCTTTTTTTTCTCCTGTCCATGGTTGCCACTGCAGCTACTATCCAATCCAGAGGCTGGAGGGAGCCAGGGATTGGGCAATTTGTGAGTTAGAAGCTGAGAAGAGCTCAGAAATCCTCAATCAAGATTGGGGTGAGGGATGGAGGGTTGCCAAGAAGGTGAGAGAATATTGAGGCTCAAGTTTGCATGTATCTATGCCTGTGTCCTTGAAAGAATTACTTCTTCATTCCTCAGACTCCTCCCTTTTCCCCCATTCTCCCATGGAGCTGGGCCCATCTGTACATTTAGTTTTTCTGTCCCCAGAGGAGCCTAAGGGGCAGATTTTTTTCAGCCCCCCTCCACATAACCCTGGCCCTGTGTAAATCCAGGCTTTAGTTCCTGCAACCAGAGCTCAGCATGCAAGCTCCCAGGTGTTTGCTGTGCATATTTGTACACTATCCTGAGGCTGCTGAGTCCTTAATCTATATTGACTTGACCACGTGTCAGTTCCCATCTATCCATCCATTCCACAGACTTTACTGAGCACTTACAATGTATGAAGGTAATTAAAAATTGAACCTTATATTTAAAGTATTTTATAAGTCATTAGTATAAATACGAATTATCATTGTCATTATGTTAGTGTTCTGAATGCTGGAGAGGCTTTCCCCCTGTGTGCATATTTACTGGAGTGGATTTGTACCCACTGACAATGAGCCACATTGTCCTTCAGGATTATTCCTAAATCCCTCTTGGGGGACCAGCTTTTTTTGATCCTCAGTTCCGTTAAAAGATTTACTGCCTTCTCCAGGGGTCTTAAAGGTTGGAAGGTTGACTGCTCCTGAATTATCTCACTCTTCCCCCTGCTCCCCAAAGGGACAATTTCTTCACTGCTACAGCTCACCACTGCCACAGGTCTTGCTCTTGGAACGAGGGAGTGAGTGGGTGGGAAATGATTGCTGTTAGTATAAGAGGTTTAACAAGGAGTCAGAAGACCCTAAGGGGGTCTAACATCTAAACCTCAGAGGTTTACTCCCTTATATGAGCTTTGGAAGGTTTATGTGACCGAATGGGCCACATTTTTATTCTTCTCTCTCAATCTCCCCCTAGCTCCCTAGCTCACCCTCACACTCCCAGTCTTGGCCTCTTTGTTACTTTGCCCCAGGGGGCTCAGTCATCCTCCATTCCCAGCATAACTCACCCTTGGGGCCTGAGCCTTGGCTGTGACTATGGAAAATTGTGACGCCAAAAAAATTGTAGCTGGGAAAGCAGGAGTGGTGGTGGTGGAGAGCTTGAGGATAGAAGGAGGGAGGGGAAATGTGGAGATGAGGAAAGGGGACAGAGAAAGAATGGTGGAAGGAGATAAGGAAAAATGGGGAGATTATAGAGGGATGTGAAGAATAGTATTAGAATGGGGGAAGGTGGAAGAAGAATAGGAGAATGAGAAAAGGGGCTTGAAGAGGGAGAGTGAAAGCTGGAGAATTCTGCCTCTTTCCTCAGCCTAACTCTAAACCTTAGAGATGGCTAGTAAAATCTTGGGCAATTGGGGGATGGTGGTTATTGTTTTAATGATCAACAGGGAGCTTAGCAGGACAGACTGAATCCCCTGCAATGGGACATCCGGACTGCCTCCAAATGCCAGCTGTGGTCACCTGTTGCCTCCCCCCCCCCCAGCATTCTTGGCATCTGGCAGGGAACAAAGTAGGTCAGAGAGAGGGGGCAAATTTGGCAAAGGAACTCTCGGCTGTGGAGAGGCTACGACATATAGGAACAGGTGCTGGAAGCAGGCGCTTCTTTCAAACTAACAGTACTGAGTAAGAGGGAACACACATGTTCTGTACCCTTTGAGTGGAGATATTTGTGGGTGAGGCTCCTTGTGATAAGGATTGGGTCAGGGTATGTGGGGCTTCTTGCAGAGGCCTCAGGTGTTTTCAGTCAATCTGCATGTTAGAAGTGGTTAGATAGTAAAGCGAAATCCAGCCTCATACGCTTGTAACCTGGGCCAACTTCTGCTCGCTTCTAGTTCCTCACTTGTAAAATGGCACGTACTTCTCAGGATCGTGGAAAGGATTCAATGTCTGTGTAAAACATTTTGCAAAACTTATAGTGCTCAATAAATGATAGTTGCTATTTCATAGAAGGAAACTAAGGCACAAAGGTCTTTTTGGAGGTCACACAGGTAGGAGTGTCTGAGGAGGAATTTAAATCTAGATCCAGTACTTATCTGTGCTCAATGTCGGGTTGCCATCTGGGGTCCAAAGGCCTGTCATCTGGATTTTCATTCCATAGAGAAGTATAGAGAGGATAAATAAGTCTTGGAAGAGATTGAGACTCTTTTAACTCCCTTCTTTTTTTTCCCCATTTTGCAGGCTTTTGGCAGGTGCCCCTCAAGCAGTAGCCCTTCCAGGCCAGGCAGCTAACCGCACTGGAGGCCTTTATGCCTGCCCTCTGACCCCTGATGAGAATGATTGCTATCGAGTGAACATTGATCAAGGAGGTTTGAGGCGGGAGGGCACTTGGGTTGGAGGGAGAAGGGAGGAGAGTGGGAATGTTAAACCTGGTTTCTCTCCTCCTCACTCTCTGCTGTCCTGCCTCCAGCTGAAGTACAGAAGGAGAGCAAAGAGAACCAGTGGCTGGGTGTCAGTCTCAGGAGCCAGGGCCCTGGGGGCAAAATTGTGGTGAGTGTGCTGTGTGTGAGATGATGTTCCTTCATTCTGCAAGGGTTCTCTGACTTAACATTTGTGTTGAGTTACTTCTTATTAAAAAACTCCCGTGGTCCTTAAGAAATTTATAATCTAGATTGTGGGATATTTATTAAGTGTTTAGTATAGTAAAGAATTCTCCTAGCTGCTGGGGATACAAAGACAAATGCACATAATCTTTGTCCTGAAGGATCTTAACAAGAGATCAAACAGGAGAAGCACTGGAATACTTATTGCTATTTTGCTAATAATCATAGCCAACGGTTACCATTTATATTGGGAGCTTTGTAGCAACCCTGTGAGGGAGGTGCTGAGACTAAGTGATGAGCCTAAAATAAGAAGTTAGTCACATAATCAGTATCTAAGGCAATATTTGAACTTTCTTTCTGGCTCCAAATCCAGCACTCTATCCACTGTATCACCTAACCTAGTATTTTCCCCAAGAGAATGTGATTGGATGTGGGCATTTCCTCCAGTATTCCACTATGGACATTTTAGACAGTTGTTCTTTGTGTGTTGTGAAGGTGGGAAAAAAGATTCTAACCTCCTGGTCCACTTTCTCATGGTGAGCCTTTCCAAACTTAGCTAGACTGGTGTGCTGTTGACAGCCAGCCTGCCCTGAGGACTGTATTGTGAATCCTTCCAGCCTGGGGGATCTGGCAGAAACTTTCATGTGCTGATGGCATCCAAGGATCATATCTATGCCAGGGGGAAGCACTGAAGTTGAGTTTAAGTGGAGGAGGGAGTGTGCAAAGTTAATGAACAATACCAAATTTATGTAATGGTACCAGATCATTTATTAACTCAAGTATTTATTGATCACCTAGTATAGTAAGGTACTATCCTTGGAACCCAAGGGGTTCCCACGGGGTGCTGCCTTCAAGAATCCTATTTTCTTTTCTAGCAAACAATGCTAACACTACTGGATAGGGTATGGTTAATGGTCAAGTCATGAGCAGTAAATTGCTAGAGAGGGACAGGAGAGGGCAGGTTGGATTTGTCCCAGAACTTTTCGTGAAAGAGAAAGACCACTATGATTTATATAAGCAGAGAAGAGGGGGTAGGGATGATATAGAGGCAGGTCTCCCTGTGTTCATTCATTGATTCTCTCTCCCATACAGTATATCCTCCAGGCTGCTAAAATGACTTCCTAAAGCACAACTCTGACAATGTCATTTTTGCTCAGAAAGCTTTAGTACTTCTCTACTGTCTTTGGAATAAAGTACAAACTCTTGACATTGCTTTTTAAAAAAATCTGGCTCTAGCCTATTTCAGGTGGATTACATATAATCACTTCCCATTCATTTTATGCTATACTCAGAATAGCCTATTTGTTCTTTCTCTGTACAAGACATTTCCCCCCTCCATACCTTTGTATAGACTATTTGTCTTTCCATTCCTGGAATCTCACCTCTGACTTTGTCTTGGAACTCTTGTCTCCTTTCAAAGCTTCGTTGAAGTGCTCCCTCCTTCTTTCCTAATCCACCCCCACCCCCAATCATTGCATATTTATTTTGTAAGTAGAAGTGTATTTACTTATCCATAAACATATGGTATTATCTCAGTAAGATGTAAGCTTCTTGGGGCAGCTAGTTGGTAGAGTGGAGAAAGCACCAGCCCTGAAGTCAGGTGGACCTGAGCTCAAATCTGACCTCAGACACTTGACACTTCCTATCTGTGTGACCCTGGGCAGGTCACTTCACCCTAAATGTCTCAGCAAAAAACTAAAAAAAAGAAGTAAGCATCCTAAAGGCAGGTCTCACTTCTGTTTATTTGTATCTCCAGAACTCCTGCCCAGCACGTTGGCAAACACTTTAAATGTTTACTGATCGTTTGAACTAGATAACTTCTGATGTTCCTTCCAGCTCTGAATCTATCTCTTTTGTATGATTATTGACAGTATGAACAAAGTGGTTATTGATAAATCTACAGCTCCATGTGTGTGCACCTAGCCAGTTGATTATGTGGCTTTAATTGTACTTGTGGATACCTGGGCCAGTCTGGAACCTGTAAGCCTGTGAGTGGGTGCAGCCATGCATACATGCATGATGGTTGGCTCTGTGTCACACGGTGGGCCAGGGCAAGGCCTGTGGCCATTTTTGGTTAGCACTTTAGTGTGTGTTGGTAGGTCCTGTCTGTATCAAGGCCCCTTTGGCAGCCTTGACACCCTGACTCCCCATATCTTGCAGACCTGTGCCCACTTGTACGAGGCAAGGCAGCGGGTGGCCCAGACCCTGGAGACTCGGGACGTGATTGGCCGATGCTTTGTGCTCAGTGAGGACCTGACGATTCGTGATGAGCTGGATGGAGGGGAGTGGAAATTTTGCGAGGGGCGTCCCCAGGGCCACGACCAGTTTGGGTTTTGTCAGCAGGGAACCTCAGCTGCTTTCTCTCCTGACAACCATTACCTCCTCTTTGGAGCACCTGGCACCTACAACTGGAAGGGTGAGTCTCTCCTTATGGAGGGGATAGAGGTGGGCCCATGATGTCCCCAAACTCCCTCTTTTAACCATTTCTCCTACCCTTGGGATCTTGGAATGCCTGCTCTCTCACTGCTCTCGAGAAAGAGCCAGTCCGTGGCCAGACAACCCAGTATGTACACAATCATGTGTCCTGGTGGCCCGGGCCACATGTGTGTGCATATGGATCCTACTAGGCCAGCACACGTATGCACGTGTGATGTGCCCTCCTCTGGCCAAATAGACTCAGACCTACAAGCATACACATGAATAAATATCCCAGCATGAGTTCCTGAATGCATGGATAGGGGCACTTATGGTCAGACCCATGCACATACCAGCACCCGAAATGCATGAACACTCCAGCCCATGCTCTCACATACCAGCCCACACCGCTGCACGCTGCTGCTGGCTGAGCTGCCACCTGGTGAGTGCAATGCTGAGCTGGGGGAAGGGTTTCAGGAGGCTTGGGGCTGAGGTGAGGGTGACGGTGGGCTGGGTGGACTGAGGGGAGCTGTTTGGGCTGCTCAGGGTTCAGACTGAGTGGCTCTTTTCCGTGGCTCTAAATGGGAATGTTGTTACAGGCACTGCCCGGGTGGAACTCTGTGCCCAGGGCTCCATGGACCTGGCCCACTTGGACGACGGGCCCTACGAGGCGGGGGGAGAAAAGGAGCAGGACCCCCGCCTCATCCCTGTCCCTGCCAACAGCTACTTTGGTATGGGGCTCCCCAGCCCAGGGCCTCTCTAACCCTTTGCTTTCCTTTCTCTTCCTCCCCTCCACACTCCCCTCCCTCTGTCTCTGTACTGCTCTCTCTCTTCTGTCTTTTTCCATCCTTGATTTTTTATTTCTCTTTCTGTTACTCCTTTTCTCTCATTTTTTATCTTTCTTTACCTCGCCTATCTCTCTTGGTGTCTCTATCTCTCCGTCCTTCATTCCCATATCGGTCTCCTTCCCCCCTCCTCTGGATGTTTCCTCTCCTTCTCTTCCTGGTGTTCTCCCCCCTCACTCCTCCTCCCGCAGGGTTACTCTTTATGACCAACATTGATAGCTCAGATCCTGACCAGCTGGTGTATAAAACCCTGGAACCCGCTGACCGGCTCACGGGACCAGCTGGAGACTTGGCCCTCAATAGCTACTTAGGTTTGTAAGCCCCCTCACCCCATCCATCTGTTGGTCTATTGAGGCCTTCACCCATAGGATTCCCTCTTCCTCCTGGTTAACATGGGTGACCTCCTGGGTGACTTTCTCCCCATTTACCGAGATGATGTCAACTTTGGGTTCTGAGACAGAAACGGAGCTGATGGTTGGGTGGTGGGAACAGCTGGAGAAGACAAGGCTCAGGAGGGAAGGAAGGGAGATGGAGACTCAGGTATTCTGTAGATGTATCTAAGAAGAGCCATCATTCCCTGTCCCTGTTACCAACAGAGCAGGGGAAAGCTTAGCCATCTCTGGTGGTGGTCAGGGAAGTTTCTGTTAATCTGGGAGACTCCCAGACATAGGGAGTCTTAAAGGTCACAGGAAAGTTCCCTGATCCCCTGGGAAGGGGACAGAGGGAGAAAGGACAAAATTATTTAGTTGAATCACCCTGGATTTTGGTAAACTATTCTTCCTGTTTTGTCCCCATTCCTTCTCCAAAGGGAAGGGAATGGGGCTTGGGAGCTGTGGGACTGGAGGGAGATCTTGTTTACCTAATGGACTTTCACTCGATGAAGGACTTCCTGGAGGATAGAAGGAAGAGTTGTGGGATGAGTATCAGGAAAAATAAAGCCCTGGGTCATATTCAGGACTGTATGAATTGGGGGGGGGCGCTGTATAGAATGAAGAGAGAGGCTCTTTTTTCCCTAGCCATTTACAAATTGGCATGGAACTGACTCCTCTGCCCCTCATCCTGTTTACTTTTTCTATTGCCTACTCCAGCCTGCCTTTGGAATCTAGGCTTTTTGGAACCCTGAGGCTATCCCCACTCCCTTCACTATGGTGTCCCCCTCCCCAGGATGCAGCTGGAGGCAGCCCAGAGTCCCAATTCTTCTTTTTAGAGTCAGGGGAGATTATCTGTGGCTGTACTATAGCAATTGGAGGAGGGAGGGGAGGACAGAAGCCAAGGAGTAACTGATGGGCCCTGCTCTCTTGAAAAGTGGTGGAGTTGGGTAGTGGAGGTGCTTATTTGTCAGCTTTTCTCCTGCTTCTCATCCCTACCCCCAGGCTTTTCTATTGACTCGGGGAAAGGCCTGATGAGGGCAGATGAGCTGAGCTTTGTGGCAGGGGCCCCAAGGGCCAACCACACAGGTGCAGTAGTGATTCTTCGAAGGGACAGCGCCAGCCGTCTGGTGCCCGAGGCTGTGCTACCTGGGGATCGTTTGACATCTGGCTTTGGCTATTCTCTAGCTGTGGCTGATCTCAACAATGATGGGTAAGAAGGACATCTTGAGGGGTTCGGCTTATAAAAAGAGAACTGCCAGAATTAGCCCAAAGAGCTTCTAGTGTTAATTGCCCACAACTAACACTGGGAAAGTAGGTGCTGGGGTTTTAGTTAGCTGGTGATGCTTTAAGGACAGGGAGAATTTAAGGGCCTAGTTGGGAAGGATTTAGGGCACAGGCCCCTCCCCTGACTGTCCTTCTCTCAGTTTTGATTATTATTGAAGGGTGTTAGGTAATTTAATTTCTCCCCACTGTCACTTAAACTGGGGAAGATTCTGGGCAAGGTTTTCCAAACTTACCTTCTCTTCTCTTTCCATTCCCAGCTGGGCAGATTTGGTGGTGGGTGCTCCCTATTTCTTTGAGCGCCAGAAAGAGCTGGGGGGAGCCGTATATGTGTATGTGAACCAGGCAGGGCACTGGGCAGGGGTTTCTCCCCTTCGGCTCTTTGGATCTCCTGGTTCTATGTTTGGGGTCAGCGTGGTCATCTTGGGGGACATCAACCAGGATGGATTTCCAGGTAAGGCCTGAGTGAGCAGAGAATGACATAGTCATATAAAGAGACCAGAAGGATGGAGGATGGGATGGGAGGGGCAGGGGTCAAGGGATGAGAGAGACTAAAGTTGAGTAAGAGAAGGTGGGGGGCCTGAACTATTTTTTCTTCCTGAGTCTCTCCATCCCTGCTTGTTCCTCTCAGATATAGCTGTAGGTGCCCCCTTTGATGGACAAGGAAAGGTCTTTATCTATCATGGGAGCAGCCTTGGGGTTGTCCCCAAACCTGCTCAGGTAAGGATGGGGGGGCGGGGCAGAGGAATGAAAATTAGGTATTAGAGGGAGAGGCAAGGATGTATGGGGAGCCGAAAAGTGGTGGGGAGATTTGGAAGGATGGGAGACTGAGGCAAGTGTGGTGCACTATCTTTGGTTCCTAGGTGCTGGAGGGTGAGGCTGTGGGCATAGAGAGCTTTGGTTATTCACTGTCCGGAGGCCTGGATGTAGATGGGAATGCTTATCCTGACTTGTTGGTTGGGTCTCTGGCTGACACTGTTGCACTCTTTAGGTAAGGTCTGACTATATCTTTGATCCCTGGCATCTCACTGCCTATCCCACCCATCCCCATTCTCTCTTATTTTAATTAATTTTTCAATTGTCAATTATTAATTTTTTCTTCTTTCTACTACTTCCTTTCACTGGGGAAAGAAAAAGAAAATCCTTGTAATTAGTAAGCACAGATAAACAATATAGGTATCTATTTTGGCATTGTCTATTGCTGCTTTGTCAAGAAATTGGTAGTATGGTTCATGGTAGAATGGTACATGATAGCATGGAATCACTATTAATAATTGTGTTGACTAGAATTCTTAGGTTTTTCAGAATTATAGGGTTTTTTTTTTTTTTTTTTTTTAAATGTATGTGTGTATATGAGGCAATGGGGTTAAGCGACTTGTCCAGGGTCACACAGCTAATGCTAAGTATTTGAGGTCCTATTGGAACTCAGATCCTCCTGACTTCAGGACCAATGCTCTATCCACTGTGCCATCTAGCTGCCCCATAATTATAGGTTTTTATAATATTGACAGTACAATATACATTGTTTTGGTTTTTCTCACGTTACATCTGTCCATAGAAATTGATCCAAATTTCTTTGAAACTTCTTCATTTAAAAATTATTTATTCATTTAAATATTTCTAATTGCATGTAAAAATATTTAACATCCATTTAGACTTTTTTTGAAATCCAAATTCTCTTCCTCCTACCTGTCCTTACCCTCATGAGAAGGCAAGCAATCTGATATAGATTATATATGTGAAGTTATGTAAAACTTATTTCCATATTAGCTATGTTGTAAAAGAAAATAGATAAAAAATGAGAATAAAGAAAGTAAAAAAAAAGTATATTTCAATCTGCATTCAGAATTTGCCAGTTCTTTGATTAGAGCAGTTTTCATCATGGATCCTTTGGAATTGTCTTGATGAGAGTAGACAAATCATTCACAATTGGTCATCCTTACAAAATTGTTGTTAGAATGTTCTCCTGCTTTTGTTCACTTCACTTTGCATGTTTTCCCAGATTTTTCTGAAACCATCCTGCTTGTCATTTCTTATAGAATAATAGCATTCCATCATAATCACATACCCCAACTTGTTCAGCTAGTCCCAGTTGATGGGCATCCCCTCAATTTCTAATTCTTTGCCACCACAAAAAGAGCTACTATAAATATTTTTGTACATGTACACCCTCTTCCCTTTTCTTTGCTTTCTTTGGGATACAGACCTAGTAGTGGTATTGTTGGGTCAAAGAGTATGCACATTTTTATAGTTCTTTGGGCATAGTTTCACATTGTTCTCCAGAATGTGTGGATCAATTCATAATGCACCAACAGTGCAACAGTGTCCCAGTTTTCTTATATAACCTCCATTATTTGTCATTTTCCTTTTCTATCCTATTAGCCAATTTCATAGGTGTGAGATGGCACTTTAGGGTTGTTTTCAATTTACATTTTTCGGACCATTATTGATCTTAGAGCATTTTTTCATATGATTATATGTAGCTTTGATTTCTTCTGAAAACTGCCTGTTCATATCCTTTGAGCATTTATCAACTGGGGAAAGACTTGCCTTCTTATAAATTTGACTCAGTTCTCTAGATAATTTGAAAAATGAGGACTTTATCAGAGAAACTTGTAAAAATCTTTCCCCAGTTTCTTGCTTTCCTTCTAATCTTGACTGCATTGGTTTTGTTTGTACAAACCCTTTTTTTAATTCAATGCACTGAAAACTATCCATTTTACTTCCCTGTGATCCTCCTCCCTTGTTTGGTCATAAGTTCTTTTATCCACAGTCTGACAGGGAAAAATTTCCATGCTCCTCTAATTTACTTATGATATTAACTTTTATATCTAAATCATGTACCCATTTTGACCTTGTCATGGTATATGGTGTGAGTTATTTGTCTCTACCTAATTTCTACCAAACTGCTTTCCAGTTTTCCTGACAGTTTTTATCTATTAGTGAGTTCTTGTTCTCAAAGCTTGGATCTTTGTGATAATCAAATTAATGTTTACTGTTTTTGTTTACTACTGTGTATTGCGTACCTAATACATTCCATTGATCTCCATTCTATTTCTGAGCTAGTACCAGATTGTTTTGATGGTTATTGCTTTGTAATCAAGCACTTTGAGATCTGATGCTACTAGACCACTCTGCTTCACAGAATGTCACAGAGTTTTGTTTTTGTTTCATTGATTTCCTGGAGCAATTGATATTTTTCCAATTATTTAGACGTGCGTTTTGTAATGTAAAAAGAATTTTGTAATGGTCTTCACACAGTCCCTGGGTTTGTCCCGGCAGATAGATTCCCAAATATTTTATATTGCCAGCAGATACTTTAAATATATTTTATTGATAGTATATAGAAATGTTGATGATTTATGTGGATTTATTTTATATCCTGCAACTTTGCTAAAGTTGTTAATTGTTTCAACCAGTTTTAAAAATTGATTTTCTGTGTTTCTCTATGTATACCATCATATCATTTGTAGAGTCATAGTTTCTTTCTTTCTTGTTTATAGCAATGGTATAACCTTTTCTAATATTGTATACCTGATGATCTCCTTGCTGTTTAATTATATAAGCCTCCCTCACCTTGCACCATCTTGTCAATCTCTAGGTCCCATCCTGTCCTCCACGTCTCCCATGACATCTTTATCTCACCTCGAGCCATCGACTTAGAGCTGCCTAACTGTGCTGATGGCCACATGGTCTGGTGAGGCAGATCTCCTGGGGGAGTTGGGAGGGAGACAGTCGGTGTCAGAGCAATAGCACTGGGTATAGAAGTTAGAAGATCTGGATATGAGTCCAGATCTCACCTGATATTTACTAGCTGAGAGACTTTGGTAAAGGTCTCTCTTCGCCTCTGAGGACCTTAGTTTGCTTATCTTTAAAATAAGGAGGGAACAGGATAATCTCTAATCTAACTATAAATTCTGAGAGCTAGGTCCTAGGGCCTGTGGCTCTGGGCTTTCTGAGTTTCAGTTCTTCCCTTCCTTAACTCTGCTTTCCAAATGTGGCTTCTTTCATTTGGACTTGGTGCATCAGATCAGCACATCCCTAAGGACAGGAGCTGGGCAGGATTTAGAGCTCTCAGTCTTTACAATATTTGACTTGGTGAATTGTTTTCTCTGTCCATAGTGTGGACCTGAGAGTCTGTTTCAGTTATATTGCCAATCCCAGCAACTACAATCCTAGTGTTGGTGAGTGAAGATCGTTGCTTTTTTCCCCCTGAACTAGATCATTATGGGTGAGGGGTGGATGCTGTGTGAGGAGGGGTGGGGATGTACAGGGGCAGAGTGGGATTGTTTCTCAGCCCTTTCTCTCTGTCTACCAGGCCTGAATTATGTATTGGATGGGGACACAGACCGGCGGCTCCGGGGTCAAGTTCCCCGTGTGTCTTTTCTGAATCGAAGCCCTGCTGACTCCAAACATCAGAGCTCAGGCACTGTATGGCTTAGACACCAGAATGACCGAGCCTGTGGGAATGCCACATTCCAGCTGCAGGTTAGCAGGCCCTTTGACCTATCTCCTTCTCCTATTTCCACTTCAGCTCCCTGCTTTTCCAGTCATTCCTATCTTTTCATTTATTATCTAGTATTCAAAAGATGTCTCCAAATCCTCTCCTAGGATCAGTCCACTTTCCCTTTGTTTCTGTACCCCAGGTCCATATGGATTATATTTCCTTCCATGCTAGGGAATATAGAGACACTCCCCTTTCTTGGCAGCTGAAGATTTAGAGGATAGAGTGCAGGGCCTGAAATACCTAAGTTCAAATTCAGCCTCAGAAATTTACTAGCTGTATGTCCCTGAACAAATCTGATATTTGTCTCAGTTTTCTTAGCTGTGAAATGGGGTTAATAATAGGACCTGTCTTGCAGAGTTGTTGTGAAGATCAAATGACACAATATTTGCAAAAAGTGCTTAACACAGTGTTTAGAATATCATAGGTACAATGGAAAAAATTATTCCCTTCCCTTTTCCTCTTTTCTCTCTTTCCCAGAGACCTTTTGATATTAGTTTAGTCAGAAGCTGTAAATATCATTTTCAGCTGTAAAATTAACCACTGAGTCTCAGTTTCTTCATCAGCAAAATGGGGAATGATATATTTGTGTTGCCTACCTCATCAGGTTGTTGTGAGGAAGGCATTTTGCAAATCTTGAAAGACTATCCTAGTTAAATCTCTTCATAACATCACAGTTGTATTACTATTATTATTGCTAATATATAATTATATATTAGTATTAATGATAGTGGTATCATCATACATGGACCTTTTGGAAATTTGGAAAATTGTTATGTGCCAGAACTCTGAACTTGAAACAAAGGATTTTTACAAGGTGCTAAGTCAGTGGAACTGATAGAGACAATAGTTATCTAATTTAGCATGGTTCAGTATGATTGATTTAATCCTACAAGGAGATATTATGGGCCAGAACTTGAAACAAGGTACTCAGTGGAACTGAGGAGACAATGGTTAAATCTAGTTTAGCATTGATTTAATCCTACAACAAATAATGGTTTACTAGTGATATAATGATTGGTGTGGGGCATATAAGGAGAAGCTCTCAGGGGCAGAAGGAAAAGTGCACTAGAATTTCTCAGAGGTTGAGACAGATTCATTCCATCTTCCACCTTTGTTGTGGTTGGAGGCTGAAGCACAAACCCTTGGAAGTCAGGGAAATTTAGAAGCCAGAGTAGGCAGGCGGGAGCTCAAGCTCTTGGAACCAAGGCCAGACTGAAAGCCTCTCCAGAAAGCTGCCCAGCCCCAGGAAGGAGATAATAAAGGATCTGAAGTATAAGAAAGCTAACCGGGCTGCAGGAAAGGAGACAAGACTTGGAAAGAGACAATAAAGGATTTAGACCTTAATCCCCAGATGCACTTACTGAACTGAAATGAAGGCTGCTCCCAGAGGACCCCAAAAAAACCCCAACAAGAGAAAATTATATTTTAGAGAGAATATTACAGAAAACTGTTTCTTGATATTTGTTCAAAGGATTGATAGGCTCTGCTCATTTTTTTGTTTTATTATGATCTTGACGATATGCAAAGAAGAACAAAAAAGGGACATGTATGAAGTTGGTGAACTTTTGTGATACACAGAAACTCCTTTGTTTTAGAACCTTACATCTAGGACAATATCTGGAGCATTCCAGTCTTCTCTGGACATTTTCTAGCTTTTCCCTGCCTCATGATTGTTTCTTTCAGCTTCTTTTAGAGCAAGTTGAATAAGAACTGGGCTTTTGGTGGAGACATGAGGGGGACTGAAGACTTGGGGATTATATATATATCTATATATATCTATATATGGTTTCTTCCCTTTATTATCTGCCTTTCCAGGAGAATGTCAAGGACAAGCTTCGGCCTGTCATAGTGACCCTGTCCTATAGCCTCCAGCCTTCCCGAGTCCAGCGTCAGGTCCCTGGACAAGAATTGCTTCCACTGGCACCCATCCTTAATGCCCACCAGCCCAGTACCCAGAGGACAGAGGTGTGTGTGTGTGTGTGTGTGTGTGTGTGTGTACAGAGAGAGAGAGAGAGAGAGAGAGAGAGAGAGAGAGAGAGAGAGAGAGAGAGAGAGAGAGAGATCATTACCCTGAATGGGGCTGGGTATTATTTGAGTGGGAGGATGCACTGCTATAAAGAGGCATTTCCAGTGAGCTCTTTTTTTTCTCTCCACTTTATCATCCTTAGGTCCACTTTCTCAAACAAGGTTGTGGAGAAGATAAGATCTGCCAGAGCAACCTGCAGCTCACACGGGTCCAATTCTGTTCCCGGGTTGGGGACACAGAGTTCCATGCATTGCCAATGTGAGGAAGTAGGAAAGGGAAGAGATGGGAAGAATGAAAAGGCCAAGGTCTCTAGACCTCACAAAAAGACATTTCAGAGGTGGTAGTGTTACCTAGGAAGTCTTTGAAGTAGGAAGGTTTGCCATTCTTTTCCCCAAAGAAAACAGACTGAGATTAGAGGAACTAAGAAAGTAGCAGAAAAGAGAGAAGTTGAGTCTCAAAGAGGTTTTTGATCATAGGCCAAACCCATAGATGAGGCAGAGTAAAGAGAACTGATGGGTTTTCCTCCAGACCAAATACTGATCCTGTATTTTGGGTCTGGGCTGAGTTTGTAGTATGATGTAGAGAATTGAGGGAAAAGAGAGAGAGTTGAAGAAAAGGAGGCAGAGAGATGAATTGGAAATAAGAGCCTAAGGGCAGAAGACTAGGGAAAGACTGGGCCTAGAGGGGCTTGAGAAAGAGACAGAGATATAGAGGATGATTCCTCTATTGAACATCATCTCTAACTCTTCCAGGGAAGAAGATGGAACCACAGCTTTGTTTGCTCTGAGTGGTCAGCCAGTCATTGCTTTAGAGCTGACTGTCACCAATCTGCCCTCAGACCCAGCCCAGCCTGAGGCTGATGGTGATGACGCCCATGAAGCTCAGCTCCTAATTTCCCTCCCCACTTCTTTGCATTATGTGGGGGTGCGGGCTCTGGAACCTGCGGTAAGGATCCTATGGTAGACACCTGGAAAAGAGAAGAGGGACTGGGATGTCCAATAACCTAATCTGATTCTTATCTACTTTTTAGGAAAAGCCCCTTTGTCTCTCTAATGAGAATGCTTCCCAAGTGGAGTGTGAGCTGGGGAACCCCATGAAGAGAGGAGCACAGGTTAGTATCTCTGACTACTTCTTTCCCCTACTCCTCCATATTTATGTATGGCGACTGCTCATAACAGTCCTTTCTTTGCATTCTCTCTTTGCCATTCCCTCAAGATGACCTTCTACCTTATTCTTGGAACTTCAGGCATCACAATTGAGACCACTAAGCTAGAGGTGGAGCTATTGTTGGCCACGTAAGACCAGGGGCATTGCCCTATAGGGGCTGGGAGAGGCTATAGAGAACTGGAAAGGGGTGGCCAGGGCTTGGAAGCCTGTGTTATTTATACTTTCACCTCCAGCAACCCTGTTCCCACTGCCACTCCTCCAGAATCAGCGAGCAGGAGCTGCATCCAGTCACTGCCCTTGCCCGAGTTGTCATTGAGTTGCCACTGTCCATAGTAGGGTAAGCGCTTTCAGTGTTTTTTGGAGGCTTTTTGCTGAGTGGGAAGCATGATGGAGGCAGGGTACTCTCTACCAGCTTCTAGACTGATTATCTATTCTCCTTCCCTCGGGCTCTTGACCTTAACCAAATTCTTACTTCTCTCTCACTTCCATACTTAACTCTCCCTAATTTCTGTACTTATTTCCCTTTTCCATTTCCTATGTCCATCTCCTATTTCTCTCCCTAGGAAGGTAATTCCTGAGAAGCTCTTCTTTTCCGGTGTGGTGAGGGGCGAGAGCGCCATGCATTCAGAGAGGGATGTGGGCAGCAAAGTCAAATATGAGATCACGGTGAGTGATCTAAACTAGAGCCTAGCATAATACTCTGTATGGGGCAAGAGCTTGATAAATATTTATTCAGTTGGATTGGATTAATTATACCCCTAAAGGATTCTTAACCTATTTGTGGGTGTCCTGGATCTCTCTGGATGGTAAATCTTTGGACTCCTTAGAAATATGTCTTTAAAGGCATACAATAAAGTTACATTAGATTCCAAAGGAGACCAATTTTATTGAAATAGTTATAAAAATATAAATATGTTTTAAAAGTCAGATTCATAGACTTTAGGTTAAGAATCCCTACTCTAGAGAAATGATGGCCCTTAAGTCACCCCTGATCTTTTAGGTAGGAGACTGGAGTGGGAGGGAAGGATGTTTTTTTGCCTTCTAGACTTCTGTCCTTTTCAGGACTGGATCTCTCTTCAAGTCCTACTGTGATCTCCAGCCTTCCCTCCAGATCATAATATTTGGTCCAAAGGCTTTGTTCTTGAGTTTTCAGTGGACTCTCTGCCCTGTCTCCTTCCTCTCCTTCTTGGCCCACCTTTCACTCCATTCCACCATTCACCCAAGTCTCTACCTTTGTGCAATCATACATATTTGTGAACTCTTGAAGGAGTGCCAGGTCCTGTACTCATCAAAAACTTCTTGTTCTACTTTGTACCTATAGGTCTCTAACCAGGGCCAGTCACTGAACACTCTGGGCTCAGCTTTCTTAAATATCATGTGGCCACACGAGATTGCCAATGGGAAGTGGCTCCTATATCCAATGCGAGTGGAACTGGAGGGTGGACGAGGACCTGGGCATCAGGGGAATTGTATCCCCAAAGCCAACATCCTTGGACTGGTATAACTGGGTCAGGAGGGTTGAGGAAAGAGGCCTGGGAAAGGTGGTGGCTAGACTACTGAAGCTGCAGAGATGGAGTTTAAACTCTTGGGGAGGATATCTTATAAGTCTAGGGGTGGAGAGGACAACACTTTTAATCCTAATCCCTTCTAGTGTGCATCTAGCCTAGGAAGAGAAAAAGAGCGGATATTACCCTGAGACTCTTGGGCCTTGTTGTATTCCCTCTCTAGGACTGGGAGATTGGAGATCGCAAGAGGCGGGAACTGGGACAGCCAGAGCCCAAGTCCAGCAGCTCAGGCCCCTGGTGGTCTGTGGCCTCTGCAGAGAAGAAGAAAAAGATTACCCTGGTGAGGACAACGCAGGAAAGACATGAGGGTTGGGTGATTAAAACAGGCAGAGTTCTGAATTGTGAATCACAGAATCTTTTGCTCAAGGCTGTCCTTAGTACTTTAGGCATATTATTTCATTTGCTGGTTTTCAGATTTTTTTTTTTTATTATTTGTAAAACAAGATGATTGGGATGGATGATTTCTAAGTAGATAACTTCTGGCTCTAAAAGCAATGGTCCTATGAGTTGAAAGTGGACAGGTGCCCAGCATAATCTGGTAGTGAAAACTTGTAACCAGACTTGTGGACAGCGTCTTGTGTTGAATTTGGGGTAGTGGGTAGAAATGAGATCACCAAGGCATGAGATATCAAGGTTCTTGTCCCTGGGAGAGCTCCCAGGGGATAGTGTTGGGATTTAGAGGAAGCAACACATGATTGCAAAATAACTCAGTGAGACTTACTTAGCTTGCATGGACAAGTGAAAAATGTATTTGATGATAGCTGATTAGAAGTTCTGGGTTATTTGTGTAAAATTTTGTTTTGAGTTGATTTATCTCCTCATTGTCTTAGACAACTTCCCATGATGCTATCATTTTGAGTTCAGAGACTATAAACCCATTTAATAATTGTCTGAATTAGGAAGGTCAATATACATTTAAAAAAAATAATCAGATGGAAATTTAAGATTTTTCCTTCTTTTGTTCTAGATAATTGAAAGTTGATTGTATATTGGTGTTGGAGGGATGTGGACAAGATAAGATAATCATGGATGATATAATATATTTAGATGGGACTGCCAGCTGAATATTTGAATAATACTGATTAATGTATCAATTAAATTGGGGTGGATATCATTAGTAGAATGCCACAGGATTCTATCCTTGGCATTCTCTGTCTCTCTGTTTTTGTCTCTGTCTCTCTGTCTCTTTCATTGGATAGTGATTTGGATGAGGGCAACAATGGTGTGCACATTTTTGTTTTTTGTTTTGCTGGACCATTAGTCTGAGGCAGCAAAATGAAATTTAATCCTGCACTGAAGTCAAAGTAAAATCAACTGTTCAAATACAGGATTGGTAAGATACAGCTAGACAGAAATTAATTATTAGAAAAACATGGTGGGTTTTAGTAGACTTCAAACTTAATAAGAGTCATTAGTGTGACTTGGTGGTCAAAATTACTTGAAATTTTAGAGTCCATTGATAGGAATTTAGTTTTTGGAACAATGAAGAACTTTTTTAATGTAAAAAGAAATTTCATGAAAGCAGTTGGACTATTTGCTTGAGAAAATACATGAATTCAGTAATGCTTTTAAATAAATACATATATTTTCCCCCTCTACATATACATTTGAAAAATAGTAAGTTGGTTATTTGAGAGGCATTCTGTCTGCAGAAAGTATGTTTGCTTATTTGTTATATTTAGTAATAGTGTATATTTTGTTGACATTAAAGAAAGATCAGAATAACTATGCTTGGTGTGGATATGCATTTGTGGTCTTTGAAATAACCACTTCTGAAAGACCCAAGTTTGCAACTTGACTACAAGTTGCAACAACTTTATAAAAATAATAGCTAGCATTTATATAATGCTTACTATGTATCAAGCACAGTGCTGAGTATTTTACAAATATTATTTTATTTGATCCTCACAACAACCCATTTTACAAATGAAGAAATTAAACCAGAGTTAAATGACTTGCCCTGTTTTACAGCTATTAATGTCAAAGACATTTTCATGTTTGAACATCTCATGTTTAAATTCAGGTCTTCTTGACTCCAGGTAGGATGTGGTCCCCATTATACCACTTAGCTGTCTCTAATAGTTTAATATAATAATAGCTAGCATTTGTTTAATGCTTTAAGGTTAGCAAAGAACACTTGATTCTGTAAGGTAGGTGCCATTATTATTCTCATTTTATAGATAAGGAAAGTGAATCAGAGGGCAAAGAAGCTAGGTGATACAGTGGATAGAATGCCAAGTTTGTAGTCAGGATGCTCTGAGTTCAAATACTATCTTAGGTACTTAGTAACTTTGTAATTTGAACTCTGTTTGTATCAGTTTCTTCTGGAGATAATAATAGTACCTATCTCCCAGGGTTGTTGTGAGGATCAAATGAGATAATATTTGTAAAGTATTTAGTACAGTGTCTGGCACATAATAAGTGCTATCTAAGTATTACTTATTAGTATTATTATTACCTGGGGCACACTGCTACTGAGTGCTGATGGTTGGATTTGAACATGTCTTCTTGATTCCAGTTCTAGTTATCTACTTTTATTTTTCCATTTTGGACTGACATTGATAATACAGGGGATTTCAGTATTTTTTCAGTATTATTTTTTGACAATCTGAGAAAAGTTTTCTTAGAATCATGGTTTTAAATGTATACTATAAAATACATCAGATTGTGAGGGAAATCAATGATATTGTAATACAATTATAAAAATATTTTCTAAAAAAAGATCACAGACTGAAGATAAAAAGCTCTTGATCCAGAATGGAATAAATTGATTTAAAAGAAGTTGGTTTCTCCTTATTAAAAATCTTATGATGAAAGCTGGATGATTGTTGGGCATCACAGAACCACAAAATATTAAAATTGGAAGGCACTTTTTGTGGTTATATAGTTCAACTCAGACCAGAAGAAAAGGAATCTCCACTGTAACACATCAATGAGTGGGCAATCAGCCTCTATTTGAGAATTTCCAATGAAGGAAACCCCACTACTTTTTTGCCGGGGGGAGGAGGAGAAACCTTTTTTTTTTAAATTAAATTAAACATTTTTACATTTTTTCAATTAATAAAAATCTATTTTCTCTTTTTCCTATTTCCCTCTCACCAAGGAAAAAACAAACAAACAGACATAGAAGTCAAGTAAGGATAGTCAAGCAAAACTAATTCCTGCACTGGCCATGTCTTTCTCTGTACTCTGAGATCATCACCTCTTAGGACGGGGGAAGCATGTTTTATCCTGGTACTTCTGGAGTCATGGTTAGCTGTTACGTTGAAGAGAGTTGTTAAATGTTAGGTGATTTTGAAAAAGAAAGAATGCCAATAAAATTCATTAAAACAAAGGCATTTTATGCAAAGTATTTCCAGGAAGTTCTCAATGCCCCAGGAAAGTTCTATCATAACAATAGCAATAATGATGAAGAGTTGAAATTGAAACTGCATAGTCAAAACTCTTATCTTATTTGGTCTTTACAATAATGACTGAAGGAAACCCATTACCTTCTCCCCATTTTCCTCCTTTTATTTTATTTTTCTCAATTGCATATAAAAATAATTTAACAATATTTTTTAGTTCCAAATTCTCTCCTCTCCCTTCCCCCTCCTTGTGAAGACAATTTGATATAGATTATACATATGATGTATATATATCATGCAAAATATATTTTCATAATACCATGTTGCAAAAGAAAAGACAAATCCACATGAAAAATAAAGTAAAAAACATATACTTTAATCTATATTCAGATACCACTAGTTCTTTCTCTAGAGGAAGTTAGCATTTTTCATCATGGGTGCTTTGGAATTGTCTTGTATCATAGTATTGATCAGAATAGCTACTTAATTTATGAGCAATCATGGAATAATATTGCTGTGTAAAATGTTCCAGTTCTGTACATTTCACTCTGCATGAATTCATGTAAGTCTTTTCAGGTTTTTCTGAAAGCATCTTGTTCATCATTTCTTTTTAAAAATATTTTTTGAAGCAATAAGGATTAAGTGACTTGCCCAAAGTGTCAGGTCCTCTTGATTCCAAGGCTGGTGTTCTTTCCATCCATTGTAGTGTCTAACTGCTCCGTGCTTGTCATTTCTTCAATCACAAAAGCATTCTATCTCAATTGTTTACTATAACTTATTCAGTAATTCCCTCATTGATGGGCATGCCCTCATAAAAAGATAAATTTATATACAAAAATGTAAATATTTTTGTATAAGTAATTTTCCTTTTCCTTTGATGTCTGGGATATTGCTGGGTAAGAGTTAGCACAGATATGCCCTTTGGGCATAGTTCCAAATTGCTCTCCAAGTTTTCCTTGCATTGATTTTGTTTTTACAACCCCCTTTTTAATTCAGTATAATCACAATTATTCATTTTATTTTCCATGATCTCTTCTATCTCTTGATCATAAATTCAACCCTTATCCATAGATTCTACAGGGAAATTTTTTCTATGCTCCTTTAATTTGCTAATGATTTTTTTCATTGACTCCCTTGATATTCTTGAACTTTTGATCTTCCAGGTGAATTTTATTATCATATTTTCTAGCTGCATAAACTAATTTTTGGTAGTTTGATTAGTATGGCACTGAATAATTAAATTAATTTAGTTAGAATTATAATTTTTAATATATTGATTCAGCTTAGCTTGAGCAATTGATAATTCTCCAATTGTTGAGATGACTTTGTGTGAAAAGTGTCTTGTGATTATCCCCCAAACTCACTACTTTTGAAGCTTCCCATCACATATGTACAAATTCTTAGAAAGGTTTTTTAAAAAGATAATATCAGACTTTGCAACTTTCATCCATATTGTTTTTTGTTTTGTTCTTTGGGGCCAAATAGGGCAAATCCAATATCATATTTGATTTTTTGGGGGGCTTATGGCTTATTTAAAAACATTTTGATAGTTATATTTCAATGTAATGGATTTTTTTGTAATCATATATATTTTATTTTGTTCATTTAAAAACATTATTCATGAGAAGAAGTCCTCAGTTTCATCAGAATGCCAAAGTGACCTATTACACCTGAGAACAATCTTCAGTACACAGAAGAAAGGGCAAAATATGGAGTGTTGGAAACAATAGTGGGAGAGAGGGGAGGGGTTGGCTTATAGGAAAAATTTGAGCTTGTAGCAAGTTATATGATGGGAAGAGGATGATTTGAGGGTTCTGGATATCTGGGTTTGTAGTGAGGTCAAAGAATAAAGTCTTTTCCTGACTGTTTTTAGGACTGTGAACACCACACTGCCAACTGCATTGTCTACAGCTGCCCGCTATATAGCTTTGACCGGGAGGCAGTCCTCCATGTTTGGGGCCGCCTGTGGAACAGTACTTTCCTGGAGGTAAAGTGTACTGGGTATCATAGATATTTTGAATTTCCTTTTTGTGGTTTTTCTCAAGTATCTTGATACTTCTGCATCTCTGGGCCTTCTTCCTCTACCTTCTCCCCCCAGCTCTAAATTTTACTACATTTGGGGAGATGCCTTTCTCAGGATGAGGGCAGCAGTAGGAACAGATTACTTTAGAGCAGCAAATCCCCTTTGTTCTATCAGAAATTACCTTTTTTCCTCCTCTGTTAGGATTCTTACAAGGTGCTAAGTCAGTTATCTAATTTAGCATGGTACTTAACAGTTCTCTAGTTCACTAATATACCTAGTACTTAATTATAGTTCTATAAGATTCACACCTTTTTAAGAGCATATATAAGTTAGGAGCCTCAACCAGAATTCGTCCAGGAAATTCAGAAGTCAGAGAGGACAAGCCCACTAAAGGACAAGCCCACTGGAACAGAAGCCTACTAGAAGTTCTCAAGAGCCTCAGCCAGGATTCAGTCAAGATGATTCACAAGCCAGAGAAGGCAGCTTAAGCTCTGAGAACCAAGACTACAGAAGGCTTCTAAAAGAAAAACTAGCCGAGCCCCAAGGGAAGGATTTGTACTTTAACTCTTGCCTGCATTTGGGGTGATTGCACTCAACTGAAACGAAGGCTGCCTCCAGAAACACCCCAAGAAACCTGCTCCCAGAGAAGATTACATTTTAGAGAAGAACATTACACTCCTCCGTTGAAAACTCAAATGATTTCATTGTTCTGACTTCCACTTGAATTGTAGGTTAATTTAAAAGCCTGAAATCTTTTGATTCTGTTTATTTTTTATATGTGTATCAAGCATTCTACCTTGAACATTAAAGGTGTTTTTAATAGCTGTCAGTGTTAAATTGTACAGATCTTCTGGGGCATTAGGAGATTAGGGACCCTTAGGGAGTTTAGATCGGGCATGTGTGTGGACACATTTTTTCTTTATCCTCCAACTCTAGGAATATACAGATGTGAAATCCTTGGATATTATTGTCCGAGCCAATATCACTGTCAAGTCATCTATACAGAATCTGGTGCTCAGAAATTCCCATATAGAGGTGTGTCCCAGGGCTTGGGAGTGGGAGGAGGACAATTTGTTCATTTCTACCTTCACTCTCCCCCTTCTTCCCCTTGCCAAATCTTTTTTCAACCCTTCTCTTTGCAGATCCCTGTGCCTGTGTATTTGGACCCTGTGGCTGTGGTGGCTGGTGGGGTTCCTTGGTGGGTCATCTTACTGGCTGTACTGGCTGGAATCCTGGTGCTGGCTCTGCTTGTTCTTCTCATGTGGAAGGTGAGGATGAAGCTGGGGATGGGTTAGCAAGGTTGGTGGCCCTGCTGGGCTCCTCCACTGGGATCCCTGGAGAAATCATTTGTATTTAGAATCCCATGAGGCACACATGGAAAATGAACTTACAACTTCTCTTCCCCACAAGTCATGGGATGAACAGAGACTATACTAAGAATCACACTTATGAAGGGAATTCACTCTCATCTACACTCATCCACATTAAAGCTCTGATAGGCTTTTGGAGTGATCTGCAACTTTATGGAGAAGATAAATCTCATCTGATGAGAGCCTCATAAGATCAACCTGGGATTTTTACCCCCTTGCAGGAATCCTATGGAATCATGTAACTCTCTCACATAGACAACCAAAATATTCTAGGGGTTCTAGAAATGCCAGATCTCTTGTTCCCTCCATTCTCTCCCACTCCTACCCCCTTGGGCCTTCCCATTCCCTTTCTCTTCTGACCCTCTCCTCCTCCAATACTCCAGTGTGGTTTCTTTCATCGGAGAAGCCAAGGCCTACAATTTGCCACCAATTATCACCGGGCCCATCTGGCTGTGCAGCCCTCGGCCGCAGACCAAGGGGGCCCAGGCACTGTGGGGTAATAGAACTCTGTGTGTATGTGTGCACATACCCCTGGGGGTTGGTCCCTTCTGCATTCAAGGGCTGTGAGTGTGCAAAGGGAATTGATGAAGCAGGAGTATATTGAGCCTGCAGGAGTTGGGAGGGAAGGACGGTGCCTGAGTGTGCAAGAGTGAGTATATACAGCCTTGGGGATGGTGGAATGAGTGTGCATAGATCTGGAAAGCGTGAGCATGTGGGAGATTTGGGAGATATCATGCATGTGTATTCTAGGAGACATCAGTGTATAGAGGTGGGTATGAGATAGCCTGTGGAGGGATAGCACAAGATTGTGGGAGCTTGAGCATGCGGTTTGGTCCCAGGTTGCTGTATACAAGGATCACTATAGTCTCAGTTCTCTTTGCAAGATTGAGAATGTGTAAGGTCCACAAATGTACTCTGTATAAGCCCACATGGTGTGGGGTAGTAGACAGTGTTAGGCCTGGAGTTAGGAGGTCTAGTTTTAAGACCACTGTACCTTTCTGAACGTCAGCTTCTTCATCTGTAAGATGGGGATGACAAAACTGACCTCCCTTCTTCACTGGATGGTGGTGAGAAAATTATCTCATATATCCGTAATATTCTATAGAAGTATAAGTGTGAGCCTGAGAAGGGGTCAAGTGGAACCATTTAAGCACCTAGAAGGATAAGGGATCTAAGGGCAGGTAGAAACCCAGCCTAAGTAGGAGTCTGTATAGAGAATGTAAGGAATGGAAAATTTCCGAGTAGGAGAAATGAGAAATACCATCAGCCATGGCAGAGTTGGAGGATCATGATGTTTCACCGTGGAGCCCCTAGTGTTGAGAAGGCTGAGAGATCTAATTATTATAATAACTAGCATTTATACAATACTTTAAGTATTATTTCATTTTATTCTTAACAACAATTCTGGGAGATTGATGTTGTTATCTCCATTTAACAGATGGAAAAATAAGCAAGTAGAAAAATCTCTTGTTCAGGGCCACACAGCTAGTCAGTGTATAAGGCTGGATTTGAAGTTGAATCTTCCTGACTCTAGCCGGTGCTCTGTCCACTGTGCTACTTAGCTTCCTAGATCTTTGGCAGAGGAAATTCCCTTAATGTCACCTTTCTTTCTGTATCACTTGAACCTCAGGTCCCTTTGACCTTTGAGAAGGAATGCTTCCTTAGTCCATGTATACTCAGGCCATACAGGATCCACCTCTCTTTCCAGTTAAAGTGTTTGGAGTTCTGTATTGGTCTGCTATAACTGAAATACATGTACCTTTCCTCTGTACTGAGGAAGGAGAGGGGGAGCCCCTCGCTGGAGCTATTGTCTGGACTTGCTAACCTTTCACTTTGGGGGAATCTTCTTTTAGATGGGATTCTTCAAGCGGGCGCAGTATCCCGAAGCCACAGTGCCCCAGTACCATGCGGTAAAGATCCCCCGGGAGGACCGGCAGCTCTTCAAGGAGGAGAAGACGGGTACCATCTTGAGGAATAACTGGGGTACCCCCCGGAGAGAGAGTACTGATGGACATCCTATTCTGGGTCCCGATGGGCACTCAGAATTGAGAGGCGGTGGACATCCAGAGATGGGAACTGCCTAGCTCATCTCTTCACTTTTTCCTGGCATGGCTCTGCCACTTTTCTTCTAGCTGGTCTTAAAGCCAGTCTGCCTCCCCACATCTTCCTAGAGACACCTTCTTAACATGGGTGGTGTGGGTGTGGAGAAAAAGGTTGTCCACAGAGTTGGCTTGCCCAAAGGGTCCAGGATCACCGACTCTCCCCCTGTCTTGCTGCTCTCTCTCCCCTTTCTCCCTTCATCATGCTATCCTCAGTCCTGGGAGCCTGTGAAAGAATATCCAGGAGAAAGGAAGTAAGACCACTATGGCAAAGATGTCTTGACTTAGAAGGGGAGAGAGAAACAATCATGGTTTTCTTTAATTCTGTTAATGCTTGGAAAAACTATATCCCTAGTGCCTCTCTGGAAGTGCCTTAGCCCTGGCAAGAAGGAGGGGGAGAGGCTGTCCCTGGGACTTCTCCCCCAAACTCTAGACTCCATTTTGCTGGGCTGTCTCAGTGGCTTCTGTTTATTTATTAAAAAGTATTTAAGTACCACATGAAGGACCCCTTGACTTTCCCCATGCCCCCTGATATTGTTGGCTTAGTTCTCTGCTTCTATATTTTCCATATAACCCTAGGTGTGGTGTGGGGTTGATAGATTGATCCAGTGATTTCTGGACACAGGCTGTATTAGGGAGATAGGGAAGTGATGACATGAGTAAGGTTGGGGCTGGGGAAAGCAAAGGAAACCTGGGTGGGAGGAAGGGAGACTGAAATAACCTGGGGAGATAAGGAGAGGAAGATGAAAGAGGGGAAAGAGAAAGAGAGAGAGATGTACAGATAAGTCTGCTCTCTGTATAGGGATCAGTTCCTGAAGAATGGATCAAGTGAGGAGGAGTAGGTCTCCCAGGTCTCCTGGTAGGAGGGATAATTGGGAGAGCATGTTGAAAAGGAGGAGGGTGAGATAGCAGCCGAGAGAAAAGAGAAGTGAGAAGTGAGTCATAATCTTTTCACAGCCAGTCCCATGTTGTGGAGACCAATTGGTAACCATTCTAGTTGGAGTTAAGAAAACTTGGCCCTCTCCAGCTCTTTCAGGGTCTCCCTGGTGAAATAGCAGCCATTGTTAATGTACTTCCAGGTGGGCTTAGTCAACCAGCTGCTGCATCAAGGCCCAATTTTCAGGAGGCCCAGCCACATGTTTCTCTAAACAAGATGCCTCCCTTTCTAGGAAGGAGAAGGGTTACAAAGTCATTCAGGGGATAGGCCTTTTTCAATCCCTCCATTCTTTTCAACCCCAGGTTGTTTTTTTTTTTAAACCAAGAGCTTATAAACTTTGGGAAAGATGGTAGAATCAGAGATTTCCCCCCCTTTAATCCTTTCTAGTCCCTCTCCTTCTTCCCCAACTTGTTCCCCCCAGAAATAAAGTTCTTGTTCTTATTTACAAATATTTAAATGGTGGATAAACTGAAGACATAGTGGGAAGGCCTTTCCTCTGCCTAAGTCAGAGGTCTTAGTTTGTAGTCTTGTTCTGCCAAGAATTTGCTTGAGTAAATTTCTTAACCACTCAGTGTCTTAGTTTTTTCATCTAAGAATTCAGATTCTTCAAATATTTACTAACTGCCTACCACGTTCAAGGTACTGTAGTGATAAAATCCAATGAAAATAGTCCCATAAAATATACTGGCAGGTGAGCAATTACAAATAGGGGGTGATGGGATCAAGAAAGAGATCTGACAAAGAGTTCTAGGAAAATTTGAGAAGGAAGAGAGCACTCTCCAGAAATGATAAGGATTTGGAAGAAGAGGGAATAAGGTCAAAGAAAAGAGGAGAAGGGAGGGATTGGCTTGTGAAGGTGATCAGAAGCTGGAATTAGTATGTTGGATTTGGTAGAACAATTGGGATGATGGTTCACCCCAATTCTGAGCTATACATTTTAGGAAGGATTTAAAACCTTATCATTTGAAGATCAATTGAATGGACTAGGGCCAGAGAGATGCTTAATCAGGAGATATTTGCAGGTGTGGATGGGAGTTAGAGTAGTTGTCTTCAAATTTTTTAAGGGACATCTTGTCTAAGATGCATTAGAGAGGTAGAAATGCACAAGAGTAAACTGCTAGAATGGGGGTCAAGATATCTTAGTTCAAATTATTGTTCACTTGTGTTTGACTCTAATTCCATATAGGATTTTCTTGGCAGAGATATTGGAGTTGCTTGCATTTACTTCTTTAGCTCATTTGACAGATGAAGAAACTGAGGCAAAATAGGATTACACAGTTAGTATCTGGAGCCAGATTTGAAGTCAGGAAAATTAATCTTCCTAAATCCAGGCCCACCGCTTTATGCACAATAGCACCACCTAGTGGGTTCAAATACTGCCTCAGAAATTTATTAGCTTGTGATTGTGGGTAGGATCTTTCTCAGGGCCTAATTTTCTCTCTCTGTAAAAGAGGAATGAAAATGCTTAAACCCCTGACAGGGTTATTATGTGGAAATAGATGTCTCAAACCTCACCATACTACAAGAGCACGAGATTAATATTATTAGGTATAATAGAAAATTATATTGTGGAGAGATTCAGTTAAGGAAAAACTTGTTAATAAATAAATAGAATTCTCCCCAACAAAATGAGTTAATGAGTATGGGACTGGCAAATATCAAGTATTTTTGAAAATAATGAAATTATTTATGTTTTAATAGATGGAGGATGAGAATTATACCTGAGTTGGCTATCTATATATAGTCATAACCTTGATTCAATAGCACTAAGATCAGAATTTATTTTTAAAAAGAGAAAAAAATAAGGCATACAATTGAAAGGATTTCACACTGAATTACTAAACAATCTATTAAAATAAAAAATAGACGTGGATAATAATTACTAAGAAAAAGAGAACAGGTTCACTAATTTATTGTTAATGGATCTGTGAATTTGATGTGAATGAAATACTTGGACTGCCGTGAGACTTAACTGAGTTTCTCATCTCTGGAAATATTCAAAAATTGGATGGTCTAAAGGTATTCATTCTTTGGATGGGGCAGGGGTGTGTGGCTATTTCCTCAACATATCACGTTTAAGCCAGAATTGGTAGAGACCCTGAAACATTCAGGTCCCTTCTAATACAGTGATTTTGTGATTGTAACATCTGCTCTATGGTTGCAGGCTGTTGTGAAGGTCAAATAAAATCATAATTTAGAATGTACTTTGGAAGGTTAAGGGATATACAACTGCGAGAGATGACAAATTTTTAACCATTAACCATAGTTATTATGTTTGTTGAAATGTTGCTTCTTCTATACAGACCCTTAAACCAGATGTTCTCTTTTGTACCCTCACTTCCCTTTTCAGTGGGAGTTTGGTCCCTTAGACCCACAATGACATTCCTATAACTCCTCAGAGGCTCACAAGAGTAGGGAAAAAACTCAGGATATAGAGTCAGAAGACCTGTGTTTGAGTCCAGACTTTTTCACTTGTATAACTGAACCTTCTCTGAAACTCAGTTTCCTTGTCTGTAAAATGGGCATTGTACCCCTTGTCAATCTATTTCATGGGATTGTTGTGTGGGAAACATGGAAAACTTTAAAACTCTTTCTAAATATGAATTATTATGCAAATAACTGATTCTTAATCTATAAAATGAAGGGATTGCCTTGCTTACCCATCAACTCTAAATCTTTAATGTTATGCTCAGAGAGACACTCAGTAAGTCAAGCTGTTTGGTTCCCTTGTAGCTGGGATTTGGGTTCTCTTAGGAAGAGGAAGTCGTAGGGACCCTTACCAGGTAATCTGTATCAACTTCTCCTTTTGTAAAATGAATGAGTTAGATCTGAGGATCTTTAAGGATTCTTCTAACTTTAGAGCTAGTATATAATGATAATAGAGTATGTCCATCTCCAATATCTTTTAAGAGATGATATTAGGGCATCTAGCCTAGTCTTCAGGGCCTTATCTTTATCACTCCTGGAAAATTATAGTTATTTAAATATTTCAGGTTTCAAAAAACCAAGGACCTGTTCTTTGTAGTTTCTGGTTCCCAAAACACCAGGATCCCATGATAACATAGCATTGAGTAATTAAGCTAATCTGCTTCTTCCAAGATGGTTTTACTTTCCTGATTACATTACATACTCTTGTTTTTGACCATACACTGTCAGGAGCTTCTCAAGATAGAGGTTGGGATCCATGCAGGTGACCCTGAAGCTGGCCAGATAGAACTCAAAAGTTAGCGCCCGGACAGCAGCCAAGTCAAAGGCTCTGGCAAGTTTCTTTACCTGTCTAAAGAGCTTTCATTTCTTCATCTTCTGGTTGCTCTTGGGAGTCAGTACAGCCATGAGATAGGAGAAGTGCTTATTTCCTATGGGTAGCCAATGTCTGAACAGGCAAGCAGGTAAAGGGCATGAGGGGATTGACTTGCTCACCAATCAACTAAATCTTTAATCTTATGCTCAGAGTGACACTCAGTTACCCAGCAAGTGAAGCTGTTTGATTCTCTTGTAGTTGGGATTTGGAAAGAGGAGGACACAGAACTATCTGGAGAACAAAAAGCAGGACATCTATAGTGGTTCTAATGTCTATTCTCTGTCACTCTGTGATTGAATTTCTTCTTTCTGTCTGGTACTATTTAAACATCTAAACTCTCCTCTGCTTCCTCAGTAATATTTGTTTATAGTTTGAACTTTACTCTGTTTACAGAAACTTATTCCTTAAAGAACAGAACTAAATGCGCCATGGGAGTGAGATGGAGAAACAGATGGATGGTGCTTGGAATTCTCCCATTAGACAATAGGCCTCTGTTCCTTTCTTTTTTATTATATTTTTCTACAGTGGAGCTGGTTTGAGACCTTGAACACTGTTAAGTATCCTGATGTCTTATAGCTAGAACCAGCTCACACTGGCTCATGAGAATCAGTTGTTAAAATTTCAGTTAAAATTCATCATGGGGCAGCAATGTGGTATAGTGAATAGAGTACTGAGCCTGGAAGGCAGGAAGATCTGAGTTCAAACTGACTTCAGATACTTCTTAGCTGTGTGACCCTAGGCATGTCATTTATATCCCTATTTGTCTGTTTTTTCATCTATCAAATGAGCTGGAGAAGGCAAACCACTTCAGTATCTTTGTCAAGAAAACCCCAAATGAGGTCATGAAAAATCATACAGCTGAAATGATTAACAACAAAATTCATTTCTATTTTGGAAATCATCAAATGCTTTAAGTCAAGGTTTTAATTTGTTAAGAAAGTGTTAATAATGCAAATTAAACTTAAAAATATGTTCTACATACATTCTGCCCTAACCTCTGACCATAGTTGGTTGTTAAGCATTTTCCAGTACATTACTTCTTATAGTCCTTAAATGGCTGTATGATCTCACTGACATGGCTATTGGTGTGGATTAATGACATCCCATCTGTGCTTTCACATGAGATCCAATTTTTGTCCATTTATCTTCATATAACATCCAACATGCTGGAAATGATCTATCACATTTTCTGGATAGGGGTGAGAGATTCAGGTCATTTATTTGTTGATGGTGTGATTGATCACCTTCTTTTCTGTCCCCATATTTCTAGAATGATATCTTTCATCATTCTAGAAACATGACTTACTTTTCTGGGGAGAGCAGAGTAGTCAGCCTTTGGCCCCAACTACCTGCTTCCCTTCTGGCAGGAATCAAGTCTCCCTTGGTAAAGGGTGAGGGTAGGATACTAAAGAAACCTATTTATTATTATCTCGTAAGTCATACATACAGACCTATGTGGATATATATAATCTGTGTGGGCAATGCACACACTTCACAAACAAATCTGATGTTGTTAAAATTAGACTAGAAGCAGGTAATAGGGGAAAAAAAACTGAAGTACATCTTTCCAGTATCCAAGACCTGTAAAGAACTTATTTAAATTTATAAGATTAAGAACGATTCCCCAATATATAAATAATCCAAGGATATAAGCAGATGCTTTTTAAAGGAAGAAATCCAAGCTATCAACAATCATACATAAAAAAGACTCCAAGTCACTAGCAATTAGAGAAGTGTAAACTCTGAGGTTTCATTTAACACCCATCCAATTGACAAAGATGATAAAATGGAAAAATTACATGTTAAAGGGGTTGTGAGAAAACAGGTACACTTGCTTACTGTTGCTTGGAGTTGTGAATTGATTCAGTCATTTTGAAAAGTAATTTTGATCCAGTCAAAGGTGTGTTGGAGCTAGTTTAAACCAACTTGTCAGAGCTATTTGTTCAATTTTTAGTGTGAGCATTTATATCTCTGAAATAACCAAATGTTACAAATCAGGGCTTGATTCATTATTTTTTGTTGCTTGTCTAGTGATGGAAAAATGCAAGTATTTCAGATTAAATTTATCTCTTTATTATAATAATTTTTATTTTTCAAAATACATGCAAAGATAATTTTTAACATTCACCCTTGCAAAACCTTGACTTCCAAATTTTTCTTTCTCTCCTTCCCCACTCCTCTAGACATCAAGCAATCCAATATAGGCTAAATCCAATTCTTCTATACAAGTTTCCATATTTATCATACTGCACAAGAAAAATCACATCATAAGGGGAAAATGAGAAAGAAAAAAAAGCCAAGCAAGCAAACAACAATAACAACAAAAAAGTGAAAATAAAATATTGTGATCCACATTCAGTCCCTATGATCCTCTTTCTGGATGCAGATGTCTCTCTTTATCACAAGTCTATTGAAATTGGCCTGAATGACCTTACTGCTGAAAAAAGAGATACATCTGTCAGAATTGATTATTATATAATCTTGCTGTTGCTGTGCACAATGTTCTCTGGGTTCTACTCATTTCACTTAGCATTAGTTCATGTAAGTCTCTCCAGGACACACTGTAATCTGCTGGTCATTTCTTATGGAATAATATTCTATTACATTCATATAGCAAAGCCTATTCAGTGGATGGGCATCCACTCAATTTTCAGTTCCTTGCCACTACTAAAAGGACTTATACAAATATTTTTGCAAATGTAAGTCCTTTTCCCTTCTTTATGATCAGATTAAATTTAAAGGTGTGTCATATGTACACTTTTTTTTTTTCTCCTCTGGGAGCCAGTGGTTAAACATTTACCAGAATACCCCAACTATACTATTATTAGGACTATACTCCAAAGAAATTGAAGGCAATCTATGTACAAAACTTGGTACAGTAGTTCCTTTTGTAGTAGCCTCAAATTAGAAACTAAGAGGGTATTTCCCCTAATGAGGGAATGGTTAAACAAATTGCTGTGTATTAATGTATGGGAATAAGGGCAACTAGATACATAGAGTGTGAGACTTAGAGTCTTCCTGATTTCCTGAGTTCAAATCTGGCCTCAGGCACTTAATAGTGATCTTAGGCAAGTCAGTTTCCTCAGTTTCTTGATCTGTCAAATGAGCTAGGGAAGAAAATGGCAAACCATTCCAGTATCTTTGCCAAGAAAACCCCTAATGGGGTCATGAAGAGTCAGACATGATTGAAAAATGACGGAACAACAATAACAATAATGGGGGAATTTGTTTTGTTGTTTGTTATAAGACTTTTTTTTCAGGGATGAGTGGGAGATAGAAAATGAATGATTTTTAATTGAAAAAATAATTTTAAAAACTAATTAGATGTGAGGCAATAGGAATAGTTGAACAACCCTGATCATTCTGTCACTCCTTTTTTAAATTTATTTTTAGGAAATATTTATTATAAAATATATCATTATGATCATGATTAGTGAGGGCATAACCTTTTTAAAAAATTTTATTTATAAATTTTTTTGACAGTATATATGCATGAGTAATTTTTTTTATAACATTATCCCTTGTATTCATTTTTCCAAATTATCCCCTCCCTCCCTCTATTCCCTCCCTTGATGACAGGCAATCCCATACATTTTACATGTGTTACAGTATAACCTAGATATAATATATGTGTGTAAATCCAATTTTCTCGTTGCACGTTAAGTATTAGATTCTGAAGGTATAAGTAACCTGGGTAGATAGACAGTAGTGCTAACAATTTACATTCACTTCCCAGTGTTCCTTCTTTGGGTGTAGTTGTTTCTGTCCATCATTGATCAACTGGAAGTGAGTTGGATCTTCTTTATGTTGAAGATATCCACTTCCATCAGAATACATCTTCATACAACATTGAAGTGTACAGTGATCTTCTGGTTCTGCTCATTTCACTCAGAAACAGTTGATTTAAGTCTCTCCAAGCCTCTCTGTATTCCTCCTGCTGGTCATTTCTTACAGAGCAATAATATTCCATAACCTTCATATACCATAATTTACCCCATTCTGTCACTCCTATTGTATACTTTGTTCTTTCATATTTCTCTTCTTTTTTTCATTATTCTGATTCAGACTTCTGTAGAAGAGTTGATAGGGCTTCGGACATAAGCAGAATTGACATCAATAGCAAGCATGGTAAGGACTGTTACAGCAGTCACAGGCTGACCTATGAGTGAAAGCCAATGATGCAACAAAGGGGAAGGGGAGGAAATAAGCATTTATCTAGTACTTAACTATTTGCCAGGCACTTATTGAGTGCTTTAAAAATATTAACTCATTTGATCAGCACAACCAAAATTGCCTAAGATTGGCTAAGAACCCACAGATATTACATATTTTATAGTTGTATATATTTTTTTGTTGTTGGTGAACTAGGAATGGGGGTTTCATTTTTCTTTAATCTGTGAATCAAAAATGGTGGAGTGAATGCCTCTTTAATCTTTCTTTTTTATGAGTTGGGTATGAGCAATTGAGGAATTTTCCATCCACACCAAAGACCTAAAAAGGATAAAGTATGAAAGAAGGAGTTTATATTGTCTTTTACATTGCAATTCCCTTTTCATTAAAATAATGTGATCACAGAATTTTAAATGTCTGAGTCTATGGGTGATGAGAGAAGAGACCTAAAACAACCTTAACATTTAGAGACAATTAGCCTACAGTCACAAATAGCAGATGTCATACTTTAATATTTAATCAATATTTCATCTCTTAGATTACTTTGGAACCTGGGAATGGGAGTGGGATGGGAATGCCATATTGGGAGTGAGGAAGAGGCTTGTTTACATTTTTAGCCTGCCAATAAGTGACTAGTTGTAAGCATGGCAGGTCTAAGGGAATAGTTTGAGTAGAGTAGAATTACTTAAATATTGCACTCTGAGTTCATTCAAAGCTGTTGGCTTTAAAAAAAAAAAAAGACTTATTAATTTTTTTTTTTTTTTTTTTTACTGAGGCAGTTGGGGTTAAATGACTTGTCCAGGGTCACACAGCTAGGAAGTGTTATGTGTCTGAGAGTACATTTGAACTCAGGTCCTGCTGACTTTAAGGCTGGTGCTCTATCCACTGTGCCACCCTAATTGCCCCCCCAAAGACTTATGTTAACAGCAAATATGAACCAATACTGTAGGAAAATACATCTCAGGCATTCACTATTTTTTGTGTTTGTGGAGTTAACTCATAAGTTAATGGCACACATGGGAATTAGCTAGCTCTCATTTCAGCAGTTCAGAATAAGAACCTGGCTGACTGGGGCTTCATGAGCAGCTTCTCTTCTGGTATTGAGAATTCAGAGAAAGAGAAAGACAGATGAGAGAGAGAGAGAGAGAGAGAGAGAGAGAGAGAGAGAGAGAGAGAGAGAGAGAGAGAGAGAGAGAGAGAGAGAGAGAGAGAGACAAAAAGAGAGAGCGAGAGAGCTATTTACACAGAGAGACGTAGACAGACAAAGAGACACACAGAGAGGTCTATCTACCTCTTTCTATACATAGTAATAGTAGTAGTTACTAATAGTTATAAAGTCAAATTAAGGAACTATGGGGGAAAATACAAGATAAGGTCCGGAAGCATGGAATTGTTTTTGTTACAAAGTCCAGCATTAGTCTTTAGTTAAACCCTGGCAACCCTATTTTTATAGCCCATTCTTACCTCTGGCTCTTTATACATGGGTTAGTAGTCTATCATATTCCTTGGGTGTACCTATGGCTGGGATTTAGAAGAAGCTAATTTTCTTGGTTTCAGATTATTGCCTTAATCTAAGAGGGATACAGTACATTTTTCTCTATGCATCTTAGCCATTGTTCTACTTGAAATCCAGTTCTTCAAGTGGCTCAGTGCCCAGAACTGATGGTTTAACTTTTGAGTATGGAAATTGGTACTTCTTATCAAATTCTGCCTTTCATTCCTTTCCCTCCCTGAAGAATTGAAATAATTAAACTAGATGGGTCCAATGTCCATTTCACATCTATGCCAGCCTAGGTACACTGGCTGGTTATATTCTCATTTATAGAATGATTCCATCCCTTCCATCCCCATTCTCAGTAGTTTATTGATAATCTAGTCTTCAAAGTTTTATAACAGAATATTTTAAATCCATCCTTTAAACCTAAAGCTTTTTATCCTGTGGGATTCTTGTCCACATTTTCTTATCCATTTTCTATAGGAGATCTACTCAAAACATTGGAAACTCTCTTATCCTCAGAAGCAGGTGGTTGGTGTAGAGGATAGTGTGCTAGGTCTTGGGTCAGGAAGATTTGAGTTCAAATCTAGCCTTATACTAGCCTTATTGACATTGTGATCTTGGGCAAATCACTTAATCTCTGTTTGCCTTTTTGCCTCAGTTTCTTCAGCTGCAACATGGGATAATAACAAAAGCTACCTGAAAAGTTTGCTCTGAGGATCAAATGAGATAATATTTGTAAAGCCTTTGGTATATCCCTACAATGAATTTTTCCACAGACTTTTGAATCCTCTTCATTTTTTTCCTGAAATAATTTCCATAGTTTGGGTTTTATAACATTACTAGAGAAATAAAGGTATTTGTAGTAGGAAAATGCCTGAAATCCTGAAGGCACTATATAATTATATGAGTGCCATTTATTGTCTGTTTGCAGTGTGTGAATCTAAAAAAAAGAAATATTGCTTGAATTATATGATAGATTACTCATTTAACTGCATGTAATGTTAAAGATCGGATTCTTTCTTCTTTCCCTTGGTAATCCTTATGTGGATGGCTAGACAGTTCTCTTCTGGGTGGTCATATAGTGTTCTGTGGTTGGATGTAATTATAGAAATGTCATTTACAAATAGAAGCACATTATAGAATGTATGGAAGATTCATTTTTCATTTGGATTTTACATAGGACATCTTCCATAATTCTGGTGAATACTCAGTGTGCTCCTAAACTGATATGTCTATATGTTTCCATATTTTATTCCCAGTTTGATCTCAATTCTCAGAGGCAAAATTGTTTCTGTGTTTTCAGCTATCACAAATTCTTGTATGATCTCATGATCTCATTATAGACTTGGAAAACAAGTATTTTGACAGACTTAAGACTGAATTTTCCTCTACTCAATCAAATGCTTTTGTTTTGTGTAATGTATAAGCAGTAAATACAGAAAGATTTTATTTGTTTTCTTTATAATTTAATTGAGGGCATCACTGTGAAATTGTAGTTTGCCACAGAAAATTTTGCAAAGGATATTTTTCATGGTTTTATCAATGATTTCCTCTATGCATCATACATATACATTCTAACAAAGTTGTTTTTGAATGTTAGTACTTTTTCTTTTCCTAAATTCAAAAATAGTTTCACCTGAGAAGAATACATGCTAGCTAAATACAGGACTTCTTTAATTGTTTCCATTCTCTACTCCTTTTCACCCAAGAAGTTTTTACATAACCCTGGGTATACTGATATATAAAATAAATATACAAACAAAACATTTACTGATAATAAATTATAACTTTGCATTCCACACATTCAGTTATGAGACCTTATATGGGATTGCAACCCACAGTTTAAAAAGCTTTGTGCTAGAATACTTGGAGAATATAAGCTTTCCCTATCAGTCCCTTTATTTTAAATATAATTGGTAACCACCAGGTATTAACTACCCACAATCTAATTGCATAAAGAAAATTTTTTTCAGTGTTGATTTAAGGGGCATTTCTATTAGATTTCATTTTCCATAATGCTTGGGATGTGTGTGTGGAACCAGTAGCATGGTGATATTTCCTAGAAAGGATTCTGATTAGTGAAGAAGCTTTGTTTAGTCATTTTTCAGTTGTGACCCCATCTTTTTTTTTTTTTCCTTTTGATAAATATACTGGAGTAGTTTACCATTTCCTTCTTCAGTTCATTTTAAAAGATGAGGAAACTGAGATAAGCAGTTTACACAAGTAGGAAGTGTCTGAAGCTGGATTTGAACCCATGAATCTTTCTGATTCCGGGCCCAGCACTCTATCCATTGCTTTACCTAGATACCCAAGGAGGCTCTATAAGGTGGGAAATTGAAAGGGAATTTATTTTGAGATCTAAGAGTTAGACTATAGGAACATGTAGAGCTGTGGTTATGGGAGAAAGTGAGCATAGATGAGCATTTGGGGCAGTGGGCATGGTCTCCTGGAAATCCAAATCCATCTGGATATGATTATGATGATGGTGACAGTTGCCAGCTGCTCTTCATTTTACCCTTTAGGTCTCCTGGGAAAGATATCAGAGGCAGTCTGGAGCCATATGTTGGGTTTACCCTTTGGACTATGATTGCAAAATGACTAGGTCCTACTTCCTGATCTCTGTCTCTGTCTCTTTCTTTCTCAGTATATATATATATATATATAGTCATATTATATATTGAAGAGAAATTAGATTAGAAAAACTTTTATTGATTTTGCTATCCTTATGCTTTCTCCCAGTATCATTCTACCTCTTCCTCCTTCAGAGAACTAATCCATAAAGCAAATATTTTTTAAAGACAAAAGAAGAAGAAAAATTAGTATACTTTATCAATAACTTGAAAAAAATCTGAAAATATATTCAATATACTTGTGGACCTCCTACTTTTTCAAAAGAGTGATGTTAGGGTGTCTTCTCATATCTATTCTTTCAAGCATCCATGTTCACTATAACATGTATCTGTATGTGTGTATGTGTATGTGAATATCCTGAATCTATCGCCTCTCTGTTGAGAGGTATGTAACATGCTTCCTTATCATTGCTACTCTGAAATAATGGACAGTCATTTCATTGATCAGAAGTCTCAAATTTTTCAAATTTTTTTTCTTTTCTTTTTTCTTACTATTTAAAAATTTTTTAAAGTTGTTTTTCCTTACATTGTTGTTATTATATTAATTGTTCTCCAAATTCAGCTTACTTCACTCTGTATCAATTTATATTCCTCTTTCTAGTTTTTTTTTTTTCCTGAAAGTCTTCTTTTATAATTTCTTATGATGCAATAATTTGCTGTTACAAATATCACATTCTATAATTTGTTCAAACACCTCCTTACTTTCTAGTTCTTTGGTACTACAGAAAGATCTGCTGCATATGTTAGTGCACATATGATTTCTTTTTTTTTTCTTTAATCTATTTGTATAGAAATAATATTTATAGTAGCTCTTTTTGTAATAGAAAACTTTTGCTATTGGATTTATGTTTTTTTCAATGACTTGAGATGTTTAAGTTGTTATCACTTAAAAAAATGCTGTTAGAGTAACTAAGAGTACTGCTTTGTTTAAGAAAATTAATTAGGGGAAAATTGAGATATTTTATGAGCTCTTGAATAAATGAGCAGTGCTCCTGTAGGTGGAGGACACTTAAATAAGCAGCAGTAATGATTTATAACTATTATAATATTCTCTCAGGAAGTAACAATGTATATTAAACATGAACAATTCTTCTATACATATTTTTACAAATATCTGATGAAGTTTTGACACAGCCTCTTGTCATCTTCCAGCCTTCACAATGTGGTATACCAAGGAACAAGTCTTTCAAGGTTGAGAAGCATATTTCCCTGAAAGTATCAGAGATTAGGATAAGAATTCCATGGGGTGAGCTTTAGCTGGAGCAAACCAGAGGGGGTTGCTGTTTACAGTAATACATGTGAATAGGGGTCACATGAGCATATTTGTAGGGAAAGATTTAGAGATTGAAGATGAAAGAGAAAGAGAATGTTAACTGTTGAAGAGGCCCCAAAAAGGTAGGAGGAGATGGAGTTGAGAGCAAAAATAATTATTAGTTTTGATAAGGAGAAAGGTGACCTTTTCCCTCAGGAACTAGATGTAAAGAAGAAGATAGAGAAATGAGGAATTAGAAATGTAGAAGTATTAGAAATGTAGAAGTAGGGGAAGCTAGGTGACATAGTGGATAGAGTACCAGCTCTGAAGTCAGAAGGACCTAAGTTTAAATCTGGTCTCAGACACTTAACACTTCCTAGCTGTGTGACCCTAGGCAAGTCACTTAAACCCAAAAATAATTATTAGTTTTGATAAGGAGAAAGGTGACCTTTTCTCTCAGGAACTAGATGTAAAGAGGAAAGGAAGATAGAGAAATAAGGAATTAGAAATGTAGAAGTAGGGAAAGCTAGGTGACATAGTGGATAGAGTACCAGCTCTGAAATCAGAAGAACCTAAGTTCAAATCTGGTATCAGACACTTAACATTTCCTAGCTGTATGACCCTGGCCAAGTCACTTAAACCCAATTGCCTCAGCAAAACAAAACAAAACAAAAAAAGAAATGTAAAAATAGAAGGCAAAGTCATCTTCTGAAAGATATGTGAGTTGTAATGGGGATTTAAGAGAAAGGAGAAAGCTTGGAACAATAATTGAGGATTATGTAATAGTCAATCAGGAAACTATAAATCAGAAAATATGGATTCCTGTTCTGCCAGTTACTAACTATGTGACCCTGAGTAAATGACTCTCTTGGTCACAGTTGCTCCATCTTTAAAATGAAGAGGGTATATATATATATATATATATATATATATATATATATATATATAGCAATGCCCATTTTACTAGGTATTTGTTAATTTCAGAATAAGAATAAATTTTAAAAAAGAAAAGGTAATGGATAGAAAAATGGGTAAAAACGGGCAAAAAAGGGAAAGAGTTGGTTAGATTATCTTTAAGGCACTTTAAATATATGATACTGTATATGAGAGAATTTGCTACTTGAAACTTGACCCTTATAAGAAACATTAATTCCCCAACACTTATTGTGTGCCAGGCATTTAGGGTTTAAGATCTTTATTTTTATTAATTTCCCATTATTTGGTGTCAGTAGTTTGTATAAATATGTTGGGTTGGAGTTGTAATAAGCTGGTTCTTCTTTTCTTTAATAAATTTCCTTTACCTAGTGGTTTGATTGCACATAAATAGCTGATTCTGAAATGATTTCTGTGGCAATAATCACTTCCTTTTAAGAGAGAATCAATTTCATTTTTTAAAAAATGATGTAGTTTGGTGCTTTCATATCCAACATCATACTACTCTTCTTGCAAAAATATATTCAATTTGTAATTTTTTTCTTTTCTTAGTTCCCTATTTTTCTTTCTTTTTTTCTTTTGGTGTTCTGCCCTGGACACACCTGTGTATTGAAGTCACCGAGTATCAAAGTCCTTATTGACTTAACTTCCAAGTTCTGTTCCACAGATTTATTTATGGAAATCATAGGTCTTCACCCTTATTCGTGAGTGTGGGAAGAGCCCTGCTTATAAAACATTTCACCCTTTTTCCATTTAGTTGTAATTTCTTTATATGTTATAGCTTCATTTATAGCAAGCCTTTTGGTATGATTATGGTTTGGTTCCTTCAGGAGCATATTGATTGTTGCTGGACAAGGTTTTTACCTTAAGTGCATCAATAATTAAATTACTATTTATAGGCAGTTTAAAATTAGTATGATTATTAGGGAGAAGGCATGGATCTATGACCTGAACTAGTGACCAGTTGTGATCAGTTATGTGTGGAGAAAACATTCACACTCATCATTTTTTTTTTTTAGTCTTATGATTTCATTTCATTTCATTTTGTTTTATTTAATTTAATTTTTAATTTATTTTTTTTAAACACACATTGCTTTATGAATCGTGTTGGGAGTGAAAAATCAGAGCAAAAGGGAAAAACCATGGGAGAAACAACAACAATAACAACAATAAAAAAACAACATAACATAACATGTGGTGATTTACATTCAGTCTCCTTAGTTTATTTTCTGGAGGCAGATGGCATTTTCTGTCCAAAGCCTATTGGGATTGTTTTAGATAACTGAACCACTAAGAAGAACCACATTTTTCATAGATCTGGAGAACTCAGAGTAATAGTTGGTGAATTAATTCAAATGTTTCTGGACAACACTCTATACCCCTGCCTTGATGACAGGAAGAGAACAACTTTTATCATTGACCAATACCTCTAAGTCTTGTTTCTTCCTCCCTCTAATATCCAGAAGTAGCAATAACAGAAGAAGAATTTTTTTTTCCTGTTTTGAGAATGACAAATGTTTTCTGATCATAGTGGAGTTTAAGTACATTCCCCATGTATGCAACATGAGAAAGGAGTTAAATGCAGAGAATTCTTATTCTATCCAAGGATTTAGGAACAAATGATGGGTTTTTTCTACATGAATTATTTCCTTACAGTGCTTATTGTCATTTTTTGTTATTTCCTGTCTGTCTGTCTATCTGTCTGTCTCTCCCTCCCTCCTTACCTTCCCCTCTCTGCATATGTATGTCCTGGTGGTCACTAATCCTTGTTATGTGATCACTAATGACATTGACAGAGATTTGGGGGAAAGCTTGGATTGGGGAGGGAGAAAGAAACATTCCCACTTCAACATGAGGCTTAGGGAAGGAAGAGCTTAAATGGATTGTTTAAGATTTGGCAGAAACTGAAAATAGAGAATTAATAGAGATGGTTTGAAAAATATGGTAGGGAAAACAGAAAGAATGAGGCAAAATTTCTTTCTCGGTAAAACTGCCTTAATTGCTGCTGTTATTAAAACTTTTATTTTGAGATGGATATTCTTTTCTAGCTCTAGTGCAGTGGCCACACACAGACTCATCTCATTGCTGATTGGCCTACAAGCTTTAACAGTCTCTGTTTCTGGAGGGAGAAGGGGCTGGTTATGCATTCTTTAGGCATACTGCTCCACTCTTGGGATTTCACCAAATTGGTACCAGTCTTAATAAAAATCAGCTTTTAGGCCCACTAGAACTCAAAACTCTTGAGCTCAAGAGATCCTTCAACATAAACCTTCCTGGCATTACAGGTATCAACACTAGGCCCAACCTTAACTGCTATTTTATGAAGAAACATTGTAAAGAAAATTCTATAAAAGTTTTGTCAGGCTGAGAAGAAAAATTAATGGACCTAGTTTAAGAGAGATTTTAGTAGATAAAGAAAATGGAGAAACTTTCTCATAAAACTGTTTTTAACATTTATCTTATGAAGAAGATGAAGATAATTCTTTAAGAAAAGACTTTGGTATCTTGAGTTAATTAAATGTTCAGACACTATTTTAGAATCATTAGAAGTTTTAAGGATGATTTTAGGTGACTTATAATTAAAAATATTTTACATAATTATTTTATCTTGTTGCCTTGTTAATAGATTGTATAGTTAGAAACTTTAATATAGATTTAATCCTAGAAGACAGAGATTTTGACATATAGATATGAGGAACTACTATGGCCAAAGAAGTTTCCCTAGTTTATTAAACAATATTTGACAAATTGGAGTGGTGTTATGAATCTTACAAGGTACTAAGACAGTGGAATTGATAGAGAAAATAATTATCTAATTTAGCATGGTTCAGTATGTTTGATCAGATCCTACAAGGAGATGTTATGGGCCAGAACCTGAAACAAGATACTGAGTGGAATTGAGGAGACAATAGTTAAATCTAATTTAGCATTGATTTAATCCTACAACAAATAATGGTTTCCTAGTGATATAATGATTTGAGTATATTCAGTGCACAACATATAAGCAACATATAAGCTCTCAGGGCCAGACACAGAAGCTCACAAGCCTACTCTCGGAGGATGCTGGATGGAGACATTGGGAGGGGGAGAGGATGAAATTGGCAGAGGCAAAAGACAGAGCTCTCGGAACCAAGGAGAGAGATAAGCTTCTAAGAAAGCTAACCAGCCTATTTTGAAGGAGACAATAAAGGATTTGGACTTTAACTCTTGGCTGAATTTGAGGTGATTATTGAAATGAACTGAAACTAAGGCTGCCCCCAGAAGCACCCCAAAAAACCTGCTCATAGAGAACATTACAATTTGGAGAAGAACATTACATTTTGGCGCCCAATGTGGGGTAGACACAATCCTGATTTCAGGAGAAAAGTCTCTGATCCTGATTTCAATGGAAAAGTCTCCTCAACCCAGAAATTAGGGTGAGTACAACAAGGAAACTTTGTTAAAAAGCTAAAGTAGAATTTCACCTAAAATGGGACAGATGTTTAGAAAACAGCCTGCTTTTCTTCTTAAAGGAAAATGTGTAGAGAGCATTGTCAAGTTTATGAAAAGCCAAAGTTTGATTATAATTTGGGAGCAGATCACTGAACTTTTGGAAATTATATAGTACACACCTCCTTGGTTCTCTATGGAAAAACAATTGGATCTAGACAAGAGGAAATTAGTAGGAGAGTACAATTCCAATCTAAACTCAATTTCCAAAAATATACTTAATATAATTTAATACAACTGGCTTTAGGAAATTAAGTAAGTTATAGAATAAGAAAAAAGAAGAGCAGGAGGGGGAGGTGCCAACTAAACTAGGTAAAAAGGATGAAAAATCAGATAAGAATGGAGTTAAGTACAATTCTGAGTGTGGCATTTCACAACAGGAGCATTTCCCATCCCCTGACCTACCTCCCTCAATTAACTCTTCATGGGTGAAGGAAGAAGGAGGAGGGGAAGGAACAGTGACACAGTCAGCTTCACCTATGAAGCAGCCTATGACAAGATTACAAAAGGCATTGGTTAAGGCAAAAAATGAAGGGCAGGATATATCTGATTTAAAAATAAATGCATATCTTGTGATTGAAGAGCATAACTTTTCAAGTCAAAAGAGGAGAAGATACACTCCTTTTGATATGGAAAAAAATCAAGGATTTGAAAAAAGGTTGCACTCTTTATGGGGTTACACCATCTTATGTTAAGATGTTACTAGATAATTTGGCTTATGAAATCCTAACCCCCAGTGATTGGAAATCCATAGCAAGGACATGTTTAGAACCTGGAAAAACCTTGTTGTGGCTTTCAGAGTATCATGAATTATGTAGGATTCAAGCCCAACGAAATAGGCAAACTGGAATTAACATACAAATCACTTTTGACCAACTAGCAGGTGAAGGTCAGTATGGAGAAAATTCAGCACAGATTAATTATCCCATAACATTGTATGAGCAAATTTCTAAGCCTGCAATAAAAGCTTGGGGTTCTCTCCCAGAAAAACAGATGAAGGTAAAGCCTTCACAAAAATAGAGCAAGGTCCCAATGAACCCTTTGCAGATTTTGTGGAACGTTTGCAAACAGCTGTCACAAGAACCATTGGAGAAAATGCAGCTACAAAAATTATGATAAAACAACTGGCTAAGGAAAATGCTAATGAGGTTTGCAGAAAAATTATATGGGTACTACACAAAGATGTTCCTTTAGAAGAGATCATAAGACTCTGTGCCACAGTGGTGGGCACAAATGCTTATTATACCCACATTATGATGAACATGGGAAGACAGGGTCCCTCTTGGCAAGGGACTTCTAGAGAAACTTGTCAATGTTTTCAATGTGGAAAAATAGGACATATGAGAACTCAGTGTAGATATAGACATAGAGTGAGATGACAGGCTGAGAGAAGACCTAAAACCCCATGTCCAAAATGCCACAAGAGCTTCCACTGGGCCTCAGAATTGTAGATTGACCCAGAGATATGAGAGGTGAGGCCCAGCTCCAAGAACTCAATCAAAAGACAGATGGGGCATAATGGCAGCTGAATTTATACCCAGAGAGTCTTTACAAGTTCAGGACTCTGATGTGATCTATCAGCCAAAAATCAATCAGATGGAAGAAAAGAATTACATGATCAACCAACAAAAAAGCAATCAAATAGCATAAAGGGATTACAAATGGGGAGAATACCGGCTTTTTAAACCAACAGGACAGTGTCCAATGCAAACAGCTCCAATGTAATAGCCAGATGATGAGGAGAGATTTAGAAAGTAGTAAATAGAAGGAATTAGATAGGTTAACTGCTTGGGTGAAAGGGTTTGCTTATATTCCTACAGATGGAGAAGGAAACAGATGGATGGCAACGAGCACCTGAAGAAAGAGAGAAAAAGAGAAAAATCTGGAAACAAAGGAGAAGACCTGAGAATAAAATCTGCAGGAATCATTGGATTCCCTAACACAAGATAATACTGTTTCAGGACTTGAAAACCAGCAGGAATCATTGGATTCCTTGAGATGAAAAATTGTTGTTAAAGACTGTTGCAGGACTTGAAAACCATCAGGAATTATTGGATTCCCTAACACAAGATGAGACTGTTGCAGTACTTCAAAACTTGCAGGAATTATTGGATTCCTAGCACATGAACTAATGGACAATAGATTCCTTTTGCACTATTTCTAGGACTTATGGACATATATAATTCTTCATGTTGATTCGTGTTATTTGTTACATCATTTCTAGCCTGTGTTATGCTACTATGCGCTTATGTAATTTATGTAATTATGTGTAATACCTCCCATATTGATGGATTTATATATACCTGTTTCAAGTGAGCCCCTTCAGAAACCCGCTAATCTGATTTAATTCCCCTTTCCCTTTGGTGTTTTCATCTCCCTTCCTGAAATGTCAGGTGATCACCTCCTTTTTTATGGTGTTTTCACTCCTTTTTTTGAGCAGTCAGGGAAGGCATGATCACCTTCTTTTTTGGGGTTCTCACCTCCTTGAGAAGTCAGGGAGGTCATGACCACCTATGTTCTAAATCAAAAGAAAGCGGGAGATATTATGATTTTTACAAGATACTAAAACAGTGGAATTATAGAGACAATAAATATCTAATTTAGCATGGTTCAGTATAATTGATCTGATCCTACAAGGAGATGTTATGGGCCAGAACCTGAAACAAGATACTGAGTGGAATTGAGGAGACAATAGTTAAATCTAATTTAGCATTGATTTAATCCTACAACAAATAATGGTTTCCTAGTGATGTAATGATTGGAGTATACTCAGTGCACAGCATATAAGCAAGAAGCTCTCAGGGCCAGACACACAAGCCCACAAGCCTACTCTCGGAGGTGGAGTCAGATTCATTCCAACTTCCACCTTTGTGCTGGCTGGAGACATTGGGAGGACAAGAGGCTGAAGCTGGCAGAGGCAAAACACTAGCACAAGAGCTCTCAGAACCAAGGAGAGAAATAGGCTTCTAAGAAAGCTAACCAGCCTATTTTGAAGGAGACAATAAAGAATTTGGACTTTAACTCTTGGCTGAATTTGAGGTGATTATTGAACTGAACTGAAACTAAGGCTGCCCCCAGAAGCTCCCCAAGAAACCTGTTCACGAGAACATTACAATTTAGAGAAGAACATTACAGGGTGGGTGTACTGAGTTTAACTGATCAATTAATGAGAAGTAAATTAATACTTAATGAGGAAATATCTGAACATATCTTTGGATTACTCTGGAACTCAGGATGATGGGAATGAATGTAGTATCCAAGTAGAAAGTGAGATTTGATTGAGACTCAGTGTGATATAAACTGAGATCTTTTGGGGGAAAGGTTGGAGAGGCCCTGTTGTGAACTGTGTCCCCTTTAATCTGTGGGGGAAAGGTAACTGGGGTCTCAAATTCTCCTCTAGGATGGGTATACCCTTCTGTCCATAAGGGAAACTTCCAAGATAAGTAATCTCATTCATTGAATTGAAAATCAGTCTCTCAGATTCATCCACAGATTAGGCCCCCTGCTGGGGCCAAGGATCAGAGCAGCCCCAATAATTCTAGCGATGTATGCCCAGACATCTTTGCAGAAATCCTAACAGGATTTTGCCCACTGATGAAGATATTTTCTTCTTACTGTAAACCCATGTTTGCAATAGTCCTGACAGGACCCTGCCTACTAAGAAAGCTGTCTTTTTTAGTAAACTTTTATTAGTGTAAATAAATCCCCTTTTGCCACAGCAAATTCTTTTCCAAGGGATCTGATACATGGACCAGAGGGAATCTCTTACCCTCAATTTTCACACCTCATCAAGAGTAATCATTTTTATAAATAAGATATAAATTGAAAACAATAGAAACTAGAACACTTAGCTACCTAGAAGAAAGAAAAGAGGCTTTGCTAGAGATTAAATGAGATTCTTGGATTAGTGAAGTCCCTTGGACTGGCTATCACTACCTCAGGTCTATGGATCTCTATCAGTTGCTCTGACTAGTACAGGGTCAGTCCATATCTTCCAACAGGCTATCTCACACTTAATCCCTCAGTTTGCTGCTTGTTCCCACAGAAACCAACAAATTCCTCTCTTCTTAACTTGGTTTAAATCTCTTCTGCCTGCTTGGGAATTAGGGTTAATCCCTTCCTTAAGTCTTTCTGCTTCAAGCAAAGTAAGCTACAAATACACATCATTCTGTATACCTTCCTAAATCCATTAAATAATATCAAAGAAAGTAAAATTTTGCATTTATTGTAGAATAAATACTAGAATTTATTTCCAGATCCTAGAAATTCTTAACTACAATAGAGCAATAAAGTTGTTTCACAAATATTCCCATTGATAAGCTTTTTATATCCTTTTGGGGTATGAGTACACTGGTTGGAAACCCCTGGACTAGAGAGGGAAGAGGAACAAGTATTTACTGGATGAGTATGATGATTTTTCAAGCATCAGATTCTTTAATCTATTCCCAGTGCAAGGTCCCTATCTTCCTTCATAGACTATCTCTCTTTACCCATGGGACCATTCATCAATGAAATCCCTTCCAACAAACAAAGCAAATCTCCTTTCCCATCCCCTTTTTAATCCTTTTCCCTCCACATTCACTCCTCTATAAACTCTACTCTTTTTGAGACCACAAGGGTCATCTTCCCCTCATTCTTTCCCTTCAGTTTGATTCAGACACATCCTCCCTGCCACAAAACCCCCCCAAAACTTTCATTTACCTACAGATAGTGTTACTATGTTTTCTCCAAAATGCCCCAAGATTGCTTCTTTGATATTATCTTTACAAGACTTCTACCTTTACTCTTGTTTGTTTTGTGTATATTTAGAAAGAAGCTTCTTATTGGTCTCTCTATTGTTATTCACTTGCTGTTGCTGTCTTTGCTGCCTTCATTCATTCTTGCATTTTTGTAGCTTGGGATGTCGTAGAAGCAAATCAAGTTTTTAGGTTTTTGTTTTTTTTTGTTTTTGTTTTTTTTTTTTTTAGGAATGTTTCAAAAATCTATTACTGAATATCCACTTTTGTCCCCACTCTTCCCCATGTAATTTAAGATCAGATTTACAGAGTAGGTACCTGAGTTCCTGTGTTTTCTATATCCTCCCATATTTCCTAATGGATGGAAAATAGTTGTACATTATTTGAATTTCTTTTCCTTTGCATTTGAAGGTCTTTCTCCTGATTATTTTTAGAATGTATCTGAATTGAATTGTCAAGTTTAACCACTATATGTCTTGGATTTTGCATTCTTTTTTTTTTTTTTTCTGGAAGTGACCTGTGAGTTCTTTCAATAGGTATTTTATGTTCTCTGTTAAAAAATTCTCTTCATTCCTGCATTATGGTGGTAAGTTTTTTATTGTGTTTTTTTTTTTCTAGGAGACTTATGATACTTAGATTGTTTCTATGTATCCTGTCTTTAATATCAAATTTCTTCAATCTATTCCAGTGCAAACTTTTGTTTGCACAGTATGTTTTTACTTAATATCACAATGTTTTGATGTTGCTTTTTATAGATTGTCTTTCACTTCTGCGTATTTGCTTTCCCAATCTATTGTTTCTTTGGTGAGACCTGCTTTCCAGATTCCAATTTTCTTATTTTTAGCCATAATTTTCTGCTCCATAAGCTTTGCTCACTTAATTCTAATTTCTTTTGGCTGTATTTCTAAATATTTCAGCCTTTCTTCAATCATTCTGTCCTGCTTCTTCTGTTCTTTAGTTCTCTTCCCTGGCATGGGCACTAAAAACTTGAAGAGTTGGGGCTATAGGGTTGATGAGGTACAAATGATGAGGTGTGATAATTGAGGTGGGAGATCTTCTCTGGTGGGACATGCAAAAGAATTCACAAACTTGAAATCTGTGTGGCAAAAAGGGATTTATTGTTACTGAGAAGCCAGCTTGCTAGGAAGACAGACTTCTTAGTGAGCAAGGAATATAGCAAAGGCAGGTTACACTGAGAAGAAGATCTCTTCAACAATGGGCAAGATCCTTTTAGGATGTCTGAGAAGATTCAGAGTTCAGAGTTGTCTTTTATTAGCTTGAGGCTTGGGGCTTCAATTCAACATTGAATGAGATTCATTCAATGTTGACAAAGCCTCAGGTCTAGATCTCCAAAAGAAGACACTACTTGGGAGTGGTTTTGGGACTAATCTTCAACTCAATAGAGGGTGTGACCAAGTCCCTGGCCATAATCTTCCACTGAAAGAGACTACCCAAATGCCTTGAAGGGTGGGCCTCTTTTAGAGTAGAGTTTGGACAGTTTCAGGGTTCATCCCTATTATTTCTCCCCAAAAAGTCTCAGTTTACATCAGTACTTGGCCCTTTTCTTTTTCTCCTGGACAGTTAAGGCCAACACAACCCAGGGCAAACTTCTGCAACTTGGAAACAGGATATTCATAATAGGAAACAGAGTCCTGAAGTTTCATGTGCTTCTGACTTTCTACTGGGTCTTCAGTTTCGTGAAGAATTTGATCATTTTTCTTTGTTTCTCAGCATTTATTCATAGATGTTTGAACTAATTTCCTAGATCTGAAGGCCAGATTTCCTTCTGTTACTGTTTTTTTTTTTTTTTCTTGTTGATTTTTCTGCTTATGTTCTAGGTCTTTGAGTTTTCTTCTTTTTCTCCCTAATTTTCCTCATATTCACTTTCTGACTCTGTCCATTTTGATGTTTACTGTATTACTAAACATTTCAGCTTTTCCTCAAGTATTCTATCCTGCTTTTTCTGTTCTTTAGTTCTCTTTCCTTGCATGGACACTAAAAACTTGAATTGTTGGGGCCATAGGGTTATCCTGCCTAGCACTTGGCCCTTTTGGGATTGGCCTCTTCAGGATTGTTGAATCTGTTAGGCTTTTACTCCAGCACGTGAAGGCCAACACAACCCAGGGCAAGCTTCTACAGCTGTGAATATCCTATTCACAGCACTGGAAAGAGAGAGGGAGACTGTGGTGTAGGAGTGTGTTTTGTTATAATTGTGTGTCCAGTCCTTGGGTCTGCTAGTGCAGCCTAGCATCTGATATGGGTGAGGAAGGGCTGCTGAGAGAGTTCAGTATCACTGAACCTTAGTGTGTGTGTGTGTGTGTGTGTGTGTGTGTGTGTGTGTGTGTGTTTAATCTTTTTTATGGATATTCTGGATCATGGAGAAAACTGAAGTTGCTTTATCATTGGCACATAATTTATTTTTTTGGAGAGATTTGAGAGGTCAAGGAGATCAGAGGAAATGTCTAGTCCTCATTGCTCACATGACTCAATTCCTTGGAACAAGTATTTATTAATATTAGCATATTAATATATGCTAAAAATTGTGCTAAACTCTTTTGATTCTATAATAACTTGTGAACTAAGTGCTATTATGATCCCCATTTTTCAGTTAAGGCAGACATAATTTAAGTGGCTTACCTGGGGTCATGCACCTAGTAAATGTCTGAGATCAGCTCTTCCTGACTCCAGGCTCAGTGCTCCGTGCCTATTAGAGATATCTAATACCTGACTATTAGAGGTATCTTTAAAAAAACAAAAACAAAAACAAAAAAACATTTGGGAAAACAGTCTGGGGGCAATTTATAGGACCAGTAGAAGATGCCACTGTTTGCTCCAGTCTTGATGTAGAGACTTCATTTTTCTAGAGCCAATCAACAACCCTTGAGAACAAAGAGCAGAATTGTCCCAATAAGCTACTGCCCTTCTCCTCCCCCTTTCCTTATTCTCCCTTTCTCCCCCTCCTCCTTTACCTTCTCCCCCCTTCTTCATCCCTCTTCCCCCTTCCACCTTCCTTTCCCCCCTTCCCCCTTACTCTTCCCTTTTCTTTCCCCCTCCCCATCCTTTTTTCTTTCCCCTCTCCCTTCTCTTATCCCCTTTCCTCCTTCCCCCTTCCCCTCTTACTCCTTAATTTGTGTAGTAATAGTTGGTTCTCTGCCCTAGTCGGTTAATACAATTACAGAAAATAATGAATAGGTAACAGAAACAAATGAGTATTAATATGATAACAAAATATAAAGACAGTCTAAGATCTATCTCAGATAGAATTAGAAGGTAAGTTTGGCATTGGGTATACCCTTAGAGTCCTTTAAAAAAGCTAAAACTGCAGGATATGCAGATATTGACAATTAAGATCTGAAAAAGGCAAAATCTGAAAGGAACTTTGACTTCCACTCATGTATAGAATAGTTATCATAAAATTCCCATGGATATCACAGATCCAATATCTGTCTATTGTAAGAGAATGATCACTGCTAAAAGCATAGTAGTTAACAGTAATATAGTTAGGAATGATAATACTCCTTCCTGGCAAAGAAGTATTTTCGGATAAGGTTCTGGGAATGGCTGTTGCTTCAGTCAAACTGAGATCTGGGAAAGGCTTTACCTTAGAAAAAGCTAAGGTCTCCCACTGCATCTGGGGCTATCCCCAGTCGTCCTGATTTATGTCTTGCCACTGGATCTAGATGGCTCTGGAGGAGAGTGATTTTGGTGACTTTGCACAGCCCTTCCTCACTTAAATCCAAATCCATTTGGAAGTCATAGGCCATGGGTTAGACTGACTGTTCTAGGCTTTCCCCTCTTTGTCCACAAGGTGGCTTTGTGGCATAGAGAAACAACCAGGGACATCAGTGTTTAAAGGTGGAGTAATCTTTTTGACAGATGATGGAATCCAAGTCTGATGGCCTTGATAATGGATTGTGGTCTTGATGGTCAGATAGATGTGGAACAGATCTTTCCAGGCAATTCTGAGCGTTCTATTATGAAGATCTCTGAGTAGATCTGATTTCCTGTTGATGGTTTCGATAGGGACAAATCTGCAAAATGAGGGTGTTGGACCAGATGATTTTTGATATTCTTCTACTTCTCAATCTAGGATCATGGTTCTCCTTCTGAACTGTTGTTGGATAGATACAGCACATTTCACAGGTGTTTTTCAACAATCCAGCATAGTTTCACTTTTCTAAAGATTTGTGTTGGAATAGAATATATATATATATATATATGTTGGTCTACCTAGAAATTGTTTTGAGGATGTCATGAAAATTTCATATGGTACATAAGGCCATCCTTTCCATGTACAATGTATCCAATGTGCATGAGAAAAATAGGAAGAATATTAGGTCATTTGAGGTGAGTTTAGCACAAACTGGTCAAATGTGTTTTTATTTCAGAATTTTCCCATTCTTTGTTGGACTTTAGGTAGTAACTACAGAGTAGATTGTGTATATTAAGAGCTTAACAAATATCTTTAATAACTAATTGTGAAATGTATGGTGATATATATGGTATATATGTATGAGATAATAGATAAAAAACTTATAACCAGAAAGACTTGAGTTCAAACTCTGCCTTGGAGTAATACTATTTGACCGTGTGTAGAGTTATTCTGGGCAACTCTTTGAGATTATAATTGCAGATAAAGTAACAATCTGTAGTAGTAGAGAGAGTCCTCTCATTTGAAAGTGTCAATTTCCATGGAATCACAAGTCTAGTCTCTATCCCTCCCTTATGCTGTATATAGTGAATGGAAATACAAATATGAGAATGAAAGCCTTATGGAATTTCTTGGTGACAGTGGTAGGATCTTCAAGGGTAGACTTCCACATATATGTTAAAAATAACTAGAACATATTCATAAGAACAACACTGACATAAGTGGATGAAATTAATCTCCAAGTTTATAAATGGTCCCTGTGATTGGGGGGTGGGCAGAAAATGCAGTTTTTATTTGTTGGCCAATTTTGTGATCAAAGCAATTTGGGCAAATTCCAATGTCCGCTTGTTCCAAGGAGGGAACATTTGGTAGTTTTTCCACAGTATGATAATTACCTGCTATTTGTTAATGTGAGCTATTGAATACATTTGCCGAGTAATGCTGTTGTTGTTCAACCATTTTTCAGTTGTGTCCAACTTTGTGATCTTATTCAGGGTTTTCTTGGCAGAGATACTGATTTATTTGCATTTCCTCCTCCAGCTTACTTTACAGATGAGGAAACAGAGTGACTTCTTCAGAATCACACAGTTACTAAGGGTGTGAGACTAAAGTTTGTAACGTGCCCTCCTGGCAGTTACAATTGCTAATGTGTCCTAGACCCAACAGCATACCTTTGACCACTGACTTTTGCAGTGTGAACTCTACCCGGCTCGCCTCCTCTGAGGCCTTCAAAGGTCTCTGGCCACAATCTCTTGAATCTATAGCTTAATAACCGGTAGTACACTCAAGAACAGCCACATGTAATCTTAAAAGCCTTTATTATACCTACTCACATAATGCTCTGACTGATGCTCTGACTTGTTGGTTCCCGAGTGAACACCTGGTCAGAAGATCCACGTGTTCACTACCAAAATCCTTACCTCTTTTGGCTACCCATCTTGGCTTGGCCACCCAGGCTAGGGAGCCAGGGTGAAGAGCACCATGTTAAAGAGAGCGACTGCTGCCTACAGTGGGCTTATAAAGGGCCTGTGAGGTCACACACACAGCCAATCAGCGAGAGAGTCACCCATTATGAAGCTATCTCATTGTGGCCAAGATCCCACCTACAAGGTAGTTCTAATATCCACAGAAATTACTTCTGGGCCTCAATCTCCCGATGCACCGTGTCTGCCCATTTAAAGGGCCCTTACAAAAGTTGAACTCACTTTTTTATTTACTGAGTCCAGGCCCCAGAGCTCCATCCACTACACCAACTGACTATAAATGAAGACTTAAGGGGTGCAGCTGGCTTTTGTAGATTGTTGGGTTGAGAGATATGTAGCTTTATTTAATTTATTAAAGAACCTTAATCATGACATCACTCCTGATTATTTACTTCAGTTCCAGAAGGTTGAGGCAACACTATTTGAAAATCAGCTCTGCTCCTAGCTTCAAACCTTTCACAAAAACTACAAAGACTACAAAAAACCTTTCACCTTGTTTTGTCATGGAAAGGATGGTGCTGCCCAAGATATTCTGACCTAACACTACATCACCAATGTAGTGCTCATTATGGCTGTGCCTTAGTACTTGTGGCAGCCAGTTTCCAGATCTTTTGAAGCTACAATCCTGATAGAACTACCTTGGTTAGGAGTTCAAGTTCTAATTATGAACTTACTAGCTTTGTTATCCTGGGCAAGTCACTTAACTAGCTTTAATTTTCTCATCTGTAAAATGAGGACAAGAGTACCTATCTCTGAGGGTTGTTGTGAAGATAAAATGAGATAATAGTTTTTGCAAAACTTAAAGTTTATTATAAATGTTAACAATTTTTATTATTGTGATTACTCTGGGGAATTATTTTTTTTATTGCACAAATATATATGTGTATATATACATTATATATATATATATATAAAGCTTTTTATTTTCAAAACACATGTATGGATAGTTTTTCAATATTCACCTTGCAAAACCTTGTGTTCCAAATTTTTTCCCTCCCTTCCCCCTCCCCCCAGACAACAAGTAATCCAGTATATGTTAAACGTGTAATTCTTCTATATATCTCCACAATTATCATGCTACACAAGAAAAATTAGATCAAAAAGGAAAAAAAAAAGAGAGAAAAAACCCAAATGCAAGCAAACAACAATAAAAATTGCTATATTGTGATCCACACTTAGTCCCTACAGTTCTCTCTCTGGGTACAGATGGCTCTCTTCATCACAAGACCATTAGAACTGGTCTGAATCACCTCAATGTTGAAAAGAACCATGTCCATCAGAACTGATCATTGTATAATCTTGTTATTGCTGTGTACAATGTTCTCTTGGTTGTACTCACTTTACTTAGCATCAGTACATGTAAGTCTCTCCAGGCCTCTCTAAAATCATCCTGCTTATGGTTTCTTATAGAAAAATAATATTTCATAACATTTATATACCATAACTTATTTAGCCATTCCTCATCTGATGGGCATCCACTTAGTTTCCAGTTCCTTACTACTACAAAAAGAACTGTTACAAACATTTTTGCACATGTAGATCCTTTTCCCTTTTTTATGATCTCTTTGGAATACAGGCCCAGTAGACAGTGCTGAATCAAAGGGTATGCGCAATTTGATAGCCCTTTGGGTATAGTTCCAATATGAAGAATTTTAAAGACAGCCTAATCTCTTATTGGAGAGATGCCTTCTTACAGTTGACATATCATGGCTCAAATACATGTATCCCTACTTCCAAAGCTTTTGATATGGGACTTTTGCCTTATTTGAGAGGTCAATGCCCTGTGACAGTGGGGAAGAGTTGGAGGAACTGTTCCAGAGGAGAGTTTGGCTCTCTTTGGATGTCTTTGAGCTTACTTTGAGTCTCTTCTGGTTTTGTAGAGTCACTTCAAATATTTCTGACTTCTAACTTCATGAAAGAAAATGGAAAAGGTTTTGGGAGAAAGTCAGCATGAGAGGAGATAGCAAAGGGAGAGTTTCTTTACTTTTATTGTCTGGTATATATTGTTTTATGTAAACTTTCTCTGATTTTTGTTTTGCTGTGGAATTGGATAAAGGGGTTTCCTTGATAATTGCCATATGTGTGTTCATTGTGAAATTGTTATTTGTGAGAAAGGGGTCAAATATTGAATATAAAGCTTGAAATCCCATTTCTTCCCATTAATGAAACAGTGATCAGAAGAAGGGAATTCACATTCCCTTGACTAACAATATTTAAAGGAAGAGATAGTATTCCCCTTCTCTCTGAGGAGATCAGAGTGGCCTTTAGCCCCAACTTCCTGCTTCCCATCCTAGTTAGAATTTAGAATAGTGAGGATAGGGTCATGTTTGCACGTGTGATTCAAAACTAAAGAGTCACAGTAGTTCCTACAATGATGAAGGATCTCATAAATCAAGGGTGTCATTATTTCCACTTCTTATGATTTCTGGACATCCAGATAGAACATATCAAGGCAGCAATAAATTATGAATTCCACCTTATGTAACAAATCCCTTCCCAGTAAGTTGGCTGGGAAACATGGGCTAAGTAGTAAGGCATGTTTGTGAAACTGATGTAGAATGGGGAATAGGTTGCTTTCCTGTTCCCACAGTATTTATAATCTCTGGGGGTGAGTGAAAAAAAGGAAAATTAAGAACCCTGTGGAGTTGAATAAGAGATTCTGGTAATAATTAAGAAAGGGATATTTTTCCCAGCAATGGGGTCAGATAGGTCTGTAGTGAGTGTGGGGATAGTGATTTAATCCTCTAGGTTCCTTAATTGGGGATTTAAGAACAGGAGTGGGATGGAATCCAGGAATGGATCCAAGGATGGTACAGGCACTTGGCTTTCCAGTTTCTTTTCATATGTGATAATTACATTATTTGTTATAACTGGTGTGTATAGTGCCATGGAACAATTATTGTGATTTTTTTGGCCTCTATTGCTTGAATGCCAGATGTGTTATATTTTACTCCTTTCTAAGAATTCTTTAGTACCCTTAAAGGAAGAGTGGGTTTGGATTATATTCTAGTTTCTGCCATTGTGCCTAATCTCCACTGATGGTATTCTCCCAATTGTTAGGGATCACCTGAGCCCTAGTTCCATTTAATCTTAATAGTTTAAAAACTATTTCAAGGAATATTTACATCAAAGATATAGTAAGCATAACTATACATTCCCCCAATGCCTGGGTGCATACCCTATCTCCCTCTCTCTCCTGCTCTGTACTTTCTCATAACTCTGCAGGAGGGAAGGGGATTAGTTTCATAGTTTAGTTCAGTTCCTGTATAACACAGTATAAAGCTCCAAGTCTCAAGGGTCCCCTTGGGCTTGAGACCCAGGGAACCTGTATTTTTAGGGCTTTAAAAACTGTTTTCCCTAGCCTTAGAATACATCTACAATCTTCTTGCTATTACAGCTACTCTGTTTGTCTCGCAGGGGTTCTCAAACTACCACCACGGGTCAGATGCACCCGCTGAGGATGTTTATGCAGCCTGCTGGGTTATGGCAAATGGGCGGAAGGGCGGAGACAGAGCGTGAGCTTTTGTTTTTACTATAGTCCGACCCTCCAACAGTCTGAGGGACAGTGAGCTGGTCCCCTATTTAAAAAGTCTCTCTAAGTATAATCAGCATCTGGTCTATCTTGGTCTAAGATCTTTGTCATTGAATCTTGGATTTTTGTCACTGGGTCAGAAACATCAGTCTGACTCTTCAGTGAATATAAGGTTTTTCTTGGTCCATTCTCCTTTTAGGCTAGAGGACATTTATGACTTTCTTAATGGGTCTGTGAAAGTTGTCTTCCTAGTCAGGGTTTGAAATCTAGTCTTCTGGTTTCTTATTGAATCTCCTCTTAGGTCTAAGGAATCTCTCTTCATGAATTGACATCTTTCCCCACTTGTGGCAAGTATCTCACTGGGAATACAGTATTTCTTCCTAACTGGAAAGATCTGGGGACTTTCTCCAGAAATTTGTCTTTCCTGGTCTGGGTGTTCTGTGAGTACTACATATTTCCCTGTGTGGCCCCTGGGGTTCTGGATCTCTCTTCCCCACCTGAGTCTAAGAACCCTGGGAATCCAAAGTCTCCCTGATGGGTTCAGTATTTCTGTCATTATGTCCCTTGCAGTCCGATTCAGGAGATTGCTCTGATTGAATCTAAGGTCCTTCAGATCTCAGCCACAATATGCCATACTTCTGATTCCAAGAGAGCTGCCATTGCTATTGGAACTAGAAGGGGATCCTTGGCTTTGTGACCTCCTCTATAGAATGTGCTTGAATGGTGATAGAAATGTGTGGAGCTGTTAATGTTTCTACAGCTGTTATCATTTCTCTGTCTGTTTTGGGAAGTCTAGGTGCTCCCACTAATCTTTCTTTACTTTTGCCTCTTTATGAATTTGACAGAGGCAGTAGAAAGAGAGATTGGGGATTCAACTATCACATAGTAAGTGATGATAGGCAATTTCTTGGCTAAAAAAAAAAATCAATGAATAATATTTTTAAGTGACTATGATGTGCGAGGCATTGTGTTAAATGCTTTGTACAAATAGAGGCAAGAAACAGTTCTATTCTCAAGGAGCTTACAGTCTAATAAGGGAGACAACATGTAAACAAATAAACAAAGCAAGCAATATAGAGGATAAATAGAAAGGAATCAACAAGATGAAAGCACTGGAATTAAGATGGGTTGAGGAAGGTTTCCTGTAGAGGGTAGAATTTTAGTTGGATCAGAGCAGGTTAAGAAGAGTATTCAGGGCTTGGGGGACAGCCAGAGAGAATTCTGGGAAAAACAACAACTTCCTAGCTTTGTCTTTCTATGGATAGATGTCATCCCAACATCTGGTTCATACTTCAGGTATTTTTCTGCTTTCCACAAGGGCATAAAAGAGGAAAAAAATACCCATAACAAGAAAAAAGAAACTTTTTTTTTTCTTCAATATCTGAGGCACAGTATTTGAGAGTTTTTGGAGTTAGGGGTAGCTAGATGGCGTAGTGGATCGATTCAGGAGGACCCGAGTTCAAATCTAATCTCAGACACTTAACACTTCCCAGCTGTGTGACCCTGGGGAAGTCACTTAACCCCAGCCTCAGGGAAAAAAAAAAAAAAAAAGTTTTTGGAGTTGAATTGAATTGATTAGCACCACTTTTCAGTAGATTAGTACCCAATTGAAATTAGTACTTCATTGAAAAGTGAGAGGGAAGGAGTAAGCTAAGGGGAAAGGAATACAGAAATTGTGAGAAAAGGGGGTAAAATAGGAAGAGGAACTTTAAGGTGGGGGAGGGATCCTAAAAAGGGAGGGCTGTGAAAAGCAAGTGGTGCTCACAAGTTTAATACTGGGTAGGGGGGTAAGAGGGAAGGAAAGGAGAAAAGCATAAGCAGGGGTTAACAGGATGGCAAACAATATAGAATTAGTCATTCTAACCATAAATGTGAATGGGGTAAACTCCCTCATAAAGAGGAAGCAGTTAGCAGACTGGATTAAAAGCCAGAATCCTACTATATGTTGTTTATAGGAAACACACCTGAAATAGGGTGATACATTCAAAATAAAAGTAAAAGGGTGGAGCAGAATCTACTATGCTTCAGGTGAAGCCAAAACAAAAATTGATCTAATTAAAAGAGATAAGGAAAGACATTATATCCTGCTAAAGGGTAGCATAGATAATGAAGCAGTATCAATATTAAACATATATGCACCAAGTGGTGCAGCATCTAAATTCTTAAAAGAGAAATTAAGAGAGCTGCAAAAAGAAATAGCAAAACTATAATATTGGTGGTTGGGAAAATCCTCTGTGTCAGGGTGGTAATATGATGGACTGAGGAGAGGTCTCAATTACTCCCTCTTTCTGGCCCCCATTCTTGTATAGGTGAGGGCTATTCTTTCCCAGTTCTTCCTTTTTTTGTCTCCTACTTGAAACACACTTAGTAATTCAATGGCAAATGATCTTTTCTTAGAGAAACTAGTTTATTTTAAACACAAAAAGCAAACCGTAAAGAAAGAACTCTTTAAAAAAAAAATTCAACACATTTTATTAATTCTAAAATAAAAACAAATATAAATCCACATTTCACATTTCTTTTCTTGGTATTCCAATAAAACATAGGTTTAAATTGCTTAAATGTTTCCAACTTTCTCATATATTAATAGTGTTACTCAGTTACTTAGAGTAGCAATATATTAGCATAAAAAGGATTTATTATCTCTATTCCTCCTTTTAAATTGGTCTTTGCTAAAGATTGTAACTTTTTTAGATGGTCATTCTTGCTATCATCCACTGTGCTGATCAATCCCATATGTATTACATAGTATTTAATAGTGACATGCTATCTCAGTTGACAATCTCCATTTCAGTCATCACATATTTCTTTGATTTTTTTTTCTTTCTCCTTCCATTTTCTTTTTCTTCTTTTGTTCTATATGAACCTGAAGAAAATGTCCTCATATGGGATTTATTTTAGCAATGAGTTATTCCTTCTGATTAAGATTTCAGATTTTCCATTTTAATTATGCTTTTTTTTTTTATATCTGGCAAATGTTTCAAGGTCTTTGTCAAAGTTTTAACACTGTTGAAAGGTAACCTTAGAAATAGCTAAGGTTACTTTGAACTACATCTCTTTGTCAGTTGATAGAATGAGACAACAGTGCAGTGAAATGCATTCTGATATTCAGGGTGAATGAGACGGGCTGCTTATGCTCTTCCTTGTCTTTATCCTTGTTCTCATCTTCCTCCTTCACTTCCTCCTTCTTCTTTTTCTGCTCCCCTTTTTGCTCCATGGTAGCAGAGACAACTGCATATTCCTAAAAAGAACGTTTAAGAGACAAAGACAGGAAACCCTGTTTCTTCAAGAGAGAAAAGAATTATCAGATCTGTCCTTAGCATCAGGAACGATTTTTCGACTCTACATTTTTTTCTGTGTTTCCTGCATTGTAGAATTAGGATTATTATCTTTGTCTTAGTATCTTAGCTTTTTACTTCCTTGACAATTTGCTGGCAGTGGTGGTGGCTGTAGCTGGCACCTGCTGTGGCAGGAAGGTCCCAGCACTACTGCTGCTGGAGGTATCCTCTCTTCCCTCTTGTCCTGAATTCTGTTCCTTTTACTCTCAGGTAGCCAGTGAGTCAGCTTATGGTGGAATGGTGGCTATGATCATCTTCAGGTTCCCAGCACAGCTGTTAAGCTGTTATACCATCTGTCTGCCAGGCCCATTGCCAGCTTGTCCTGCACGAAATTAAAAAATACTCAGTTTACATTCTTAAGGGTAATGTGGGGTTGGGGCTAGATAAGAAGGCTTGCTTATCAATCAAATTCTGGCTCTTTGGTCTGTGTGAGTGTTAACTACTTAAAGGCTGACGGGAGGAAAACTAGGTAATATCCATCTTGAACAGAGGGTATACATCTTCAGAATCCATGTCTCTTTAGCATCCTGTAAGAGTATCTACCTAAGACTCACTGGATAAGATTTGAGTGTGTTATTTGCCTCTTTCTGGACCTCTCTGGACGTCTGTTTCTCTCCAGACTTGACACATTCCCTCCATCCCCTAATCCTTTTGGTGAAGTTGGGTTGACAGAGATGAGACTGAGTTATCTCTTGACAGAGCTCTATACCTGCATTGTAGGGAGTCCCCATGGGATATAGTAAACCAGGGAACCACATGAGAATGACTGCTAGCAGCAATTGACTCTAACAGGGGCTCTGAGAGGGACACCCATAGGGATTATATCTGAAGCTTAAAGTTTCCCCCATTATTTCTCTTTTTCTTGTGCCTCACTCTGTCTATCTCAGTGTTCCTCTGGTTCTTCTTCTTTTTTTTTTTTTTTAAACTCTCCCCTTGCTTCTCTTTCTCTTTTTATCTTTCTCTTCTCCTCTTTCCACTTTCTCTCCCCTCTTTTCTTCTCTCTTTCCCCCTCTTCTCATAATATTTCTCTATGTCTGTCTGTATCTGTTCCCATTTTTAGTTTAATGCTGAAAGACTGAGGTTCCCCCCCTCCTAGAATCCAGGGTTTTATGAGGTGGAAGGGACTCACATTGATATTATATACAGCTAGATCCCATTTTACTTTTGATAAGTCAAAAAAATCATTTATGTTATAGTTTTCTTAGAAAGGACATTCTAATATTATACTGCTTATTCATCACTATCTCCACACTTGGGATGTTCTTGTCTTCTCTAATCTGGATCTCTCTTGCTGCAGCAGTTTATCTACTTCTTTCTCTTCTTTGGGATTATTAACAATTTTCCTTTGGTTCTGTACCCAGATGCAGATTTAAAAACATGGATGATGATAATGGGACAGCAGTGACTGAGTTCATTTTGTTGGGATTCTCAGATTTGGGGGTTTACCAGAGCACTCTCTTTTTGGGAGTGCTCTTTGTCTACTTGGTCACCTTGTTGGGTAACTCCTTGATCATCACCCTTACCCTGTTGGACCCAGTCCTGAACACTCCCATGTACTTTTTCCTTCGACATCTCTCTCTGATAGAGATTCTCTACACTATGACTATTGTACCCAGGATGCTGACTGATCTGCTTTTCTCCCATCCTGCCATCTCTCCTGCCAGCTGCTTCACCCAAATGTATTTCTTTGCCCTCTTTGGCATTGCTGAATGCTGTGTGCTCACTGCCATGGCCTATGACCGTTATGCTGCCATTTGTCAGCCCCTGCACTATGCCATGCTGATGAACCGGCAGGCATGTGTGGGTATGGTGGGTGCTTCTTATCTAATGGGCATCACTACAAGCACTACCCACTCCATATTCATCTTTACCTTGCCCTTCCATGGCACCAACATTGTTCACCACTTCCTATGTGACGTTTTGCCTGTTTTGAGACTGGCAAGTGGAGACACATTCTGGGGTGAGGTTGGGAATCTTGTTGTCACCCTGCTCTTTATCATTACTCCCTTTGCACTGATTTTGTTTTCCTATGTTCGCATCCTCATTACCATCCTTGGGGTTGCCTCTGCTCAGGGACGGCAAAAAGTCTTCTCTACTTGCTCTTCCCACCTATTGGTGGTCACACTTTTCTTTGGGACTGCAATTCTAACCTACATGAAACCTGGAACCAATGAAACTGGGGACACAGATCAAGTTCTTTCCCTTTTTTACACAGTTGTAACTCCCATGCTCAACCCTTTTATCTATACTCTGAGGAACAAGGAGGTGATGGGAGCCCTGAGGCGTAAATTAACAAAACACCTTTGAAGTCTTTGCCTGGTCCAGATTTTTGGTGAGTTGGGAGTTGTTCCCTGATTTTTATTTTCTTTTACTTTTATATTTTTCAACTATCAAACATTTGTTCTTCCACCCCCTTGCCTTGCACTAAGGAAAAAAGAAAAGCAAAATCTTTGCTATAATACATACAATACATAAAAAAAATACTCCTTTATCAATTTTGCCCAGAAATGTCTCTTCTGCATATTTAATGTTCTTCCCTATTATGATCTGATCTTTGTCAAAGGCGGAAACCCCTAGACCTTTTGATCAGCAGGGGGATTCCTAGAGATTTTTAATTAAGATGCCCTTGGTCTTTTAGAAGGGAATCCTATCTTTTCTGAAGGTCCCAGTAATTGAATGTATTTTTCATCTGAGATCCTGACCTGGTACCTGTTTTCAGGTTTGTGCGTCAAGTGGAGGCTGGATGAGCACATTTGGAGGGATGTTCAGATATGGATTAGGAAATTAATGTTTGAAGGAAATAAATACTGGGAAATCTCCAAGTATAAAGTAGTTGGGGTGGAGGAGGCTGTGAACTGGACCTCCTTAAGTTTACTTTTAACATTGAGATTTTATATTATTTGGAGGTTTATTATATCTATTATGTTAATAATATTAGTATGTGCTGAGTCTAATATTGCAGTCTGATAGTGATTCACATGGATTAAGGGACATAGATGTGAATGATTTAGTGTGATTATGATATACCAGCTTTATACCTCAGGATTTGGGACCCCTTCCTGCACTAGAATCTTGAAGTGCACTCTTCCCCTTCCTTGGTAGTAAGCCATTCCACTGGCTATGTTCAGTACCAGTAACTACTTTAGTGATAAGAACTATCAGAGAATAAATCTATAAAAGTTTGAAGTTACCAAGGGTAAGGAGTATTCAGATCAGTTTAACAAGTATTATGTGCTTACTCTGCAAAGTTACACACGTGACATTTTACAAGACACAAATGTAACAGGTCCTCCTTTAAGGAACTTAGATTTTACTGGAGGAATGATCTAAATTAGATGTCTAGTTTAGATCACACTTCCCTATAGCTGCTTCTGTCTCCAGCATTTGTTCACCTCCTATCCCCATCTTAGGCTAAGTTTTTCCTGAGATCCTTTTAGAATCATTAACTCCACCAGGTTCTGAGTCCTACTCTTGAGCTTGAATGGATGTACAGCCTGTTTTTAGATCCCTTGTTTCTGGAATCAGCAGATCAAATGACACCTCAAAGCAAGGGCAACAGTAATGCACTAAGAAAGCAATGAAAATTAAAATGACTTGAGAACAGCCCTGAAAATGAAGAATAGTTTCAGAAGGGGTATGAGACAGTAAGAGATACAAATGTAGAAGCTTAATGGCACACAAAAATTTCTGGATTATACAGGAGATGATGAGATTAAAGCTATCAAAGGACAAGTAACTACTCTCTATATGTGTAAGAGAAAAAAAGATGGAGAAAAGGTAAAGATCAGGGTCATAGAGGAGACAATGAAATGGGAAGCCAATTATATTTGAGGGGTATAAACATGTATATTGAAGTCTCCCTAAAGGGGCTGCTAGGTGGCACAATAGTCCAGCAGTCTGGAGGATTTGATTTCAAACTGTGGATTCAAACAGTTACTAGCTATATGACCCTGAGCAAGTCACTTAACTCCAATTTTTCCAAAAAGAAAAGACATCTGTGAGCCTGACAAATAATCTGAAGGGTCAGTAAATCACCACCAGAATCTCTATAGGACGGTATATTTAGATAGGGCAAAGTGAGTTAGATATAGAGATTAGGTCAGATCTGCTGATTCTAGAACCCTGCTACAAATTTGGGATAAAACTCTGGGCCAGGAATCAGCAAGATCTGAATTCAGATGTGATCTCAGATACTTATTAGCTGAATGATTCAGATCAAATCACTTTACCAGTCTCAAGCTCCTATGTGTAAGGATTATATTAGCACCTACCTCAGGGTTATTGTGAGATAATAATTATTATATCCTGGCTGGATCCCATGGCTGCCTAGTAATCTTTACTCTTCCCTGATTGATTGGTGCACTTTTTATTTTAAGCCTTTTCTTATTTCTTCAAGTCATTGATATTATCCTACCCTTTTCTTCTAAGCAGATTTTGTTTCATATTCTACCAATAAAAGACAATTTTTGTGATCTCCCTTTCATTTCTAATCCTACATCTCAAGTACCCTTAACATTTCATTCTTTCTTGCAATCTCAGGGACAAAGCTAATTACTGATCACATCCCCTGCAAACTCGCATGGAAGCTTGCATTTTTAAATTATACTATCTTTCTAATCTCCAATTTCTTTTTATCCAGTTTACTTCCTTGATACATGCAAAAATGCTTACAAACTCCTTTAAAAAACAAAACAACTTATTGTGGCATTAAAAAAACAAACTACTATACTACAAGTTTTCTGCTTTTGATAAATTCCTTAGGGGGGGGAAAAACCCGTCTTTATTTTCTCACAACCTCATTTTTTTTTTAAAGAAACAAACTTTTATTTCTCTGATTTTTTACATTGCAATTTGTGTTTGACAAAAAAATAAAATCTCTGCAAAAACAAAAGAACCCCCAAACTCCAAAACAAAACCCTCTCCACTTTCCAGCTTGATATCAATAGCGTCTGTTCATTTTCTTAAACTTCTCATAATGATAATCATCAGTTGCTTTTTCGTTGGGGGGGCGCTTGCGATTCGGAGGCGACCTCTCGGCTTCCGGCTTCTCGGTATCTCCCACCCGGAGGGGTCGAGTTTTCGGCTCTTCCTTGTGCCTCCGGACTGGGGCGTGGAGCTCTTCATGATAAAAGCGGTTGTGCTGCACGTAGTTCACAGCCATGTTCGTGGGAACAAAAGAGGTTTCGCTGTCTTTCTTTTTGTTCCGCTGCTCGGCCAGCAGCCGGGCTTTGGCATCCTCGGTCGAAATGATATTTTTTATTTTTGCCTCAATGCCTAAATCCACTTCGGGGATGCCGCTCAGCATTTGGTTGGACAGCATCTCCTCCGTTTTCTTGGCGGACGAGACCCGGATGCTCTCGGGGAGCTCGTAGAGACAGTCTTCGGCATTCTTCAGCTTTACTTTCTGCTCCTCGTTTTCCACGATCCCTTTCCTCTTCTTGAGTTCCGTCTCTATGTACTTCATCATGTCGGCGTCCTCATCCCTCCGGTTGGTTTCGGCCGAAAATGATGTTCCTAAGTTGAGATCCTCCTCTTCGCTGATTCTGTCCTTGTTTCTTTCCTTAAGTTTCTTCATGTCCACCATTCCACCGGTCTTCACCTGAAAGGGATCGTCCACCAGGGCCGTCTCTTCCTGCACTTTCTCCCCAACCAGGAGGGCTACTGCACTCACCCCGTTAGGTCGCCTCCTCAAGCTCTGAACTTCTTTGGTTTCCTCCAGTTTCAGCCGGACCTCCTCGCTGTCCTGCTCGTCCGACTCCGACTCCGAGTCGGCGCGGCGCCTGCGGAAGGTCTTACCTGCCCGCATGATTCCCCGCGCTCGGGATTCCCTCAGGGGCCGCAGCAGGGAAGCCTCTCACCCTCTCCGACCAGGGCACTAGGTCCTAGGTCCTAACAGGGGCTGGTGACTAGTTCCGGCGCAGGCGAGTGAGGTCAGAGGGCGCGCAGCGGCCCGTCCTGGGGGTGGGCTCTCGTGGGGGGTGCGCTCCCTCCAGCCCCTCCCGCCGCCCCCACTGACTGGGAAAGGCGGTGAGAGGGTGGGGGGCAGGGAGGAGTCCTCCCGCACGGCCTCCCGGAAGCTCCGCCCATAGCCCGTCTAGGTGAATGTGGTTGGGCAACTTCGGCTCCGGGGCCGAATAGGGAAGCGCCTGTCCTTTACTTTCCAAACTTTTAATGTTGATTGTTTGTCCTCTGGTTGTTTGTCCGTTCTGGAAGAGGACCATGACATCAGGGAGGGGATGCCATGACATGCAAGTGAATTGGATTTCATTAAGGAAGGCTGTGCAGGTCACCTCCCCTCCAGAGCCCTCTGGGTCCAGTGGCCAGATATAGATCAAGCGACTGGAGATGGGCTTAATGAAACGGGAGACCTTCGTCTCTTTAAGCTAAGGTCTTCAACAGGTCTCCCTTTGGCAGAGGCCGCCCCATTCAGTGGTTAAGGCTGGGTAGCAATCTGGGCAAAGAAGCTCCTCTTTCACCTAGTCTCCTCCCCTCCGCAACCTACATAAATACATCTCGGAAGGGAAGACCTGCGGGGTTTCCGGCCAAAGCCGAAAAGACCGCTATTTACCTTCAAACTGAAACTGCTTTCTCCAAGGCTACCAAGTGTGGATCGCTGAGCCCAAATCTTAGTGTTCTCTCTGCAGCTCTGGATACAGCAGACTACGACTCCTGCGCGTTCTCCTTGAGAATAGATGACTCCTGGACGTTTCTTCGACCTAGAAAGTTGGTTCTCTTCCAGAAAGAGGGACAAACTTAGAAAATTGCTGCTTCTTAGTCTTTTTGTTGTATCCTCATTCATATCTCTGTCCTATGAATGGATATACCTCCAGCATCTGACCCAGGGATTCTTTCTCTCTCTCTTTTTTTTAAGGCAATTGCGATTAAATGATTTGCCCAGAATCACACTGTCCCAGGTCTTCTTTCTTTTTTCTAAACTCTTTTTTTTTTTTGGGGGGGGGGTGATCTCATAACTCCTAAGAGATTAAGGATCATTTCTAGTCAGACGATTCTCTCTCCTGCTACTGGAGACTTGCATTTGAATGCCTCAGAGGCATCCCATAGTCAATAATTCCAAAACAGAATTCACTTTTCTATTCTTATAAGCCAATTTTTCTTCTATTTTTGTTGAGGATTCCTTTATCTTTCTATGTTTGAAACCTCTGAGTCATCCTTAGCCCTTTTCTCCTTGTGACTCATATCAATCAATCACCTAGGCTTGTTGAATCTGTCTCTAAGATAGTATCCGTGCCTATCTCTTTCTTGATCATTACTCTAGTTCAGACTTCACCTTTTTTGGTGGGCTATTGCAATGCTTATCTAATCAGTAACAATAATAACATAATTATTTAACTAGATTCCTTGTTTTTAGCCTCTCTCCTCATGAATCTGTTTGCACACCACTGCTAAGTTAAAATCTCTGAAATACAAGTTTTTTTTAATTCTATTTTGGTGGGTAATCAGAGTTAAGTTAAGGGCAATGTCTGAGACATAATTTGAACTCAGATCCTCTTGACTCCAGGCCTAGTGTTCTAGCCATTACACCATCTAGCTGTCTTGAGACACAGTTTTGAGCATGTCACTCCTCTGTTTAAAAACTTTTAGTGGCTCCCTGTTATTTCTGGGATAAAAAACTCATGTGTTTGGTATTTAAAGCCTTTGACAATATGGCTCCAGCCTATTTTTCTAGACTGAATACACATTGCTCCCTATCATGAACTCTTTTTTTTTTTTTTTTTTAATTTAAATTTTTGCTGAGACAATTGGCATTAAGTGACTTGCCCAGGGTCACACAGCTAGGAAGTGTTAAATGTCTGAGACCAGATTTGAACTGAGGTCCTCCTGACTTCAAGGCTGGTGCTCTATCCACAGGGCCACTTAGCTGCCCCTATCATGAACTCTTATGTTCTAGTCAAACTGGAGTTATGAGTATCTAGCCAAATATGAGAGTAAAGCCTTTACTTGTTACTTTTTTACAGGCTATTTTCTTCATCTGGAGTATATTCTTTCTTCAATTCTGTCTCATACAATCCTTAGCTCTCTATGACTTGACTGTAATGATATCCTAAGTGAAACCTTTCCCAGATTCTGCCACCCCAATCCTGTCCCCTTGCAATTACTTTCTATATATATTGTATTTCCTTAACTGGATACATACTGTTTTACCTGGGAAAGGTAAGATCCTTAAGTTCGAGACTGTTTCTTTTTTGTTTTTATATCTATAATTCTTAACACAGTTGCTGCTACAGAGCAGTACTAAATAAACTTATCTTGATGCTTGACTTGGGATGACTTTGATTTGCAACCCAGAGTGTACCAAACACAACTCTGTCTCTTCTAGTAGAGTCAGGTCTGCTTGATGGTGACTTGAAACATATAATTCCAGTTGTTAGCATATGTGTACAGTCATTAATCCCAGAGTCAGAGAAGGTAACCAGATGACCAGAGTACTATTGCCCACATATGCAGGCACTTTTGTCATTCTGTTCAGGTCAAGGAAATATATTATGTGATGTTAACAATTATTTGACTGGAGAAAGGTCATGAGCATCTATGATTTGCTAGGTACATGCTTACCAAATATTGTCTGGAGGAATGCTGAATTGTAAATAGTTCTTAAGGCTCAGAAAGGAGGTCATGTGGAAGACAAGACTTCTTTGTCATTTCCTTCTGCTTTGGATTGAATACTATGGATATAGCAGGAAGAATGATACTAAAAGCAGTGAAGAACTTTATGATAAAAAGGCTAATTCCCTTCACAAGCAAAATGCATTTCAGCTTTCCAGACTTATTACTTTTTTCACTTTTTATTCTCACTATTTTTTATTAAAATTGATTGTTCCCCACAAATGTCATTCCATGTCTCATCTCTGACTTTGCTCAGGGTGTATTCTATACTGGAATGCACTTTGTCCTCATATCCATCTCTTAGAATTCTTAGCTTCCTTCAAAACTCAGTTTAATCTCCTACAGCATCCCTTTCCTGATCTTCCCAACTGCTAGTACATTTTCCCTGCCCCATCAACTCATTTTTGTGCAGGTTGATTGGTTGTTGTCTTTTGTTCTTGAAGAGGATTGAAATGTCATTTGTATTTTGGAGTCAAGGTTCTGTGTTTCCAACTGTGACTGATCAGACTAATAATATGAGTGTGAAAGTTACCCAGGATGGGCACAAATTGTACATAAGAACATTGAAAGTAGAGTTTCTGCTACAGTTTCTAACATGTAGTAAGTATGTAATAATTGCTTGCTGTTCCAGGTGAGATGGTCTCATAAACAGTGCAGAGGACCTTCCACCTTTATTTCAGCAATGATTTATTTAACAAGAGCACCAGATCAAGCAACACCTCTCAAATCCAAAGTGATCCTTCAGGAAGCTAATTCATCCAATTCAGACAGAAACAAAAAGATGGCCAAAGGCTAAGAGCCCTGGAAGAGGAAACCGTCCAAAATTTCTCCTCTCAGGGAAGTCCCAAAAGCTTCCTGACTGGAAAAACTCCAGCAACAGTGAACAGTAGTATGACCAGAATTGTTCCCAGAGGGTACAGAAGAAACAGGATCCTGATCTCAGAAGCTTCAGAGGGAAGAGAAGACTATCCATTGTCTTGATTAGGGACCACCACACACAAAACTCTGACCTCATAGTAAAAAAAAATTTTTTTAATGGTCTTAAGAAAAAAAGGAAGAAAAGGGGAACTATATTAAGGAAAAACTGAGAAAGGGGACGGACTATCTTGCATAGTCAGTGAATGTGGGATGAAGGGTATATAAATGTAGGGGAAGGGATGATTCAGTGTGATATGAATCTCACTTTCATCTGAGCTGAACAAAATGGTTTAACACAGTTTCACATACATAGTCACATAGATTTTTGGTGCACAAATATATTAACCCTCAACAGGAAAATAGGGATAATAAGGAAGGAGGATAGTTTAGAGGTAGGATAGGGATGGTATACAGAAAACAAATTCTAGGGTGGCTATGATGGATCATGAATGGGAGATTAAGAGGAAAAATAATAAGAACTTGAGATGGAAACTAGTAAGGAGAAAAGAAGAGGAACAGTGGGGCAAAGAGATCACTTCTGTTATAGTTCACTAAATGTTAAACCAACTTTTTTTTACCATCACCTTTGTAAAGAGAAGGTAGGGAGCAAAGAAAGGGAAAAAAAGAAAGGTCAGGATGGAGGGAAATACACCATTGATAGTTACAACCACTGCTGAATTATGGGACCATGCTGAGAGGGAGTACTGAGACCACCTAGATCTTTGATGCACAATAAGTTTTCTGCCATGTTGCAGAAAAACCATTGTTAAGCAAGGAGCATTGATTTGTGATCGTAAGCCGAGTGAGCTGCTGAATTGCTAAATTGTCTCTTCCCATTAGTGATACCATGCACATGCAATGCCCATGAGCTGCTTCTCTGGATGGTGATTGGGCCAATCAAGCTTGCAAAATTGTATATCAATAAGGCTGTACGGCATAATAAACTGGAACTCTGTTCATCCCCTATGAGTCTCCCCCCCCATTCATCTTGCCTCTGAGATCAAAGGGCTCATATTATTGAGCTCTTAAAAGATGGCCGTAGCAACTGGCTCCTGAAATATTTGAAGGGAATAAAATAGTAGATGGTCTGCTTACATGAGGTATTCTCCTTTGCCCTCTAGAACAACCTCACGTATATTTGCATCTGTCCTCCAGATCTCTTCAGAGATTGTATGGGGTGTCCTGACAAGAAGCTACAAGCATAGTAAAAAGATGTATAGCTTGTGTACCATATTCTCAAAGACTTGTAGAGTTGGGGACTAACTCCAGAGGTGACAGGCCAAATGATATATGGCAAATGAATGTTACACATATGGGAAAAAACATGCATTCATGATACATTGACACTGATTCAGGTTTTGTATCTGCATCTTCTCAATGAGGGAAAACCGCTTCACATGTAATAAATCATCTATTCCACTGTTTTGTCTCTATGGGTATCCCACATATCATTAAGATTGATAATGGACCCTCATCTACTTTAAAAATATTAAAATAATTCTTACAGGAATTCTCCATACATCATATTTTTGGGATTCCTTACAATCCTACAGGACAGGCCATTGTAGACAGGACTAATCAGACCCTCAAGAGATAGGATTACTAAGAAAAATATAGATAATAATAAGTATATAATATATATGATATAAGTATAAAAATATTACTTAAACATTTGATTCAAATGATTTAAATCAAGCTATGAAATACTCTCTGGTGAAAATAGACAGAGAATCACTTAAAGATGACACCCATCTTCATTAAGAAAGCCCCCTAAGAACGAAACCATAGTAATGAAAAAGGTCCTGAAGGAGGGACTTTATAAGGTTCTAATGTGGTGGCCAGGATATGCTTGTATCTCCACAGGAGAAAACCTTCAGCAGACACCTCAAAGTTGTCCATAGAACTGAAGAGGAACAAAGGAAGAAGAGGCAACCGTCCAAAAGGAGGATATGTGCCTCCAATTCCACTAGTAATATGTTTTCTATATATATGGGTTTGTGTTACATACAATCAGGAATGGCAACAGAGACCAAAAGGTGGGCTATCATGATGAACCCACCATGGCCTAGTATTGTCTCATGAGGGGAATGCATACCAGATGCAGTGCTAACAGGAAATGCATCCCGACTAATCAGGGATGAATTTCACTTTGAGAAATGCAATGGAACTATGGCAAAAGTAAAGTACAACTTTGCTGGACTTGCTAATAGGTTTCCTTTGTGCTGGTCTTGAAGAAATAGTACCTATTATGTACAAGTGAAGAACATGACTTTAGAAAGGACAGCTTCGGGTATGGGGCGTCATGTGACACATATACTGGGCATGCAGGGGATGCCCTCTCATAGAGACACCCTCATCCATGTGGAAGGGTTGCAGTGGTGTGTCTACATAAAGGGGTCATCAGGCTGGCCCCTCATATCTGTGTGCCGTGCCCATATTCGTACTTGTTATACACTTGCAAACTGGACATTACAATTGAGGCCTGAGGCCAAAAAGATGACAGTCTTCCAGTACCTGTTTGGGTACCTTACAATAACAATGCCTTTAAAGGTTTATGGAAAGCACAAGCCTCCATGGGACACATTCTGGTCACTCAAGAATTGGGCCGGGTTTGGCACATGGAAAAACACCTTGGGCCCTGGTTCTTGGACAAATGGCCTGAGAATTGGATACCAGTTCTATACTAAAGCCTGTCTGGGAGGGAAATATGCATTTATGTGGGAAGACTCTGTAACTGTTACCAAAGAAACATTAGATTTTTACAATGTTACTTGTTGGAATTGAACAGTTAGTGATTGCTTAGATACTGAAACTGAAAATCAGACTGTATTTGTGATCACTAGAGCTCATGTATCAATGCTTCCTATCAAAAGTGAGAAATAGTATAGTACTAGGACTGATCATATGCTCAATACCATCATAGAAAAGAAGGAAACAAATCTTAGTCCCATTAGAAAAAAAGAGATGTATCAGCTGTGTCATATTAGATATCACTATGTAGGTTTCACTTATAGTTTCATCAGTCTTTCTAATGTACAAAACAGCACAGTACAAGCTAGATATATAGAGGAACTAGCCAGGAATGTCTCAGTGGGTTTTGCCCGACAAGCTAAGATAGATGAACAATTGTATCCGATGATAAAAGAGAAGTATCATTGGAAATAGGAGCAGAACTGGAGTTATTGAAACTCCAGGCTCTATTACAAAGTGATTACAGATATACAAAGGTTGGGTAACTCCTTTTCTATATAATCATACAGGTCAAGATTATGTTTGGGGCAGTATCAAGAGTCATTTGAATGGTTTATTTCTCAATAATACAATTGAAGATGACAGAAAGTCTATATAAATTAGCATCTGACATAGAGAAAGTTTCTCATGAAGATTTGAATCCAGATAAAACTGCTGAAAAAATCATACATTGGTTTGATAATACTTCTTCATGGTGGTTAAAATTAGAGTAATGGATTGTCCTGTATGTTGTTATGTTGTTACTGCTTTGTTGTTGTCCTGTAATAGTAGGATGTTTTTATAGATCTTTCTCCACTATCCTTTCAGAGGTTGCAGCTCAAGAAAGGGCCTTTTAATCTAAAAAATAAAAAGGGGGAATTGCTGAATTATGGGACCCTGACAAAAGGGAGTATTGAAGCCACCTTTGATGCACACTATATTTTCTGCCACGTTGCAGAAACCATGGTGCAGAAACTCCCTTGTTAAGCCAGGAGTATTGATTTGGGATCGTAAGCCGAGAGTCACAACTAGTGGCTCCGTGAACAGGAATACCTGAACGGGGCCTCTAACCCTTGAGGGAGCTGCTGAATTGCTGGATTGACTCTCCTCCCATTGGTAAATAGCATGCATACACAATGCCCACAAGCTTCTCTGAATGGTGATTGGGAATTTTCTACTGTTCATGTGCTGATCACGCCTGCAAAAATGTATCTCAACATGGCTGTATGGCATAATAAACTGGAACTCTTTTCACACCCTATGAGTCTCCCACTTCTTTCTTCTTGCCTCTGAGATAAAGGAGCTCATATGCCATGACCTCTTAAAAGACGGCTGCAACAAACCACAAATAAGAATGGGGGTGATATCACCCATCAAATGAAAGAAGGTAATAGTATAATTTAGGAAGCAGAGCCCAATAAGTTATTTACAAGAAACATAGCCTCACACAGAATTGTACTAAGGGGACTGGGTTAAATTTTAATTATATTATGAATATTATGGAATATTATTGTTTTGTAAGAAATGACCAGCAGGATAAATACAGAAAGGTTTGGAGAACTTACATGAACTGATGCTAAGTGAAATGAGCAGAACCAGAAGTTCATTGTACACCTCAACAATAATACTATATGAGGATCAGTTCTAATGGACATGGCTATCTTCAACAACGAGAGGATCCAGATCAGTTCCAATTGATCAGTAATAAACAGAATCAGCTACACCCAGCAAAAGAACACTGGGAAATGAGTGTGGATCACAACATAGCATTTACACTCTTTCTGTTATTGTTTGCTTGAATTTTTGTTTTTCTTCCCAGGTTATATCCCAATATACTTTTTAATATATTTGACATGTATGGGACTATCTGTCATCTAGGGGAGGGAGTGGAGAGGAGGGGAAAAGTTGGAACAGAAGTTTTTGCAAGTGTTATTGTTGAAAAATTACCCATGTTTTGTCAGTAAAAAGCTATAATAAAAAATAAACTGATCGTGCTTAGAAAAAATTTTAATTATACTTCAGTTGAATTTAATCTAATTTAATTTTTTCAAGTGAATTTTTAAAAAAGCAAGGATAACAATTATAACTTTAGAGAAAACAACCATATAAATGTACAGGATTAAAACAGATAAACAGGGAAACTTCATTCTTTTTCAATTCACCATGAATAACAAATCAATATCAATATTTAATATATGAAGGGATACCTAAAGATAGCTGGGTGATGGCTCTGGATATAATGTTGGTCCTGGAATCAGGAAAACCAGAGTTAAAATCTGGCCTTAGATACCTTAGATACCTTAGATTATGATTGGGACAGTATCAAGAGGCATTTGAAGGATTTATTTCTCGATAACACAATTGAAGATGACATAGAAAGTGTATATAAATTAGCTAAGTGACCATGGCTAAATTTCTTAATCTCTGTTTGGCTCCATTTCCTCTGTTTTAAAATAGGAATAACAATATCATCTACTTTCCAGGTTTGTTGTGAGAGTCAAATGAAATAATATTTGTCAAGTGCTTAGCACAGTGCCTGATTAATAATTAGTACTTAATAAATGCTTATTTCCTTCTTTAATATCTAATTGCACTGAATGGTATAGCTTTTGAATATTTCCAGGAGGATAGGTTATATATATATATATCACTAGGAGATTTAGTGGATGATATTGGAGGTGGAGTCAGGAAGACCTGTGTTTAAATCCAACTTTAGGCATTTATTTGCTGTGTGATCAGGCTAGGCACTTAATCTCTGTCTGTCTTAATTTCCTTATTTAAAAAAATAGGAATAACAAAAGTACAGCCATACCTCAGAGATATTTGAGTTTAGTTCTAGGCCACCATAATACAAGAAATATAGTGATAAAATGAATCACATGAAAATTTTCCAGTGCTTATATTATACTATACTGTATTCTATTAAGTGTGTAATAGTCCAAACAAACTCCATATATGCCTTAATTTAAAAAATTCTTATTACTAAAAATGCTAATTTTTATCTGACCCTTCAGTAAATTGTAATATTTTTGCTGGTAGATGTCTTGTTTCCATGTTGATACTGATTGATTAGCCTGGTGGTTGTTGAATGTTGGGTGGTTGTGGAAATTTCTCAAAATAAGACAACAATGTGTGTGACCCTGAACAAGTCACTTAACCCCAATTGTCTTAGCAACTCTAGCCTACATGAAACCTGAAACCAGTGATACTGAGGATACAGATCTAGTTTTCTCCCTTTTCTACACAGTTGTAATTCCCATTCTCAAACCTTTTATCTATGCCCTGAGGAACAAGGAGGTGATGGGAGCCCTGAGGTGTAAATTAACAAAACACCTTTGAAGTCCTTGACTGGTCCAGATTTGCTTGGCTACCTTTTTGGTGAGTTTAGAGATCTTACTGATCTTTTATATTTTTTAAGTTAAATTTTATACTTTTAAACTATCAAACATTTTTATTTGTTTTTCTATTCCCTGCCCTCATGGAAAAATAAAAAAAAAAACTTTGTTACAAATATATAAATTAAAGAAAACAGATTCTTATATTGACTTTGTCTAAAATGTGTGGCTCACTCTTTCTTTTTAGTGTTCTTTACTTAGGATCATGACCTGATCTTTGTAAAAGGAAGAAGGACTTATACAATCTGGATATCTAAATCTTTTGCATAGTGTGGTAATTCCTGGAAGATGATGATTGAAATGGGCCTCATCTTTCAGAATGATATCTTTCCTATTTTGAAAGTCCCAGAAATCTCTGTCAATTTTCATCTGAGATCTTGATCTGGTAGCTGTTTTCAGGTTGTGCTTCAATTGGAGGCTAGATGACCACTAATGATGTTCAGATATGGTTAGACTACATGGACTAGGAAGCCATTATCTGAAGGACATAAATATGTATGTTGAAATTTCCAAGTATAAGGGCTGTGGTTGGGCTGGAGGAGGCTGACCTCCTAAGATTACTTTTAACATTGAGATTTTGTGACATTATTTGGGGATGTTGAATGTATAACTGTATTCTGAGCTTAGTGCTGTAGTTTGAGAGGGATTTGCATGGACTAAGGGACATAGACATGAACAGTTTAGTGTGATTATGATATCCCAGCTTTAACAGACTTCAGGATTTGGGACCCCTTTCTGTATAAGAGCCTTGCAATGGAGACTTTCCCTTCCTCTGTAGTAAGACATTCTATTGGCTATGCTCAGTAGCAGTAGCTACTTTAGTGGTGAGAATAAGTTCTATACAGGAGCAGCCTTGAACAGGGTTTGATAATCCCTCACACCAAAGGTGCTAATATTCCTAGAATACCACCAACATCTTTCTGGCTTCTCCATTAATTAGGCACAGAAGAACCTTGGACCATGTGGGACCTTCCAATTCTCTCAAACCCCTTATTTATTTTTTCAATACTTGATTGACAAGCTACTCTAGGACCTTTGGCACCTACTTTTTTTCTCTTGGCAATAGCAAAATAGTCCTTAGATTCTTTATATAAGAAAGATCCCTATTGAATGCATCATATTTATAAAAGAAAGAGTCTGCAATGCATTAAATGAAAAGATTTTTTTTTCCAACTATGTATATAGTCTTCCTTGTCCTTCTTTTCCTAGATAATTATCCAGTTCCTTCCTAGAAAGCTTATGGATGAGGGTATATTCAGATTAATTTAGATTTTGTTTTAATCCTCTGGAAAATGTTTTCTAAACAAAAATTTTAAAGAACTAATGGCACTTTTTATTCAAATCCTCAAAAAAAAAAAGAAAAGAAAAATCTCTTAATTTTTCTGGGACTTGGTTCTCTATTTTGCAAAATCATGATATTGGGCATCACATGTTAGTTTCAATTTATATTTCTAGTCTCATCCTATGTTATTTCTCTTCCATCATTCTTTGCTTCTATGAAGTTCCTCACAAATAACACTCTTTTGTCTGTGTGTCTTTGTACTGGCTGTCCCCTGAAAAGTTTCACTTTTGTCTCCAGTCTTTGAACCCCAGCTTCCTTCAAAGCTCTGTTCCAGCACTATCATTGCAAGGATTTTCTTGATCTGCTTCCCTCTCCATACCAGTTCTAGTCTTATAATCTTGAACACACACAGACACAGATACAGCCATACAATACATATACATACTGTGTCCCCTGCTAGAATATAAGCTTCTTGAGAGCAGGAACTATTTAATTTTTATCTTTGTAATCCCATTGACTAGCACAGTGCTTGGTACATAGTAGGTGCCTATTACATGTGTAATGGTAGATGATTTCCATGCTTTCTTCTGTATCCAAGTTATCTTTAGGTTAGTTGGGGAAGCTGGGGACATATATTAACTTTTCCATATTCCTTACTCTGGTTGTGTTCTAGGAAATAGGAAGAGCATCTTTTTGGGATAATCAGTTAAGAGAGGTATTTCTTTCACAGACTTTCACACCAGGGTATTTTTCTTGTGGATTAAAGATAACCCACACTTTACAGGTTCAGAGAAGAGGGATCATCTGTGGCTTGAGGTTGAGACCCTGCTTCTTGGGCCCAGGTGCTGTGGATTTATTCTGAGGAGACAACTCCACTCTGTTCTTGGCAACATTCATAGCCCCAAAGTAGAGAAAGCTTCTTCTTTTTCTCCTTCTTACCTGTTTTGGAGTTGCATAAACTTCTTAATCAAGTCTTTCACCACCTGCTTGACTTGCTGATTCCTGAGGGTGTAGATGAAGGGATTCATGAGGGGAGCAATGATTGTGTTGATCAGTGAAACTCCCTTGTTGAGATCAACCCCTTTGCCTGGAGAAGGTTTTACATACATGAAAAAACAGCTGCCATAGCACATGGAGACAACAATAGCATGAGAGGAGCAGGTGGAGAAAGCTTTTCTCCTCTCTTGGGATGATGGGATTTTAATGATTGTCCGGATGATCTGGACATAAGACAGAGTGATCAACATCAAGGTGCTGAGGAGGGCTACCAAGGCCAAAGTGAAGTCTACCATCTCCAGGACCTTTGGCCCAGTGCAAACCACTTCCATCAGAGGAGTGTAGTCACAGAAGAAGTGATTGATGTGAGAGTCACAGAAGGGGAGCTGGCTCGTCAGGACCAGAGGGACAATGATAACAGAAAAGCCAGCTAACCAACAGGTAAGGATGATCTGTGTGCAGATTTTGCTGCTCATGAGGTTTGGGTAGTGAAGGGGCTTGCAGATGGCAACATAGCGGTCATATGACATGGCAGTGAGGAGGAAGAATTCAGTGGCTCCCAGAAAAATATGGAAGAAGTCTTGGGCAATACAGCCAGCAAAGCTAATAGTCTTGGTCCCTGTGGCGATATTGACCAACATTTTGGGGACGATGACTGTTTGGAACCAGATCTCTAAACAGGACAAGTTCCGGAGGAAGAAATACATTGGAGTCTGTAGGCGGGTGTCCAATAGTGTCAGAGTGATAATGGTCAAGTTGCCAGAAATTGTTATCAAGTAGGCTAGCAGCAGGAGCAGGAAAACTACCATCTGCAGGTCCTCAGTATCTGTTAATCCTTGGAGGATGAACTCAGTTATTTTAGTTTCATTGCCCATCATTGGCTTTGGTCATTTTCCTGTCATGTACAAATGTGGGGTAAATGAGACAGGTCAGAAATCTCCTCACTTCCCAGAAATACTTATTTATTTGGACTATTAACACCAAGACCTGAAAAAACCAAAAAAACCAAAGCTTTATTTAACACAAGTAAAAGAAATTTCAACATTAACATTCCTCTTTGATTTCTCTGTGTAAATTCTGCAGTATGGAAAATACGGTTCTCCTTTCCACATCCCATTTTTCCCATGATGATTCTGATATATTGCAGGTTGGCATAAGAAATTAAATGGGAATTAAAAAAAATTTTTTGCAAAGCCAGAAGATGACAGAAAAAGCTTAGAAACTCAGAAATGCATAAAATACACATTTAGCATTGCATAATATCAACATATTTTATCTTTTAAAATTCATTATCTACCATAATAATTATGATTTCTCTGAAATGAAGGAAGGCCCAAACACTTGACACAGATTTTCCAGATGGGAAGGCACTACATCCCTAACTTTCATGATATAGAAGTGATAACTGTATGTAAACAAAGAAATTGTGTCTTGCCCAAATTTACATAAATGGAAGTAACAGTAAAAATTCATTTAAGAGGAAAGGGAATATACATTTGTTAAGTGTTAATTATGTTCTTGCCACTGTGTTAAGTGCTGCACAACTATTTCATTTGATTTTTATAATATCCCTAGAAGTGATGTGATTATCCCTACTTTACAGTTGAAGAAACAAGCAGAAACAGAGGGTTAAATGACTTACCCAGGATCACATAGCTAATGACTGAAACCGGATTTATCTAAGGTTTTCTGGATTCTAGTCTCAGGATCTAGTTTACTTTAAGTAATTTCTATTCTCTTGTTTGCTTTTTAGAGTTATGTCTAGAGTTTCTAAGCCTCTTGACTGTGTTGATTTATTGGGTCCTGATGATAGGTGAGTAATATCTCATATTTTAATAACATTTTAAGACCTTTTGTAATAGAAGGACCAGTATTTAAGATTTTTCTGAAGGATCAAATTATATCAATTGATGCAGTGCGTTTTTTTTTAATCCACAAGATAGAAAACAGAAAATAGAAATAGAATGAACATTTTATATATCAAAGTCTCTTCTTGTTCTTCTTCTTGTTCTTCTTCTTGTTCTATATCAAAGTCTCTTCTTGTTCTTCTTCTTGTTCTTCTTCTTGTTCTTCTTTTTGTTCTTGTTCTTGTTCTTGTTCTTTTCTTGTTCTTGTTCTTGTTCTTCTTGTTCTATATCAAAGTCTCTTCTTGTTCTTCTTCTTGTTCTTCTTTTTGTTCTTCTTCTTGTTCTTGTTCTTGTTCTTCTTCTTCTTCTTGTTTTTCTTCTTGTTCTTGTTCTTGTTCTTCTTCTTATTTTTCTTCTTGTTCTTCTTTTTGTTCTTGTTCTTGTTCTTGTTCTTCTTGTTCTATATCAAAGTCTCTTCTTGTTCTTCTTCTTGTTCTTCTTCTTGTTCTTCTTTTTGTTCTTCTTCTTCTTCTTGTTCTTGTTCTTGTTCTTTTTCTTGTTTTTCTTCTTGTTCTTGTTCTTCTTCTTGTTTTTCTTCTTGTTCTTCTTTTTGTTCTTGTTCTTGTTCTTGTTCTTGTTCTTCTTCTTGTTCTTGTTCTTCTTCTTGTTCTTCTTCTTGTTCTTCTCTTGTTTTCTTGTTCTTGTTCTTGTTCTTGTTCTTCTTGTTCTTGTTCTTGTTCTTGTTCTTGTTCTTGTTCTTCTTCTTGTTCTTGTTCTTGTTCTTGTTCTTCTTGTTCTTGTTCTTGTTCTTGTTCTTGTTCTTGTTCTTGTTCTTGTTCTTGTTCTTCTTCTGGAAATTGGGGTTAAGTAGTTTATCCGGAGTCACATAGGTAGTAAATATTAAGTGTCTGAGGCCAGATTTGAATTCAGGTCCTCCTGACTTCAGGTCCAGCATTCTATTCACCATGCCATCTAGCTGTCTAGTAATCTTGTTCAATAGATTCATTTGCTTAGAACATCTAAGTGACTGGCCCAGAGTCACATGAACAAATAAGTGGCTGAAGTTGCACTTGAACTAGTCCAGTTCTTGTCTCATTTTATTAGTTTTCTGTGAATAATTTTCATTCCTGTGAATACAGGAAAGATCCTAATTTACAATAATGAAAATTATTCCTCTCTCCACCATAGAAATTCAACTAATGACAGTTAGAAATTTAATCCAGATCTTCCTAGTGGCAAGTTCACTACCTGATCTACCATATCATCTTGACTTTCTTTTACTTTAAATTGTATACCTGACAGCCTCATATCACATTTTTGGGGTTTTTGGTGTTTTAAAGGAATGTTTCTCACAACCATATGAAATGCATTACTTTTTGTTTCTTAGGAAAGTATGGTGAGTTATCAAGGGTAGCACAACCAATAAAAGATTTTTTTGTTGTTGTTGTTGAGCCAAGTGAGGTTAAGTGACTTGCCTAGAGTCATATAGCTAGTAAAGTGTCTGTGGTTGAATTTGAGCTCAGGTTTTCTTGATTCTACAGGTGGTGCTTTGGCCTACTGTGACATCTACTTGTCCCTAGAACTTCAATTTAATTTAAATTTAAATGCAATCTCTCAAATCCAAGTCCATCATTTTTCCCTTCTATAGCTCTCTTTATCTATTTCTTTATTTAGAGTCATCACAATTCAACTACAAAAATGATCTTTCTGCATAGCCACAAAAAATAACAATGAAATTTATATGAAAAAAAAAATGCAAAGGAAGAATATCTAGTAGCACCAGATTTCAGACTATACCATAAAATAGTAATCATTCAAATGATTTGTTAGTGGTTAAAAAAGAGAGGTTGATTAGTGGAACATATTAGCACTTGGTATAAAGAAACAAATCATTGCTTTAGCCTGATGTTTGATAAAAACCAAAGACCCCATTTACTGGGGTAAGAACTTAGTACTTGACAAAAACTTCTGAGAAAATTGGAAAGCTATCTGGGAGAAATTAGGTATAGACCAACATCTCACTGCATGCCAAGAAAAGCTCTAAATGGAAATTAGAAATAATGAAATCTTATGCGAATTAGAAGAGCAAAGAAAAAGTACTTTTAAAATTTATGGATGGGGAAGACTTCAGAATTAAAGAAGGGATGGACAGTTTTGATTATATGAAATTTAAAAAGTTTTACAAAAAGAGCCCCAGTATAATTAAAATTAGAAGTAAAATGTATAACAAGAAACAGTTCTATGTGGCAAGTTTTACTCAAAAAGGCCTTATATGCAAGGTGTATAAGGAGCTGATTCTAATTCATAAGAACAACAAAAACTCTCCAGTTGATAAATAGTCAAAGAATATAAGAAGGCAGTTTTCAAAGGAAAATATGTAGGCTATCAGCAAAGATGAAAACTTGTTCCAAAAAGCTACTACTTAGAGAAGTGTAAATTAAAGTAACTCCAAAGTTCTCCTCACATTCATCATTTCGGTAAAAAAATGACAAAAAAGAAAAGGACAATTTTTGGCAGGAGATGCAAAAAAAAAAAAAAAAAAAAAAGTCTCATTAATCCATTCTTAGAGACTTTTGAATTGAATTATTTGAAATTTTGAATTAACCATTATGGAAAGGTATTTGGAACTAGGTCCCAAAAGTAAACAAAACAAAACAAAATCTTTTGATCCAGTTGTACCATTATTAGGCTCATAACCCAAAAAGATCAAGGAAAGAGAAAAAAAGATCAACATGTACAAAATTATTTTTATATGGTGTCAGAGAACTGGAAACCAAGGGAGTATTCATTTATTAGGAAGAAAATAAGCAAATTATGGTATATGAACAGAGTGAAATGTTATTATGTGTAAGAAATGATGAATAGATGATGAAACTATTAAATGGTTTCAGAGAAGACTGACCTGTGGGAACTAATAACAAATGAAATGAGCAGACAAAAAATTATACAATACTAACAATATAAAGAACATCTTTAAAAGATGTGAGAACTCTTATCAATGCAATGATAAACCACAATTCCAGAAGACTGATGATAAAGCATGTTACCCACCTTCTGATAGAGAAATGATAAATTCAGCAGATAGAATAAGACATACATTTTTGGATCCAATGTAGGAATTTGCTTTGTTTGACTATCCACATTTGTTCCAAAGGGTTTTTTTTTTTTTTTTTTCTCCAATGAGAGTAGGGTGGGTGGTAAGACAATGGAAGATAAGGATAAGAAAGAAATAAGAGAAAGAAAAGAAAGAAAAGTGTCATTGACATATTCTTTTAAAAATGCAGATGAGAAGACAGAAAGCAAAAAAGAAACACAGACAAGAAACAGACAAAGTAGAACTTTGAAAGTGACAGGTTAATTCATACTTAACAAGAAAAGCGAACTATATCTAATAGAGACACAGTTTCATGTCCAATATATTCTTTTCCTTTCCTGCCATACATTGCCATGTACATGCAAGTGCACATTTTATTTGTTTTTTAGGTCAGAATAAAAACAATAATAAGAAAAGGAAACCCATTTTTCTTTTCCTCTCCAATAAAGTTTGGAAAGGATCTTCATTATTGCCCTGGTATCTGGAAGCAAGAGATTCTCCCGGCTTTACCTGGAGCTCTGAAAAGCAATGTCCTGATGAATGAGACATCAGAGACTTTTCTTAAGGACAATGGAGCGATTGCTCAAGGTCCATGGGACACCTGGATTGAGATTTGTAACTGGAGGCTGGGAGAGAGAAACTGAGGCCTCAATATAAACTCTTACCATTCAATAATTGAATATCTTAATGGGTCTTATATAAAGAATGATGATATAAAATAGCATTGAATAACTGAGGTGTATTTCAGATGAGAACATGCCATTAATATTTTGTAGATCCTGCCTTAATTACCTCAAAGTTCATCTTTTCCTCTAATCTTTGCACTAAAAAGAATCACAATGCAGTTCATCATTTGGGGAGAAGAAATATGGTTACATACTCTGAAGCAATGTTCTTATGTTGATGAAACTTGAAAGACTGAGTTGGCACTTCTGGCCTTGAAGCTTTTTAACAATGATTTTATCTCTTCTGTTCTTTATAGATTATGGGTGAGATTGGTAGGGAATGGGAGGGGAATCAATTGGGGAATATGCAAATAGTTCCCCAGGGGACCAATTTTCAGAATTCACTAATTAATGTTGTGTAAACAGCTTAAGTAAAATCTCAGAGTAGGAATAGTCTTCAAGGAATTAGAGGAAGGAAGTTGGGACTATTGGGAAGCAAATATTTCCCAAATAATTTGTTACTGAGTGAATTTTTGTGAAACTGTGAGTTTTTTAAATAGTATTTTATTCTTTCCCCCAATTACATGTAAAGACAATTTTTAGTCTTCATTTTTTACAAGTTTTTGAATTCCAATTTTTTCTTTCTCCTTTCCTCCCCTTCCAAAAATGGTAGGCAATTTAATATAGATTATACATGTCTTTATTATGTAAAACATATTTCCATTTCACAGTTGTGAAACAGGAAACAAATCAATAGGAAAAGATTCAAAAACAGTAAAGTAAATAAAAATGTTTCATTAGTTTTTTTTTTTTTTTTAAATCTGGATGTAGCTAGCCTTTTTCTTTATGAGTACTTTGTACTTGTAAAGGATTATTATTTTGCTGAGAACTTAGTCATTCATAGTTTTCATCAATCAATGTTTCTGATACTGTGTATAAAGTTTTCCTGGTTCTTCTCATTTATCTTTATGTAAGTTTGTACAAATCTTTTTAGAACCTGTGAGTTTTTATCAGACTTATGTGAGGAAAATTTCTTTTACTAAGAGGTAGTATTTTAGTTTTGTCACAAATGTGTTCAGTTATTCTACATATATATGTAGAATAAGGGGAACATTAGACAGAGAATTTGAATGATAGCTTGAAAATTGGGCTTAAAACAATAAATGGATGACTTTCAAAATGGATGATCGGGTGTTGTTCAATAAAAATAATTTTCAGTGATGAAGACAGAACTGGCCCTATGTTAGGATTCTTACGAGGTACTAAGTCACTGAAATTGACAGAGACAATAATTATCTAATTTAGCATGGTTCAGTATGATTGATCTGATCCTACAAGGAGATGTTATGGGCCAGAACTTGAAACAAGGTGTTAGTCCACACCTTTAAAGGAGTTCATGCCTTTAAAGGAGTTCACACTTTTAGAGAGCATATATAAAGAGGAGATTCACAAGTTGAGGAGATTTATAAGTCGAAGAGATTCACAAGTTGGGCAGAAATATAAGCAAGAAGCTCTCAGGGCCAGGCACACAAGCCCACAGAAACCCACAAGCCCACTCTTTGGGAGGAGGTGTCAAGATTCATTCCAACTTCCCCCTTTGTGCTGGCTGTAGATTTGGATGGAGCTTTTGGAACCAAGGAGAGAGACAGTACTCTATTAAAGCTAACCGGGGCCCCAGGAAAAGATTCAAGACTTTGAAGGAGAAAATAAAGGATTTGGACTTCAACTCTTGGCTGCATTTGGGATTATTGAGCACATCTGTGCCCTCTCCTCTTCCATTCATAATGCTTTTTTCTTCTTTCCTACCTCACCTTTCACTAGCTTTTTACACACTCAGAATAATAGAGAACTTGACTGGGCATCTCATCCAATTCATGAATTCTGTCCATAGCATTCCTGGCATTTGATCATTTAATCTCTTCTTAAATATTCTCTCTGGGAGGCAGCGTGGCATAGTGGATAGAGATCTGTCCTCAAAGCCAGGTTCAAAGACTTGAGTTCAATTTCTCTTTATGCTCCTCCATATTGGCTATGAGAGTCTCAGTAAATAATTTAACCTCTCAATATTCTAGGCATCTTTCTATGACCATAAGTTACTTCAAAGAAGGGGTTTGAGAATAGTTCTGCTGCCATAAAAGGATAAAACTCAGGTGGAGTATGATACTCCTGGAATCTTGCCTCTTGATCATGCCTTTCTCTCTTGAAATTTTTAATCTTATACTCAGCTACCTATTTTGTCCCAACCCTTTGTATTTTGGTACTATGAAAAGACCTAGGTCTATTATTCATTCAATCATTTATTTATTCATTCATTCATTTATTTAGCTGGCTTTAAACCTGATCTAGGTTAGTCTTCTTATTTCCTAGGAGTATTAGGGATCCAAACACACCTACAATCAACCACAATCAGTTTTCTTAGTGCTGGGACATTATTCCAGAACATTTTCCAGTTTCCTATACAAATGTTTGTTGCTCAGGAACTCACTATTTCAGACATATTTGTGCAGTTGTTCAGAATTTGACATCATCATAATTCATGCAACTACATTAAAATTGAGATTATTCTGAGGGTATTGGTTCCAAGACCTCTGCCAAGAAACTATACCCTCAAAATCCTAGCACAGAAATGAATCTCAGAATATAAACAAAGACCATTTTTAACTATGCTAAGACCTGGAAGTATTTCTGGGAGTCCATACTTAAAGATTCTTTCTTTTCTTTTCTTTTTTTTCCCTCAACAGTATTTTATTTTTCCAATAACAAGAAGATAGTTTCCAATATTAATTTTAAAAGATTTTGTGTTTCAAATAGGTAAAACATATACAATCCTTTAAAAAATATTTCTATATTTATCATGATGTACAAGAAAAATCAGACCAAAAGCAGGGGAGGGGGGAGAACATGAGAAAGAAAAAGCAAACAAATAAACAAAAAAAAATAGTGAAAATTCTATGCTTTGATCCATATTCAGTCTCCATAGTTCTCTCTCTGGATGTGGATGGCATTTTCCATGCCATCCTGAATTGTCTTGAATCACCACATTTCTGAGAACAGCCAAGTCTATTGGAATTGATCGTTGCATCATCTTGCTGTTACTGTATACAATGTTCTCTTGGTTCTGCTCATTTCACTCAGCATCAGTTCATATAAGTCTTTCCAGGCTTTTCTGAAATCAGTTTGGTCATCATTTCTTATAGAACAATAATATTACATTACATTGATATACCATAATATTCAGTCATTCCCCAACTGATAGATATCCACTCAATTTTCAGTTTTTGACACCATAAAAAGAACTACTGCAAACATTTTTGCACATGTGGGTTCTTCCCCTCTTTTACAGTCTCTTTGGAATATAACAGTTTTATAGCCCTTTGGGCATAGTTCCAAACTGCTCTGGAGATTCTTTCTTGCCATATACACTATAGCTCTAAACCAATGATCTTCTGTGGGGGTAATTATTAATGGGGACCAGCTACTATCACCTCAAATGCAGATTTAAAATTTTTTCTCTAGATTTGTAGCCTAAATATGAAGTTATTATGCCCATATCTAGCTTTAGTGATTGCCCTAACCAGTCACCATAAGACATAAGATAATATTGTCCAAATTCATAACAGACTGCCTGTGGTGTAAATGATGCAGCCATTGTTTGTACTCCAAGCACCCTGGCAGGGTATAGCAACAGTATAGTTTATTTGTCTCTAAGAGGACAGCTTTTAATTCTATTAAAGTTACAGAACAAGTGAAGCTCAGAGAGATGCAGAATTCTTGGTTCTGTAAGAAGGCAGATGATGAAATTGGTTATATGTTGATCGTAACAAACTAAAGCACTTATGATGCCCTGATGACTATTTCTGGGCCAATTCCTCTGGTGCATCCCAACTATTCAGTGTTGATTAGTGAAAAGGACATAATCCTGGTTCGATGGGTGGAATACTTCCCTGGTGTTCTCAACAGACTATCATCAATCAGTGCTGAAGTGATTGTCAGTATAGGCCAGGTTCAATTCAATCCTGCTTCAGCCTAATTTCCAACAGAAGAAGAGGTTTTTGAATGCCACTGAGCTCGTCTCTTTTTTTTTTTTTATTTTTTTTTTTTTATTTTTTTTTTTCTTCTCTTTTTTTTTTTTTTTTTTTTTAATTTTAAATTTTTTTATTTTATTTTATAATTATAACATTTTTGACAGTACATATGCATGGGTAATTTTTTTTACAACATTATCCCTTGCACTTACTTCTATTCAGATTTTTTCCCTTCCTCCCCCAACCCCCTCCCCCAGATGGCAAGCAGTCTTATATATGTTAAATATATTACAGTATAATTTAGATACAATATATGTGTGTAGAAACGAATTTTTTGTTGCACAGGAAGAATTGGATTCAGAAGGTAAAAATAACAGTTTACATTCATTTCCCAGTCCTTTTCTGGATGTAGCTGGTTCTGTCCATCATTAATCAATTGGAATTGGATTAGCTCTTCTCTATGTTGAAGAAATCCACTTCCATCAGCATACATCCTCGTACAGTATCATTGTTGAAGTGTATAATGATCTTCTGGTTCTGCTCGTTTCACTCAGCATCAGTTGATGTAAGTCTCTCCAAGCCTCTCTGTATTTCTCCTGTTGGTCATTTCTTATAGAACAGTAATATTCCATAACATTCATATACCATAGTTTACCCAACCATTCTCCAATTGATGGACATCCATTCATCTTCCAGCTTCTAGCCACTATGAAAAGGGCTGCCACAAACATTTTGGCACATACAGGACCCTTTCCCTTCTCTAGTAGTTCCTTGGGGTATAAGCCCAGTAGTAGTATGGCTGGGTCAAAGGGTATGCACATTTTGATAACTTTTTGGGCATAATTCCAGATTGCTCTCCAGAATGGTTGGATTCTTTCACAACTCCACCAACAATGCATCAGTGTCCCAGTTTTCCCACAACCCCTCCAACATTCATCGTTATTTGTTCCTGTCATTTTAGCCAATCTGACAGGTGTGTAATGATACCTCAGAGTTGTCTTAATTTGCATTTCTCTGATCAATAGTGATTTGGAACACTCTTTCATATGAGTGGAAATAGTTTTAATTTCATCATCTGAAAATTGTCTGTTCATATCCTTTGACCATTTATCAATTGGAGAATGGCTTGATTTCTTATAAATTAAAGTCAATTCTCTGTATATTTTGGAGATGAGGCCTTTATCAGAACCTTTAACTGTAAAAATTTTTTCCCAATTTGTTACTTCCCTTCTAATCTTGTTTGCATTAGTTTTGTTTGTGCAGAAACTTTTTAATTTGGTGTAATCAAAATGTTCTATTTTGTGATCAATAATGGTCTCTAGTTCTCCCTTGGACACAAACTCCTTCCTCCTCCACAAGTCTGAGAGGTAAACCATCCCATGTTCCTCCAATTTATTTATGATTTCGTTCTTTATGCCTAAATCTTGGACCCATTTTGATCTAATCTTAGTATGTGGTGTTAAATGTGGGTCCATGCCTAGTTTCTGCCATACTAATTTCCAGTTTTCCCAGCATTTTTTGTCAAATAATGAATTCTTATCCCAAAATTTGGGATCTTTGGGTTTGTCAAAGATTAGATTGCTATTTTTATTCACTATCTTGTCCTGTGAACCTAACCTATGCCACTGATCAACTAGTCTATTTCTTAGCCAATACCAAATGGTTTTGGTGACTGTTGCTTTATAATATAGCTTTAAATCAGGTACACTTAGACCACCTTCCTCTGACTTTTTTTTCATTAGTTCCTTTGCAATTCTCGACGTTTTATTCTTCCATATGAATTTTGTTGTTATTTTTTCTAGGTCATTAAAATAGTTTCTTGGGAGTCTGATTGGTATAGCACTAAATAAATAGATTAGTTTGGGGAGTATTGTCATCTTTATTATATTCGCTCGGCCTATCCAAGAACATTGAATGTCTTTCCAATTATTTAAATCTGACTTTATTTTTGTGGCAAGTGTTTTGTAATTTTGCTCATATAATTCCTGACTCTCCTTTGGTAGATATATTCCCAAATATTTGATACTATCGACTGTTATTTTGAATGGAATTTCTCTTTGTATCTCTTGCTGCTGGATTGTGTTGGTAATGTATAAAAATCCTGAGGATTTATGTGGATTTATTTTGTATCCTGCGACTTTGCTAAAATTCTGAATTATTTCTAATAGCTTTTTAGCAGAGTCTTTGGGGTTCTCTAAGTATACCATCATGTCATCTGCGAAAAGTGACAATTTGATTTCTTCATTTCCTACTCTAATTCCTTGGATCTCTTTCTCGGCTCTTATTGCCAAGGCTAGAGTTTCTAGTACTATATTGAATAGTAATGGTGATAGTGGGCAACCTTGTTTCACTCCTGATCTTACAGGGAAAGGTTCTAGTTTATCACCATTACATATGATGTTTACTGAAGGTTTTAAATATATGCTCCTTATTATTTTAAGGAATAGTCCATTTATTCCTATACTCTCAAGCGTTTTTAGTAGGAATGGATGTTGGATTTTATCAAATGCCTTTTCTGCATCTATTGAGATGATCATATGGTTTTTATTAATTTGATTATTAATATGGTCAATTATACTAATAGTTTTCCTAATATTAAACCAGCCCTGCATTCCTGGTATAAATCCCACTTGGTCATAGTGTATTATCCTGGGGATGATTTTCTGAAGTCTATTTGCTAATATCTTATTTAAGATTTTAGCATCAATATTCATTAAGGAAATTGGTCTATAGTTTTCTTTCTCTGTTTTCGATCTACCTGGTTTAGGTATCAGTACCATGTCTGTGTCATAGAAGGAATTTGGTAGGACTCCTTCAATCCCTATTTTTTCAAATAGTTTACATAGCATTGGAGTTAGTTGTTCTTTAAATGTTTGGTAGAATTCACCTGTAAATCCATCTGGTCCTGGGGACTTTTTCTTAGGAAGTTGGTTAATAGCTTGGTCTATTTCTTTTTCTGAGATGGGACTATTTAGACTACTTACTTCTTCCTCTGTTAATCTGGGCAAGCTATATTTTTGAAGGTATTCTTCCATTTCATTTAAGTTATCGAATTTATCGGCATAAAGTTGAGCAAAGTAGCTCCTAACTATTGTTCTAATTTCCTCTTCATTAGTGGTGAGTTCACCCTTTTCATTTTCAAGACTATCAATTTGCTTTTTCTCTTTCCTTTTTTTAATCAGGTTTACTAAGGGTTTGTCTATTTTGTTGGTTTTTTCATAAAACCAACTCTTAGTTTTATTAATTAATTCAATAGTTTTTTTACTTTCAATTTTATTAATCTCACCTTTTATTTTTTGAATTTCAAGTTTTGTGTTTATCTGGGGGTTTTTAATTTGTTCCTTTTCTAGCAATTTTAGTTGTAAACCCAATTCGTTGGCCCTCTCTTTCTCTATTTTATGCAGGTAGGCCTGTAGAGATATAAAACTTCCCCTAATTACTGCTTTGGCTGTATCCCACACGATTTTGGTATGATGTCTCATTATTGTCATTTTCTTGGGTGAAGTTATTAATTATGTCTATGATTTGCTGTTTTACCCAATCATTCTTTAGTATAAGATTATTTAGTTTCCAATTATTTTTTGGTCTATTTTCCCCTGGCTTTTTATTAAATGTTATTTTGATTGCATTATGGTCTGAAAAGGATGCATTTACTATTTCTGCCTTACTGCATTTGATTTTGAGGTTTTTATGCCCTAGTATATGATCAATTTTTGTATAGGTTCCATGAACTGCTGAGAAGAAAGTATATTCCTTTCTGTCTCCATTTAGCTTTCGCCAAAGATCTATCATATCAAACTTTTCTAGTATTCTATTTACCTCTTTGACTTCTTTCTTATTTATTTTGTGGTTTGATTTATCTAATTCTGAGAGTGCAAGGTTGAGATCTCCCGCTATTATAGTTTTGCTATCTATTTCCTCTTGCAGCTCTCTTAATTTCTCTTTTAAGAATTTAGATGCTGCACCACTTGGTGCATACATGTTTAATATTGATACTGCTTCACTATTGATGCTTCCCTTTAGCAGGATATAATGCCCTTCCTTATCTCTTTTAATTAGATCAATTTTTGTTTTTGCTTGATCTGAGATGAGGATGGCTACTCCTGCTTTTTTGGTTTTACCTGAAGCATAATAGATTCTGCTCCACCCTTTTACTTTTAGTTTGAATGTCTCATCCTGTTTCAGGTGTGTTTCCTGTAAACAACATATAGTAGGATTCTGACTTTTAATCCAGTCTGCTAACTGCTTCCTCTTTATGAGGCAGTTTTGCCCCATTCACATTTATGGTTAGAAGGACTAATTCTATATTACTTGCCATCCTATTAACCCCCTGCTTATGCTTTTCCCCTTTCCTTCCCTTTTACCCTCCTATCCAGTATTCAACTGGTAAACACCACTTGCTTTTCACAGCCCTCCCTTTTTAGGATCCCTCCCCCACCTTAAAGATCCTCCCCTTATTTTATCCCTTTTCCTCGAAATTACTGTATTCCCTTCCCCTTAGCTTACTCCTTCCCTTTCACTTTTCAATGAAATGGAAGAAGTTTCACCATAAATCGAATATGTCTATTGATACACGCTATGTTCATCTCCCTCCTTTCTTTCTCTCAGATATAATAGGTTACCTTTGCCTCTTCATGAGATGTAGTACCACCACTTTATACTTTATGATATAATCTCCTTTCCATCTCTAGTTTCTAAGACAAATTGTACATATGTTCTTTACATATTTTTTTGACAGAAGTATAGTTCTCAAGATTTCTTTTTACTTTTTTTAGAAGTCTCTTGAGTTCTGTATTTGAAGATCAAACCTTTTATGTAGGTCTGGTTTTTTCATCAAAAATAGATGGAATTCATTTATTTCGTTAAATGTCCATCTTCTTCCCTGGAAAACGATGCTCATTCTTGCTGGGTAAGTTATTCTTGGCTGCATACCAAGTTCCTTAGCCTTTCGGAATATCATGTTCCAGGCCCTGCGTTCTTTTAATGTGGACGCTGCTAGATCCTGTGTTATCCTTATTGTGGATCCTCCATATCTGAATTGTTTTTTTCTAGCAGCTTCCAATATCTTTTCCTTTGTCTGATGGTTCTTGAACTTGGCCACTATATTTCTTGGCGTTTTGATTTTAGGGTCCCTTTCAGTAGGTGATCGATGAATTTTCTCAATGTCTATTTTACCCTCTGTTTCCAGAATGTCTGGGCAGTTCTCTTTGATAATTTCCTCGAAAATGGTGTCCAAGCTCTTTTTTTCCTCCCATTTTTCAGGGAGTCCGATTATTCTCAAATTGTCTCTCCTGGATCTGTTTTCCAGGTCTGTTGTCTTTCTGGGTAAGGTACTTGACAGTCTTTTCAATTGTTTCATTTCTCTGGTTTTGCTTGACTCCCTCTTGGTTTCTCCTTGAGTCATTCATTTCTACTTGTTCCAGTCTAATTTTCAATGATGTATTTTCTTCACTCACTTTTTTTATATCTCTTTGTAATTGTCCAATTGAGTTTTTATCTTCTATGGAATTTTTTTCCATTTTATCCATTTTATTTTTTAGAGAGCTGATTTCTTTTTCCAGCTCTCTAATCCTGTTTTCCTTGGAGTTGTTTACCTTTTCCAGCTCACTAATCCTGTTTTCCTTGGAGTTGTTTACCTTTTCCAGCTCACTAATCTTGTTTCTCAATGATTTGATTTCTTTATCCATTCTGTCTTTGAATGCATGGGATGACCTCTCCAGGCTCTCTTGCCAAGCCTCCCTTTCCTTTTCCCATTTCTCTTCCAGCTCTCTTGTGAGAGCCTTTTTGATTTCCTCTATGAGGTTCTTTTGTATTGAGGAGCAGCTTATATCCCTCCCAGGGGATACATCTGGGGACATTCTGTTCCTAGTCTCTTCAGCATTTGAAGTTTGCTCCCTCTCCACACAGAAGCTGTCAATGGTTAGAGCCCTTTTGAATTTTTTGTTCATTTTGTCAGAGCAGGAATCAAAGAAAACAAACTGACAAGAGAAACAATTGGTCTGTTTTGGGGGGGATGGGGCTGGATGGTGTTAATGGGCTTCCTCTACAGACTGGGGGTAGGGCAGCAGAGAGCCACTAACAGAACAGCAATGACTGTACTGAGTCTGCGCTCTGAGGCTCTGAGAACGCACCGAGTCAGTCCAGGTGGGGGTTGGGGTTGGCCGGGTTCTGAGAGATGCTGGCTTTCTGGGGTTTTAATCTTCACCTCGGTGTTTACACCCTCTCCACCGCTCCTGGCTTGCTGCCAAGACGGAGCATCCACACTGGGGCCAAAGCCCTTTCACAGAAACGGCAGAGATCACACCCCTCCCCCTCTGGTCTGAGCTGTGTGAGCTGCCTGTCTTGCTCTGGCTGTCTGCCCTCAGTCTGCGCCCAGTCTGATTGACCCTCCCCCGAACAAACACAGACCTTTTCTGGCGACTTTCAAGGATGTCTTCTCTTGGTAATAATTTGTGGATTTCTTTCTGGGTCAAGCATTAAGTCAGAGGCTTGTCATGAAGTAAGTTCTGAGAGAAAACGAGGAGCTCAAGCAGCTGTCTGCCTCCACGCCGCCATCTTGGCCGGAAGTCCCCCGCCACTGAGCTCGTCTCAGGTGCCAAAGTGCCTGGTACTGGTTCTATTCCAGTTGGATTTATAAAGCAGGGAGTCCACTGTTCATACAAAAGCTGACTGAAATTTTCTAAAGCATATGACTAGAAGAGATTATCTTTCAGGAGTTCAAGGATGTCTTCATTATCCATTTCTATAAAGGTAAAGGAAATATATTGTCCTGTGACAATCTCAAGGGAGTCTCTCTCTGTCTCTGTCTCTATCTCTGTCTCTCTCTGGTTCTCTCTGTCTCTGTCTCTCTCTGTCTACCCCTCCCCTGGCCTGTCTCTCTGTCTCTTCCATCTCCTTTATACCTATTTCTATCTTGTATGTGTCTCTGAGACAACACTTTAGGCAATTACTCTCACCTGTGCTTCATTTTATTTTCTCTCTGTCCTTTCAAGGTGGACAAGCTCCTGGTGGGTTTAATAACCTCAGTCACTGAAAGGATGAGAACAAGAAATCTTGGAGAAAAGGGCTAAGATTTGCTTTGGTATATAAACTGTAGTTAACATAATCTCCACAAGAGGGAGACATATCCTTTCCTTCCCTAAATAACACTCTGGAAATACCAGTAACATTCTATTAAAAATGGGAGATACTGAGGAATTAGCATCAAAAGCTTTTATCTTTCTACTGGCAGAAGGTAAAGATTCATCAGTCGAATCCATAAGTCATTTGTACAATCTAGAAATCTGAAGAGTTCAATGAAATTCCAAAAAAAAAAGTGGCAGGAGGGGAGATAATCATCTTGCTTTATTATGATTAAGAAAAGCAGAATCTCTTTTCTTTCAGAATTGCAAGATGCTGAAAAAAAATTCATTAAATTCTGTTGCATCAAGTTTTATGAATATTTGAAGGAAAAATATTGAGAAGTCTTCTTAAAAGAGATCTTTAAAAAAAAATTGGGGACTCCATAATGGAAGATAACTTTGTCTCCAATATATTGAGAAGTCTTCTTAAAAGAGATCTTAAAAAAAAAATTGGGACTCCATAATGGAAGATAACTTTTGTCTCTAATATTGGCTAACATACATACATACATACATATATATACACACATATATTAGTCATATATATGTATATACACACATATACATATATATATATATATATGATATACATACACACACACACACACACACACACACACACACACACATATATATATCTCCTTTTGGGATTTGTACTTTTAAATTTTTCTTATAGAAACTCTCATGATTTAGACAGAATGTAAGCTCCCCGGAGGTAAGGATATTTGTTTCACTTTAGCTTCATGTAGTGATTAGAATGCTGGATGTGGAAACAGAAAAACCTGGGTTTGAATTGTCTCTTACTAGCTAGGCCTTAATTTCCTTATCTGTAAAATGTGACAAAAATACCCACTTATAAATAAGGTTGCTGTAACATCAAACAAGATAATGTAGGTTATGCTCTTTATGAAACCCTAAGTTTTAGTAGCCATATTTGTCAAACTTATCACTATTACATTCCTATTCTCTTCTATAATTTTTTGTACATTGAAAGTAGTTAATAAATATTAGTGGAATTAATATTTTCTTTTTTCTAATTTCATATAAAGATAATTTTCAACATTGATTTTTAATAGGATTTTTTATTTCTAAATTTATCTCTCTCCCCTCCCCAAGACAGCAAGCAATTTGATATAATCATACATGTACATTAATGTAAAATTTATTTCCACATTAGTCTTGTGTCAATAGAAAAACAAACAGAGAACAAACAGGAAGCAAGAGGGAGAAAACTACAGAAATACACAAACCCCAAAGAGAAAATAGTGTGCTTTGATCTTCATTCAGACTCCATTAATTCTTTCTCTGGATGTGGGTGACATTTTCTATTGTGATTCTTTTGGAATTGTCTTAGATCATTGGATCATAGCTGAGAAGAGCTAAATCTGTCACAGTTGATCATACAAGGTTGCTGTTACTGTGTAAAATGTTCTACTGGTTCTATTCACTTCATTTAGCATCATGAACTGAATTTTAAAAAAATATGTAAGGTAGACAAATATCTCTTATCATTTGGCTCCAGAAATTGTATCAAGCAAAATTTTAAAGACATGATTTCACAAGGCAGATGTTTCTGTGATTATTTTTTAAGAAATTGATATTCAGTGACACCACTCAATTATACTAGTATTTTGATCACTCTATAGAATCTTCAAATGCAAGAAAAATTGCATCAGTGTAATAGTTATAAGATAACTTTTGATGTACCAAAAAAGGTACACTACTGTATGCAGTTTTATGTAGCTAAATATACAAACATGCAAATATCACCATCTTATGCCCCATTAATGATTACTACATTTTTACTCGGTCTTTCTTATGAACTTAATTTTTAAAGTTTTTTCATTTCTAAAACTTGAGGGTTAAACTATTCAACTTTTAAGGCCTAAAATTCAAGCAGGTGTTCTTTATCCAGATTTTAGATTGTAGAGGGGCTTGAATGGAAAAACAATTGTATCTTTATTTTCACTAATTTTTAGCTGTTTTTGTAATTTTTATGAATTTAAAACTATTAGCCTGAGAAGTAATCCATCAGATTGTCAAAGGGTCTTGGAGAAGAATAAAATGAAAAAAGGTTAAGTATTTCTGCTTTATTGGGCAGCAAGGTGGATAGAGTACCAGGCCTGGAGTCAAGAAGACTCATCTTCCTGAGTTCAAATTCGGCCTTAGATACTTAGTAGCTGTGTGATCCTGTACAAATCTCTCAACCCTCTCCCTTATTTTCCACATCTGTAAAATGGGTTGGAGAAGAAAATGGCAAGCCACCCTAGTATTTCTGCCAAGAAAACCCCAAATGTGGTCATAAAGAGTCAGACATTGTAATGTTCTTTTTCTCTAAATACCATCGTTCTTCTGGGGCAGATTTCTTGGGGAGTTTCTGCAGGCAACCTTCGTTTCAGTTCAGTATAATCACTCCAAATGCAACCAGGAGTTAAAAGCCCAGATCCTTTATTGTGTCCTTCAAATATTGTCTCTTCCAAAATCTTATCTCCTTTAGTTGGGGCTCAGCTAGTTTTCTGGAGGTCTTCCTCTTTCCTTGGTTCCCGAGAACTCTTGCTGCTAGTTCTTTGTCCCTCCCAGCTTCAGCCTCTAGCTCCCTCTGAATCCAAAACCTCCAGCCAGCACAAAGGTCAAAAATGGAATGAATCAGATTCGGCCTCTGAGAGTGGGATTGTTTACAGTGGGCTTGTGGGAGCTCCTGGAAATCAATCCTAGTTCTGAATCTCCCAAAGTCCAAAAGCAGGTTTTTCCTTTCCTCCTTATATATCTCTGTAAAGGTGTGAAGTCTAATATGTGAACCAATAAGTGAACTCCTTTAAAGGTATGAACTAAGTACATAAGTACCTTGTAAAAATTCTAACATCTCTCCCTTTCTTTTGATTTAGAACATAGGGTGGTCATGACCTCCCTGACTTTTCAAGGAGGTGAGAACCCCCCAAAAGAAGGCTAACTGGGCCCAGGAAAAGATTCGGGACTTTAAAGGTGATGTTAGGATTCCTACAAGGTGCTAAGTCACTGGAATGAATAGAGACAATAATTATCTAATGAGCATGGTACTTAACAGTCTTCTAGTTCAGTAATATACTTACTAGAATTCCATGAGATTCACATCTTTAAGAGAGCATACTTTAAGGAGCTCCCACAAGGCCCAGGGAGTACCCACAAGCCCACTCTCTGGGGGAGGAGTCAAGATTCATTCCAACTTCCAAGTTTATGCTGGCTGGAAAGATTGGGAGGATGAGAGGCTGGAGGCTGAAGGACAAACCTTTGGATTCGGAAACATTTGGACAAGAGCTCTCGGAAGTCAAGAAGAGAAACAGGCCTCTACTAAAGCTAACTGGGCCCCAGGAAAAGATTCAGGACTTTGAAGGACACAATAAAGGATCTGGACTTTAATCCCTGACTGCATTTTGGGATTATTGAACTGAACTGAAACTAAGACTGCCTCCAGAAGCTCCCCAAGAAACCTGCTCCAAGAGAACGATTGTAATTTAGAGAAAAAGATTACATTTTGGCGCCCCACGTTGGGTACATAAGTACCTTGTAAAAATCCTAACAAGACATAACTAAAAAACAACAATAATAACAATTTCTGCTTTAGAAAATCTACTTAAAGACCATTTTATTATTTTGAATGTCTTTTCAAGCATCTCCACTTATTTTATATTTAACCATTACTTCCAATATTTCATTTGTTTCTTGTCATATTTTGAAGGATTTTTGGTTTTCCTTGTTTGGGTACTGATTCTGGAAAATAGTAGAATGGAAAGAGCCTGGGTCTTGGGGTCAGAAGTTCTGAATATGAAATTTTTCTATGAGCTGTGTGATCATAGTTACATTATTTTTCTTTAACCTCAGTTTCTTCTTTTATAAAATGGAGATACTTTGTTAAGGGACTGGTCAATATTGTTCCAAGCTTCCTTTTTAGACTATGGAAGTTTCACACTGCCCTAGGGCTGGCTGGCTTCCTTCCCATGCAGAGTGAGCACGACCAAATCCCGTTTGTTATGCTGGAGTTCAAGGACTCACTATTTGCCTTCTATAATTGTGTTGGAGGTCTCACACCTAGTTTGCTTATCCACTGGCTTTTGAACCAGGACAAAATAGTCAACACTGCTGTATTTTGACTTCTAGTAGATTCCCCCAATTTGCAGAGGATTCTTTGCCCTGGGCTTCCCTGTGCTGTGCATGGGCTGGTCTGCCTCCCCTACTGCCCAATTGAGACAGACCTTTCCTGAAGTTCTTCCAAAATATCTTTTGCTGGAAATTTGTTATAATCCAAATATTTGTGAGTTTTGATACTCTAAAATCTGTTCAGGGGCTTCATCTAGTTCTGATTCTGAGAGAAGCCAGGAAGAGCTCAAAGATCTGTCCACCCTCTACTATCTTCACTACTGATAAGGATAACTTTGAAAAGATTTGGAGTATAGAATTGAAAGACTTTGGGATCAAGGTTTAACATGGAATTTCAGAAAGGAGATATTAAGGTTACATACTTTATTTAGATTTTCCATCGAAGATTAAGTCATGTCTCTCATCAAATGCTCATGATTTTTCGGACCATGTCTTTGAAAGCTTGTATTACTTGCTTGTTTCTTAGAGTATAAATGAAAGGATTAAGTAAGGGGGCAACTGAGGTATTAAGTACAGCTACTCCTTTGTTGAAAGAAATACCTTCCCTTGCTGATGGTTTAACATACATGAAGATGCAACTACCATATGAGAGGGAGACAACGATCATGTGGGAGGAACAGGTGGAAAAGGCTTTTTTCTTTTGTTGGGCAGAGGGAAACCGAAGAATTGTCTGGATGATGTTTGTGTAGGAGAGAATCACCAGTACAAGGGTAATTGTAAGTGTTAACAGTGCTAATATAAAGTCAATTACCTCTAAGAAAGTTGTGTCTGAGCAAGAAATCTGCAGGAGAGGCCCATAGTCACAGTAATAATGGTTTAGCACATTGGATGCACAGAAATCCAGACGGCTTGTCAGGATGATAGGTGATAAAATAATTAAGAGCCCAGCCAGCCAAGAGCACAGCACAAGTTGGTTGCACACTCTAGTGTTCATGATGGTTGTGTAATGCAGAGGTTTGCAGATGGCCACATAGCGGTCATAGGACATGGCAGCTAGAAGGTAAAACTCTGTAGCTCCCAGAAATATGGCAAAGAAGTACTGAGTGAAGCATCCCGCAAAACTGATAGTTTTGTTTCCTGTTATAAGGCTGAACAAGAGTCTGGGAGTAAAAACAGATGTGAATGAAATTTCTAAGAAGGAGAAATTTCGAAGGAAGAAATACATGGGGGTTTGAAGATGGGAGTCCAACAAGGTAAGAGTGATGATGGTCAGATTGCCAAAGATGCTGAACATATAGGTGAAAAAGAGGAAGAAGAATATTGCAACTTGGAATTCAGGGGCATCTGTCAGTCCCAGAAGGATAAACTCAGTCAGTGTGGTGAGATTTTTCATTGCTGCCCTTGTTGGATCTAAGGGTGAAAAAGAAAGTAATAAGTGGAATAGATTGGAGAGGAGGAGAAAAAGTCAGACTGGGAGAGAAAAATCAGGTGAGCTATCAGAGTCATCTCATTTGTATTTCCTCTGCCCAGTAGGCTAATAGGCAGTTCCTGGAATATTCCATTTCCCTTATGAAACATGCTTTGTACAAGACAGCTTGTCCATAAGACTTTTCCATGCTATCCCTCTCTCAGCCCCTTTTCCCAGAGTGACTACTGATTTTTTGCCTTTATTTTACATAGTTATCATTTGTTCCCTCTTTTTTTCTTTTCTTTTGGAGGCATTTGGAGTTAAGTGAATTGTCCAGGGTTGTGTAGCTAGTGTCGTGAGGTCAGATTTGAATCCAGGTTCCTCTGACTACAGGACTCTATCCACTGTACCACCTAGATATCCTGTTCTTTTCATTTTTAATCCCATCACTGCACTGTGATTCTGGGGCAGCTTGTGACATGATAGGCAGAGTTTTGGGCTTTGAGTGAGGAAGATCTTGAGTTGACTTCCTGTATTACTATTTGATAGCTCTGGTTAGGTTACTTATATTTTTTAGTTTCAGTTTCTTCATTTGTAAAATGGGGAAAATTATAGGATCTACTTCACAGAGTAACATCACATTGGATAATATATGTAGTGTTTCGTAAGTCTGAAAGCACTAAGCAGCTGCTACTACTTCTGTTGCTGTTGCTGCTACTAATCTGTCTTCACCAAACTCTTACATGCCTGACAGAAAGGTTTGACTTTCTTCATACCTCCGGCTCAGAGCTTTATATCTTGTCCTGTTGAGCTTTCTCTGAACTAATTGATTGGGCAATCATCTTGATATTGCATATCTGGGTAGGAAAAATTCATCAATTTAACATCATATGCTTCTTGATTATCATCTTCTTAAAGTTAATTTTGTTCCACTCACTTCCATCTTCCTGGATAATTTTGCCACTTAGTTTTTGTTTTTCTTTATGCTCAGATTCCTGGAGATACCCATAATGATTATCCAAATATGCTTCCTAAACTTCATACTTTCACATACTGAAGTCCCCTGATTTTCACCCACATATATTAACTACCTACAGTCATGGTTGTACCCTGGACTTTTTGTTATTAAATGGTTATGTTCTCATTCCAGCATTTCAATTTAGTTGTCTATATATACAATAACAACTTTCCTACCATTTTCTCTCCTACAACCTCCAATAATTAGATTGTGCATTTCACCTAGAATATCAATGTAGAAATAATGACATTTACATTGAGCTGAGATTTGCTTTGGTTATGGCTTCTACCCTTTACTCTTTCTTCTGCCCTCTGATATCAAACAAAACAAAGCTAATTCATTCTCTGTCACCAAACTTCAAATATATGAAGGCAACTATTATATACACATGGCTTTCTTCTTCAAGTTTAACATTTGCTATTCTATGAAACTATTCTTTACAGAGCCTGGTCTCTAGTTCTATCTTGGTCATGCTGTGGTGTTCCAATTTACCTATGTGCTTCTTAAAAATATGGTGACAAGTATTGAATGCAAACCTCCAGATGTGGTATGACCATAGCAAACTTTTTTTCAAGTCAGAATAATATGAGTTCAGCTCCTGCTTCTATAACAAAGTGGTTGCCTGACTCTAGTTAAGTTATCTAATTTCTCAGTGTTCCAGACAACTCTTTAATGTCACATATTTTAGATAAACTATTAATCTTAATGGGAGTAGGGATTTCCTTACCAGGGAGTTCCCTACATGATAAGTTACAGATTTGGACTAAAAGAATATTTGTTTTTTATTTCACACTCACTATGATTGTTGAAAACCATTCTCTCTTCTCCCCAATTCCACTCTGAATCTGTTTTCAGCAGATGATTTTATTTCATATTTTAGTGAGGGTATAAAAGGCCAATATCATGAGTTTCCTCACCTGTTTTTCACTTCATTATACATCTTTTTATATAACAATTCTTTAAGCCTTTTCTTCAGTCTCAGAGGAACTATTCCTTTCTAATTCTTGGGAGTTTTCACATCCTTAGGGATTTCATATAACTTCCTTCTGTCCAGCTGATTCCTTTCGTTTTGCTTTCAAATATTCGTGATCAAAAGAATCTCGGATTTGGAAAGAACTTCAGAAGTCATCTATCCCAGACTCTATCTGATCAGGAATGCTCTTGTCTATATCTCTGACAATGTATTCCAATCTTTACACAAATCTTGAGTATAATGAGAAAAAACAATCTATTATCTATCTTTGCTTCACCCTATAGCACATTTATTTATCTTTTTTCTTTTACTGCCATATACCTCACACTGAAGAGGCTTCCATTCCCTATGAGTCAATAAAAAACTCCATCCTTCAAGTTCTTCAATAACATCTTAATGGACAAATCCAATGGCTTTAAAAAGTCCCTTAGATGCATAAGCTTCATTTGGTCATAGATCTAAAGCTGGAAAGGACCTCAGAGATAGTCTAATTCAGTCCTTCATTTTACATGTAGTCTAGACCCAGGTAGTGGCTTTACTTAAAACTATTTCTTCCCTTGGCTTCTAAGACAGTTCCTGAGCTTTAGTTCTTCATTACATTGTATCACTTTAAACTCAATTTATACAGTACCAAATATCCTTTGAGATGAAAATATTTAAGATATGCTTAAAAGTCTTGTTAGATTTTTCATTTAAAAGTCATAACATTTGTCTAGAACTATAAGCAATCCTCATTAAACATGTTTTAAATATAATATTTTGGTAATTTCAATTCCTCTATAAAATGCTCTATTATAAATATTTTTGGTCCTGAACAAAACCATTTAGTAAATTGTGCACACAAGACTAAACTAAGAACTTAAAAAGGTTAGATACTAATGCTTTACATACCTTTTCAAATAGAAAAAGGCAGTGGGATTTTAAAAAAAGTTCAAGAAACACAATTTCTGGGTAATTAGTCATTTTATTAATAATGCTAACATTTTAATAAAAGAGGTCAGTGGCACTTTTAAATGTCAAAGATCCTTATGGCTTCAGACTCAAGGTTTATTAGCTTTGGTAAATTGAGCATTTTAGAGGGTGGCAATCAACTCTGGTTAATAAGTAATGAGAGAAAATTAATATTATAAAGAAGAGCTAGACCTATTCTAATGAACTTTGATGATGTCATTTACTTGTAAATTTCCCAGCCTTGAGCAATCTAATTAAAGAATTTATCCCTACCCAAACCTGTGTAGAACACAATGGGATTAAATTCCTGGTAAATTGAATGGGATTTGATCAATATTGAGGAATGTTAATTCAATCTCATTATCAGTAATTTTTTTCTAGGTACTGAATTTTGAAATGAGGGCTATGAAAAAGGGGGAACTCTGGATCTTCCCAAGTAATTGGTTATTAATAATCATTTCTCTTAGATGTGAATCTATTGGATTGAAAAAAAGACCACAGGTTGCAGGAAATTCTAATTTCTCTTTTTCCTGATATGGAAATGGAAAAATTAGGATTGCCTTGGAGATAGGGGTATTAGAGAAGAGATCTCACATTTTTCTTCCATCCATGTAAGTCTCTCTTTTCTAATGAAGAGAGGGAGAAACTAACTGGCAAGAAAAGGAAATAGTATTTGCTAACAAGGAAAGTCAGCCAGAGAACCTTTGCTAAGGAATTTATAACAAGCAACTAGAAGATTTTTGATAAAGTATACCTTAAATCAGCTTAAATTTCTGGAACGTTGTGGAGAAGTGTTATCCAAAACAAGGAATCCAGGGTGAGTTAGAAAGAAGACTTTTGCTCAAGTTCTGTGAAAGAAAATCAAGATTAGATAAAGAATAATATTTATTCAACACTCATCTTGATGCAAATTATGTCCCCCTTAACTTTTGGAGGGAAGCAATGGGTGTGAACTCTCCTCTGACAGAGACCCACCCTTCAGGGCAGTTAAGTGGGCTCATACAGTTGGAGATCTGGACCTGATATTCCAATTGAGTGGTTTGAAACTCTAAGATAGGCATTCTCTTTTCAACCTGAAATCTAGGCCTGGGGGCATTGACACCATAGAGAGATTTTCATTCAATTTTGAATAGGAGCCCTAGCCTCAGACTGCCCAATAAAAGACAATTCTGAACTCCAAATCTCTGCAGAAGTCGGAAGCAGGATTATGCCTTGCCAAGGAACCTCTCTTCTTGGCACTGCTGCCTTCTGTTAAAATATTCTTTTCTCAGTGTTAACCTTTGTTATTTCTCTGACAGGACCTTGCCACTGAGGAGTCTGTCTTCCAAGCAAAGCTGGTTTCTCAGTGATAATAGTCTTTTGCCTGAGACTTTTGGGTTTGCAAATTCTTTTGCATCGGATCTGCCTCCACCAGAGGGAATTCCCCACCCCTCTCAATTCTCACACCACTGCATCAGTCTTTACAGTAAATGATCATCTGTTCTTAGGGTAGTGATGACATTTAAGAATTTTTTTTTTTTAATCAGTTTTTTGAATTGTACAGTGCATGACTACTAAACAAATAACTACTAAACAAAGACATAAATGAATAAAGGAATGACTTTTTCTCATCTCTCTCCTCTTTTATTTCCTTAATTCCTTAATAGGATATTAGGACTTGGCCAATTCCTTTATTTTACAGATGAAGAAACTGAGGCACAGTGAGATAAAGTAATTTGCCTCAAATCATATAAATAGCAAGTAACAAAACTGTTTCTTCTCTTCAGAAGCAAATGGAAACTTCTCAAAAACAAGTTCTGAGGAATACTTTTAAGGTAATTGATAACTGTTCTCTGTAATCTTTTCATCTTTTTCAGTGGATAAATTTCCAGTGAGCTTTGAATGTTACTTTTCCTATTGCGGGGATATTATAAGACTCATATTCAGGTTAGGAATTAGGCTTTCTATATCAATGAGTGGGGCTTAAATCACCATCCAATAATCCAATAATGTGTAGCTGAGTATATGTTTGCTAATTGCATTCAAAATCTCTGTAGCTATTTATAAGACTCAGTTACTGATTAGGAAAAGATTTAATTCCCTAAGAAATGCTAAAGGGGCGACTAGCGTGGTTTTCATTCATGGTGTCTTTATTTTTTCATTTTTTTTTCTTCTCCCTGTCCCTTAACTAAAAAAAAAAAAATTATCTTTTTTACATTATATTCATTTTTGTTTATATCCCTCTCTCTCTTCTTTTAACCAGTGAGCCATCATTTCTACTAAGGTTCAACGAAAGAGAAATAAGCATTTCAGAAAAACTATCCAACACATTGACTGAGTTTGCCAGGTATTGGCAAATATGTGCAATATTCCACAGTCAAAGTCTGCCACCTTTGCAGTGAAAAAAGGAAGACATATTTTATCAATGTTTTCTTGGGGTCAAGCCTGGCTAATATAATTACAAGTGCTCAGTTTCATTTTTTTTTATTATATCACGTTTTCCCGATTCTCTTATGTCACTATGGATTAATTCATATAAATCTTACCATTTTTTATGGGGAAGCAAGAATTCATTTCATTGGTATGTTTCCAATTTTATTATATATAATTTTCTTTCCTCTGTTTTATGTTCAACCCAAGCACTCCTGCTGCTCTACCTGCCATCTCTGTGAGTGTGGACTGATTGACTGTTTTCCCCCTCCTTGGCTCCCTGCCCCATGCCTAGAATGTATTTCTATCTTACTGCTATCTCTTACAATCCCGTCAGATGTTCACAGGATCACAGATCTTGATATTTAAGACTTCAAAGTCTGTCTTCATCCATTCTTTTTTATTTTTCAGATGAGGAAATTGAAGTCCAGGACAGTTAAATGTTTTACTTAAGTATATATAGGTAGTAAGCAGTGAGGAAGGATTTGAATCCTCTGATAGCAATGTTCTTTCTTCTACACTAGACTGCTTTACCCTTTGTTTTCTTCAAAATTCTGCTCAAATTGCATCTTCTATAGGAAGCCTTTGCTAATCCTCTAGGATACTCAGTGCCTTCACCATTCTGTTTTAGCTGCATTCATTTTGTGAAATACATATCATCTCCTTTGATAACATGTAAGTTCCCTTAGCACAGGGACAATTTCTTTTTTCTTTTTGTATCTTTTTTACTTAGCATAATGCCTGGCACACTGTAGGTACTTAATAAATGCCTGTGAATTGGTTGGTTCCATGTTTATTTTCAGTCACTTTGTAACTGAGAGACATCCACTTTGTTTCTTCCCCCCCCCCCTTTTTTTTTCTGTCACAAGAAATTCTGCTGTAATATTTTGGTTTAATATGGGATCTTTCTGTCTTTGATTTCTTTGGATTCCCCAACCTTTCTCAATAGTTACTGTGGAGGCAGGACAATCAGAATTTGGGCTCTTGTACCTGTGGAGATACCCTGACAATAAGAGAGAATGAGCTTTCATAAAACAGAGATGTACTCTTATGAGAGGTGTTTTAGGACCCAGAATTCCTTTAGTAGCTCCATTTTATCTTGATCTTGTAAAATCTGTAATCCTGCTTGCATTCAGTGCACATATCTAACTAGAAGGGAATCTCTGTGGTATGGTTGTTTTATTAATTTCTCTTCTATAACAGTGACAATCCTTAGTCTGACACATACAAGCTGTAACGGAACAGTGAGCAATACTTACTTATTTGGATATTGCAGTATTTTTTAATCCTTTTGCCATAAATCTTGTATCTTTGGCTGTCAGCAGAGTACTTCCTTTTAGAAATCCACATGGATCTTTGTTTCCACAATTCTGAAAGAATAACATTAGGGTGGAAGTGAGGCAAGGCTATAAACTGGGGACATAGTCATATTTCTCATAGTATAGATACATTCAGTGAGAGCATTAATCCTATTTGTTTTGAGTAGTAAATCAAATCTGAGTGATTATGCACTGATGACAAAATGGTATCAAATGCACCATATTTTTCTTTATTTCCTCTGAACCATATGAAATTTCAGAGGTCTAGTAAGAAAAGAATAGTCAATTGAATTCAATAACTTTTTGAAATTAAAATGACTGGGACTCCATGGACATGTATTAGAACTGTGTTTCCCATCATTAATCTGACATCTAACTGACTCAGAGTAAGAGAGCCAAGTCTATTTAAGTGAATAAATAGATATTGTTAGAAAGAGAGAAAGGAGATTTTTGAAGGAGAGGCTATTTTTGGACTCTGTTTTGGGAGAATTGATGCTCATTGTCCTTTACAGGCAGCCTCTAGGCTCCCTGACAGGTCCTATGCTAACAAAAATGGCTCATATTTTTATCTATTTCCAGAATAAGCACTAGGGGATCAATTGAACAAAAGTGAAAGTGCCCTGGGGAGGTGTATTTCAAAGATATTAATGAGCCTCTTTGTTTGGCAACTTTAGGGAAAAAACTTTAAACAGGTTTCTGACATAAGTGATCCAGAGAGACTGGTGAGGAAGATGCCAGGAAATTATTCATTGGAGTAGTGCTTGATAAGAGGAAAGAACTCTTTTTCCACTGCCTTTGGTCACTCTTAGCATTTAAAATTTTTTTTAGAAACTTTTTTTCCCAAAGATTCTTTTCCTTCCTCCTTTCTTCTCTACTAGTTCCTCTCCTCTCACTATGAAGATAGGAAAAGAAAAACAAGACCCTGTAACTAATAATGGAAAATGAGAAAAACAAATTCTTACATTGTTCATATATATGAATATATATCTCATTCTACATGTAGAGTTCGTCACCTCTCTTTTAGGAATATGTGGAATGGATGCTAGATCCCCTTTCCCAAATTAACATATCAGACATATCTTCAGGTGCAAAGAGAAAGTATTTATTTAGTCCCTGAAGGGAAAGGTCTAGACACACACCTGAGAGCCATTCCAACTCCCACCATGGGCTTCTGGAACCTGACCAGCTTCAGGCTTGTTCAAGATTTAAAAAGTAAAAGACTTGAGCCTTTTCATTGGATAGACTAAAAGGACATAACCATCCTTGACCAATTGTCTGCTTCTTTTGGGTCATGTTACTTCCTGTGGGTCACATCAATTCCTCTGGGTCATAGCACTTCCTGTCTTTTTAACCTTTAGAGAGCACGTGATTCCCTGCAATCCAGAGTTCAAGATTTGGGAATAGGGATCAAGGTCTGTGAATAGGGATTTAAGGGATTATGTGATGGTAGTCGCAATCTGAGAAAACTGTATCCAATAGTCCCATTCATTACTCTGGAAGAAGGTGGTTAGAGAAGTAAATTCACCAAAAGAGTAACAGCTTAAGGAAATGGCAGAAAATAGAAAAAAATCAGAAAATAATAGTTTTAAGATAAAAGGGAGTTCGTTAATTATGGGTCAGGTATTATATATGGAAGAGGCAGGCCAATTTGGAGCAGAACATTGTGAATGTAGAATGGAGATAGCTAAGGGTAAAGGAGTAGAAAAAGGAAAGTTTGGAGATAGGCTTGTACAGTGGCAACTGGGTCTTCAGAATCACTGGAAGTGGGAGGGTATTAAGGGTTGAGAGTATGCCAACCATTGGGGAACCAGTTCAGTCAGAATACCAGGGGTTGAAGAAAGTTCTATTGAAGGAGACAGTTATTTATACTGTTCAAGATCTTTCTTAGAGTTTGAATTTTATATTAGTTGGTGATGTTATATTTTGTGCAGCCCAAAGAGCCAAGACATGGAGAGTCTAGAAGTCTGCTTATACCAGCAGTGTTGATTCACCAGTGTTACTACTGGGCTTATATCCCAAAGAGATATTAAAGAAGGGAAAAGGACCTGTATATGCCAAAATGTTTGTGGCACCCTTTTTGTAGTGGCTAAAAACTGGAAATTGAATGGATGCCCATCAATTGGAGAATGGCTGGGTAAATTGTGGTATATGAATATTATGGAATATTATTATTCTGTAAGAAATGACCAGCAGGGGTTGGAAAGACTTACATGAATTGATGCTAAATGAAATGAGTAGAACCAGGCGATCATTATACACTTCATCAACAATACTATATGAGGATCAATTATGAAGGAAATGAAACCTTTGGCAATGAGAGGATCCAATTCAATTCCAATTGATCAGTGATGAACAGAACCAGCTACATCCAGAGAAAGAACACAAAGAACACAGGGAAATGAATGTGGACTATTTGCATTTTTTTTTCTTTTTCTTTTTTTTTTCTTTATCTTTTTAAATCTGATTTTTCTTGTGTAACAAGAGAACTCTTTAAATATGTACACATATATTGTATTTAAGATATACTTTAACATGTTTAACATGTATGAGACTGCTTGTCATCTAGGGGAGGGAGTGGAGGGAAAGAAGGGAAAAATTGGAACAGAAGTGATTGCAAGGGACAATGTTGAAAAATTACCCATGCATATGTTCTGTCAATAAAAAGCTATAATAAAACTAAAAAAAAAAAGAAAAGAAAGATGGATTAGAGAGAATGAGGTATTTGAAAGTAGAGAGACCAGTTAAGAGGCTAACATAAACTAATTTGAGTAAGGACTGCTTGAATGAAGTTGGAAGATTAGGAAAAATTGTACAAGATATCTTTTGGATAAAATTGACAGTACTTGATAGCTAGTTTGTTGTGGGGACAGAGAAGAGGGGAAAATCTGATGTGTCAAGACCTAATGACAGGGAAAATGGTTGTACTATTGATAGACATAGGGAAGTTATAAGAAGGGATAATTTTTGTTAGGAAGGTGATGAGTTCTCTTTGAATATGTTTAATTAGGGAGCTGTTGGCTTCTTCAATTTCATTATCTAGAAGGCAACGATGAATTTTTGGAAGAGAGTTAAGACTGTTATCTAATTTGATTTTAATCAGCAAAAATGTATTAGTTTTTATTATATTATAGGTCTTATGCTAAGTATCAGGGATAAAGAGATGAAATGGTAGCACCTAATTCCTGCTTTTGTGGAACTTATACTCTCTTAGAGGAAATACCACATATATAGGAACAAATATAATACCTCAAAAGGGCTATGGTTTTATTGGTGCATATAATACCCTTGCTGATGCATATCAAGATCTTTCACAATGTTGAAAAAATTCTTCATGAATTGCTGTATCCCACCCCCATCATTACTTATTGGCTAACTTTGGGAATCATTTTCTCTGAAGCTATGATAATTTTATGATGACAGAAGCAGAATTTTTTTTTTGGGGGGGCTGTCACTGAAGAATTTCTAGGTAGAAACACAGAGCAGAACTTGTTTTCACTTAAAGCTAAATCCACAAGAAGATGATTGATAAGTAGATTTGAGAGTTATTTTCAGAGAGGCAATAATTGAGCTGTCAGATGTGATGAAATTTCTGAGAAAAAAAGAAAGAAGTAAAAGAGAAAGATGAGGGAAGAAAAAGAGATAAAGGAATGAGAAGGTTAATGGCAGATCCTTTGGGAAATTTAGGCTGAAGAAATGAGATTAAGGAGACAAAGTTGGATCTAGAAAAAATAACAATAAAATTAATCTGGAAGAACAAAAGCTCAAGAATTTCAAAGGAACTAATGAAAAAAAAAAGGTGAAGGTGGCCTAGTTGTACCAGATTTAAAACTATATTATAAAGTAGCAGTCATCAAAACCATTTGGTAAAGGCTGAGAAATAAATTAGTTGATCAGTGGAATATGTTAAGTTCACAGGAAAAAATAGTCAATAACTATAGTAATCTAGTGTATGACAAACCCAAAGACCACAGCTTTTTGGATAAGAATTTACTATTTGACAAAAACTGCTGGGAAAATTGGAAACTAATATGGCAGAAACTAGGCCTTGACCCACACTTAACACTGTATATCAAGATAAGGTCAAAATGAATTCATGATTTAGACATAAAGAATGAGATTATAAATCAATTGGAAGACCATAGGATAGTTTACCTCTCAGACCTGTGGAAGAGGAAGGAATTTGTGACCAAAGAAGAACTAGAGATCATTATTGATCACAAAATAGAAAATCTTGATTATATTAAATTAAAAAGGTTTTGTACAAACAAAACTAATGCAGACAAGATTAGAAGGGAAGCAATAAATTGGGAAAACCTTTTTACAGTTAAAGGTTCTGATAAAGGCCTCATTTCCAAAATATATAGAGAATTTACTCAAGTTTATAAGAAATCAAGCCATTCTCCAATTGATAAATGGTCAAAGGATATGAACAATTTTCAAATGAAATGAAACTATTTCTAGTCATATGAAAAGGTGCTCCAAATCATTATCGATCAGAGGAATGAAAATTAAGACAACTCTGAGATACCACTACACACATGTCAGATTGGCTAAGATGACAGGGAAAGATAATGACAACTGTTGGAGGGGATGTGGGAAAACTGGGACATTGATACATTGTTGGTGGAATTGTGAATGAATCCAACCATTTGGGAGAGCAATTTCGGAACTATGCTTAAAAAAGTTATCAAACTGTACATACCCTTTGATCCAGCAGTGCTACTACTGGGCTTGTATCCCAAAGAGATCTTAAAAAAGGAAAGGGACCCACATGTGCAAAAATGTTTGTGGTAGCCCTTTTTGTAGTGGCTAGAAACTGGAAATTGAGTGGATGCCCATCAGTTGGAGAATAGCTGAATAAATTGTGGTATATGAATGTTATGGAATATTATTGTTCAGTAAGAAGTGATCAGCAGGATGATTTCAGAGAGGGTTGGAGAGACTTACATGAATTGATGCTAAGTGAAATGAACAGAACCAGGAAATCCTTACACAGCAACAACAAGATTATACAATGATCAACTCTGATGGATGTGGCTTTCTTCAACAATGAGACGATTCAAACTAATTCCAATTGTTCAGTGATGAAGAGAGTCATATACACCCAAAGAGAGGACTGTGGGAACTGAGTGTGGACCACAACATAGCATTTTCATTCTTTCCTTTGATATTTACTTATATTTTGTTTTCCTTCTCAGGTTTTTTTCTTTCTTTCTAGATTCGATTTTTCTTGTGCAGCAAGATAACTGTATAAATATGTATACATATGTTAGATTTAACATATATTTTAATATATTTAACATGTATTGGACTACCTGCCATCTAGGGGAGGGGGTAGGGGAGAAGAGGGGAAAAGTTGGAACAGAAGATTTGCAAGGGTCATTGTTAAAAAATTACTCATGCATATGTTTTGGAAATAAAAAAACTATAATAATAAAAAAAAGGAGACAAAATTGTAGCTAGGAAGGAGAATGAAAATAGAATAGAATCAGAGAAACTAAGAAGAAAGGACTTTAAAAAAGAGAGGATGATACATTGCCAAATGATACATAAAATTCAAGGAAGAAGGTGAGGAGTGGAAAATAATGCCAATGGATCTGGAATTCAAAAGGATATTAACTATCTTTGAGAGAGAGCAAGCAGGTGTATTAGAGAGACATATGGAATAATATTAAGCAATGAGTAAGAATTTTGAAAATGGAAGAAAATACTGTTAACTATTTTTTCCCTATAAATTTAGCAATGAAGTACTTGGAGAGGTTTGAAGGAATTAGGGAAGATTTTTTTTTTTTTTTTTTTTTTTGAGAATAAGAGATATTTGAACATATTTAGAAGAAGAAAAGGAACAAGTTGAACAGTACTATCATTGAATCAAGAAGATAATAAAAATAAGAAATAATGGAATAATAGATTTTCAGAATTGGAAACGTAGTCAAAGGTCATCTAATCAAACTTCTACTTGAAGCATGAACTATTTCCACAAAATCTCTAGATAGTGAGCAAATGATCCTGCATGAGGCAGTCCATTCCAGTTCTAGAAAGCCCTAATAGCTAGAAAGTTTTTCCTTATTGAACTAAAATCTGCTGAAGTCTGCTTATATGGAGGTACAAGTGTTATTGTCTGGGACCAAGCAGAGTAAGACTAAACCTTCTTTCACATGTTAATCCTTCACAAATTCCAGTGTCTTCTTTTTTATAGATTAAACATCTTCAATCTTTTTAAAATCTCCTCAGATGATAGGTTCATATTCCCTTCTCTATCCTGGTTACCCTATCTGAACATAGTCTATTTTGTCCATCAATATCCCTCCAGTTAGTCTTAAGCTTTCTGACACTTCAATTACTTTCATGCATTATCTCCGAGGCTTTTCCATGTAGTCATTAATTTTGTATCTCACCAGAAACTCTTAATCTTTTGAACCAGATCCTTGGAGGCTGGCATAATTTGCTTGTTTCTTAAGGCATGAATGATGGGATTCAGCAGAGGGATTATTGAAGGTTACATCATTCTTAGCTGAAGGCTTGATATACATGAAGATGCAGCTTCCAAAGGACAGAAAGATGACAATAATGTAGGAAGAACAGGTGGAAAAGGCTTTTTTCCTTTGCTGGGCAGAAGGAATCCTGAGATTAGTCCAGAAGATGTTTGTGTAAGTGAGCAACATATAGAGTTATTATAAGTGTCAGAGTAGCAAAGAGAGAATTAACCAGTTTTATGAGGCTAGTTTCTGAGCAGGAGAGCTTTAGAAGGAGAGTTGTATGTTATGGGCCAGAACTTGAAACAAAGTGCTAAGTCATTGGAATTGATAGAGACAGTGCTTATGTACTTAGTACTTATTAGAGTTCACACCTTTAAGAGACCATATATAAAGAGGAGCTCCCACAAGCCCACAGAGACCCATAAGCCCACTCTCTTGGAGGCAGAGTCAGATTCATCCCATTTTCCACCTTTGTGCTGGTTGGAGGCTGAAGGACAAACCTTTGGATTCGAAGACATTCAGAGGGAGTTCTTGGAACCAAGGAGAGAGATAGGCCTCTATTAAAGCTAACTAGGCCCCAGGAAAAGATTCAAGACTTTGAAGGAGCAAATAAAGGATTTGGACTTTAACTCCTGGCTGCATTTGGGATTATTGAACTGAACTGAAACTAAAGCTGCTCCAGAAGCTCCCCAAGAAATCTGCTCTCAGAGAACATTATACTTTAAAGAAGAACATTACAGTTGCATCACAATAATAATGATTTATAACATTGGATGAGCAGAAGTTCAGGCTCTTTGTCAATAGAACTGCTATAGCAACAATGAGGAACCCAGACAGCCAAGAAAAGAGGATAAGCAGGATGCAGGCCTTATCGTTCATGATGATTGTGTTATGCAAGGGCTTGCAGATGACAACATAGTGATCTTAGGATATGGCCCTAGAAATATTCCAAAAAAAATATTGAATGAAACAGAGATGAAAATCAATTGCTTTTCTTCCTGTTGATATACTGTACAACTGTTTAGGAGTAAAAGCTGATGTGAAAAAATTTTCTAAGATGAAAAAATTCCAGAGAAAGAAATACGTGGAAGTTTGGAGATGAAAATTCAGTAGAATGAGGGTGATGATGGTCAAGTTTCCAAAAACAATGAATGTATATATGAAAGAGAGAACTAGGAAAAGTACAACCTGGAACTCAGGAGCATCTGTCAGACCCAATAGAATGAAGTCAGTCAATGTAGTAAGATTTTTCATTGTGACTTGGGCTATATCTGAAAGTGAAAATGTCAAACAGAGTAAGAGAGAAAGGGGGTCATGCTAAGACAGTCAATGGAATTAGTTACTTCAATCTATTATATTGTAGTTAGTTCTTTGCAAGCTTCATTTTCCTCAGGTTCTGTATAGGACAACTTAATCTTGAAGGTCCTAGTAAAGCTGCCATATTTTCTATCTCTTTTCATAAGTGTCGTTGTCCCATTTTTCCCCTCAAAGGATTTGCCATTTTCTGGTTATCTGTTTCATATTTTTATTGATTTGTCTTGACTCCATGCTTAACTCACCAATATTACTTTGGCTTCTTGGCAGCCATATCTCAGTATATCATTTCACCTGTTTCTCCTTTTCCTCCTCTTCCTTCTCTGAGTTTTATAATGCATTCCCATACAATACTTGTCATTCCTTATCAGCCTAGCTCTTTGGCTCCCTCCCTCCAGGAACTAAAGGCAAGAGCTTCTCCAAAGTAGCTTGTGAGGAGGATTGAAGGCCACACAATTATCTCCTCTGTTTCTTGCAGAAAGAATTCATGGGGAATTATCTTTTTGTCAAAGGATTTCAGCACTTAACCATCTTTAATGAATGTCAACTTTGGGATTCTATTCTTTGGGACATTTCTTTTGGGGATTAATCGCCACTTCTCATTACCTCCCATTTACACTGAATATGCTTTTTGCATCCATAAATTTTTGCTTGTTTATCTTCCCCATTAAAATGTTAGCTTCCTGAAGACAGAAATTGTATTTTTGCCTTTCTTTGAATCCTAGGAGTATACCTAGCACAGTAGGCATTTAATAAGTGCTTGTTGATATACTCACCATATATTACAATTTCTTCCTTTCTCTGTTGCATTCAATTTCCAGAGAATTTCATAGTTGAAAGGGGTGTCAGGAGCTATGCAATAAATGGCCAATTCTTGTTTTAGATCATGTTTTCTGCCTTGCATTTTTTATCCCAGGTTTGCTGCATAACTTATCTGTATTTATAGATTTGGGTCAAACCTTCTGCTTTTGTCCTTTGCTTTTATTGCATCAATTTTATTTTATTAATAATTGATCCCCTTTTCTCAAATGACCATTCACATTTTTCAGGCCTCTTTCCCTATGGATTGTCCCATTTAAGCTAGAGTGCCTGTGAGCATCACAGTTCATGCCACAGAGAACTAAGCCCCTCCACAGCTTCATCCTTGGCCTTTTCTTCATAAGAGGAAAAATACAATTAAAGGAGTGTTTTGGAGAGTGTTTTTCTTTTCAATGGTCATACTTGGAAAGGTGAAAAGTATTTGTGCTTGTTGAGAACTTGGACTATACTCATTATTAGAAACTATTTCCTGGAGAAGATAGGCTTAGAATGAGGGAGTGAGTCATTAAATGAATTAATATACGAATAAAAAAAAAATTTATTAAGTGTTTACTGTATGCCAAGTACTGTGTTAATAATGAGAATAGAACTACAAAGACAATGCTAGTCCCTGTCCTCAAGAAGATTACATTCCAATAGGAGGAAGTAAAACATATATGGAAGTGAGGCCAAGGATTGATACTTTGGAAATCAAGCTGATACATTATTTCCAAGAGTAATGCATTAACATTCTCATAGTTAGTATTGTAAAATGCAATAAGGATAATTTTGCATTTAGCTAATTGAACTTTTAAATTAAAGTTGTTTTGTTCATTGGATTCTTCCCCCCCTCCCCATTTCACCAATTCTATTTTTTTAGGCAGTTGTTTTCAGTTTCTATTTCATCGAATCTGTTTTTCAAGGAGTTGTTTTATTTTTCCATTTTGTCAAATCTATTTTTGAGGAGCTGTTTTCTTTTTCCATTTTGCCTAATCTATTTTAAAAGAGTGATTTTCTTCAGACAATTTCTACAATTTCTGTGTTTCTTTTTCCAAAGCTCTCAATTTCTTTCCCCATTTTTCTTTTAACTATTTTTAAAGATTCTTTTTAAATTCTTTCAAGAGAGCCTTTCGAAATGGAGAGCAACTCATATCACCCTTTGAAGCTTCATCTGAATATGTTTTGCTTTTAGTGTCCTTAGGATTTGAGGTTTGTTCTTCCTTGTTTCTATAATAATTATCTATGGTCAGAGCTCTTTTTGCCTTCTTGCTTATTTTTAAAGGTTGAGATCTACTCTTAGGGCAAAGGAGTCCAAGCTTCCTCTATAGGTTATAGTGGCTAAACATTTCCCTGGGTTTGGTGCTGCCAACTTCCTTCTTGTGTTTGGTGGGCATGGCTAAATCCCACTTCTTATGCTGGGGTTCAGGAGCTCACTGTTTGGTTTCTATAGTTGTGTTGGAGGTCTCACAGCTAGTTTGCTGATCCACTGGCATTTGAATCAGGACAGAGTAGCCAACACTGCTATATTTTGGCTAAGAGTTTCTCAATAGATTCCCCTGATTTTTGGAGGACTCTCTGCCTTGGGCTTCCCTGTACTTTGCCTATGCTGGGCTACCTTCCCCTACTGCCCAATTGAGACAGCTCTTTCCTGAAGTTCTCCCAAAATATCTTTTGCCGGAAATTTGTTATATTTCAAATATTTGTGGGTTTTGTCACTTCAAAACCTGTTCAGAGGCTTGATCTGGTGTTGATTCTGAGGAAAGCCAAGAAGAGCTCAAAGACCTGTCTACTTTCTATCATTTTGGTTCCTGATGAGGGTAAACTTTGAAAGATTTGGATTATAGAATTGAAAGACTTGGGGCTCAAGGTTTTAACATGGAATGTTAAAAGGGAGAGATATTAACCTTACATACTTTATTTAGATTTTCCATCTAGGATTAAACTATGTTTCTCATCCAATGTTCATGATTTTTCTGACCCTATCTTTGAATGCTTGTATTACTTGCTTGTTTCTTAGGGTATAAATGAAAGGATTAAGTAAGGGGGCAATTGAAGTATTAAGTACAGCTACTCCTTTGTTGAAAGAAATACCTTCCCTTGCTGATGGTTTAACATACATGAAGATGCAACTACCATATGAGAGGGAGACAACAATCATGTGGGAGGAACAGGTGGAAAAGGCTTTTTTCTTTTGTTGGGCAGAGGGAAACTGAAGAATTGTCTGGATGATATTTGTGTAGGAGAGAATCACCAGTACAAGGGTGATTGTAAGTGTTATCAGTGCTAATATAAAGTCAATCATCTCTAAAAGGGTTGTGTCTGAGCAAGAAATCTGCAGGAGAGGCCCATAGTCACAGAAATAATGATTTAGCACATTGGATGCACAGAAATCCAGACGGCTTGTCAGGATGATAGGTGATAAAATAATTAAGAGCCCAGCCAGCCAAGAGCACAGCACAAGTTGGTTGCATACTCTAGTGTTCATGATGGTTGTGTAATGCAGAGGTTTGCAGATGGCCACATAGCGGTCATAGGACATGGCAGCCAGAAGGTAAAACTCTGTTGCTCCCAGAAATATGGCAAAGAAGTACTGAGTGAAGCATCCAGCAAAACTAATGGTTTTGTTTCCTGTTGTAAGGCTGAACAAGAGTCTGGGAGTAAAAACAGATGTGAATGAAATTTCTAAGAAGGAGAAATTTCGAAGGAAAAAATACATGGGAGTTTGAAGATGGGAGTCCAGCAAGGTAAGGGTGATAATGGTCAGATTGCCAAAGATGCTGAACATATAGGTGAAAAAAAGGAAGAAGAATATTGCAACTTGGAATTCAGGGGCATCTGTCAGTCCCAGAAGGATGAACTCAGTCAGTGTGGTGAGATTTTTCATTGCTTCCCTTGCTGGATCTAAGGGTGAAAAAGAAACAAATAAGTGGAATAGATTGGAGAGGAGGAGAAAAAGTCAGACTGGGAGAGAAAAATCAGGTGAGCTATCAGAGTCATCTCATTTGTATTTCCTCTGCCCAGTAGGCTAATGGGCAGCTCCTGGAATACTCTATTTCACTTATGAAGTATCCCTTGTACAAGACTTTTCCATGTTATATTCTTCCCATACATCTCTCAGCCCTTATTTCCAGAGTGATGATTGATTTTTTGCCTTTATTTTACATATTCATAATTTGATCTCCCTTTTCCCTTTTCTTTTGGAGGCATTTGAAGTTAAATGAATTGTCCAGGGTCACACAGCTAGTGTCTGAGGTCAGATTTGAATCCAGGTACTTCTGACTGCATGACTCATGCTCTACTCACTGTGCCATCTAGATACAGGTTCTTTTCATTTTTAACGCCACCACTGCACTGTAATTCTGGGGCAGCTTGTGCCATGATAGACAGAGCTTTGGATAGACAGAGTCAGATCTTGAGTTCAATTCCTGTGTTACTATTTGAAAACTCTGGTTAGGTTACTTAAATATCTTTTTTCCGTTTCAGTTTCTTCATCTGTAAAACGGGGAAAATAAGAGGATCTACCTCATAGAGTATTACATATGCAAAATATTTTGTAAACTTTAAAGCTCTAAGCAGCAGCTGCCACTTCTACTACTATTATTGTTGCTGTTGCTGCTACTAATCTGTCTTCATACTTGCCTGTCAAAAATGTTTGACTTTCTTCACTCCTCTGGCTCAGAGCTTATATTTTACCCTTTGAGCCTTCTCTGAACCAAATGATTGGAAAATAATCTTGATATTACATATCTGGGAGGGAAAAATTCATGACCTTAACATCATATACTTCCTAACTATCATCTTCTTAAAGTCAATTTTGTTCTACTCACTTCCATCTTCCTGGATAATTTTGCCACTTTTTTTTTTTTTTTTTTTTTAATGCTCAAATTCTTGGAGATATCTTTTCTAGCTTCCAGGTCAAATGACTAATTTATATTGTGTTAGCAGTCTAGCCCCTTACCCCCTTTAGTATTTCTCAAAGGAATTTTATCTAAGTGTGTCTTTCTATCTCATATTTGTATAGATCATTCTTTTGAACCCAAATGCAAGGCTTTTAATTCACTCTTGTTTAATTATAACTTATTAAATATGGATGATAGTTTTGATACCAGGCAAATGATAATAAAAAGGAGCTAGACATATTGTAATGAATTTTGATTATGTTATTACTTCTAAATTTCCCAGCCTTGACCAATCTCATCAAAGAATTTATCCCCAGCCAAACCTGAGTAGACCACAATGGGATTAAATTCCTGGTAAATTGGGTGGGATTTAATCAAGAATGAGGAATGTTAATTCAATCTCATTATCAGTAATGTCTTTCCAGGTATTGAATTTTGAAATGAGGGCTATGGAAAAAGGGGGAACTCTGGATCTTCCCAAATCATTGGTTATTAATAAACATTTTTCTTAGTGGGGAATTTACTGGATTGAAAAAAAGACTATAAGTTGCAGGTAATTCTAGTTTGTCTTTCTGGTGATATGGAGTTGAGAAAATTAGGAATGTCTTGAAGAGCGGGGTATTAGAGCAGAGATCTCACATTTTTCCCATCCATGTAGATCTTTCTTTTCTAATGAAGAGAAAGAGAAACTGGATGGCAAAAAATTGGAATACTATTTGTTAAAAAGGAAAGCCAGGTAGAGAACCTTTGCTAAAGAACTCATAACAAGCAACTGGGAAGAAGCTACAAGGTTTTTGATAAAGCATACCTTAAACCAACTTGAATTTCTGGAGACTAGGAATAAATCTTGGGAGTAGTGTTATCCAAAGCAAGGAATCTAGGGTGAATTAAAAAGACTTTTGCTCAAATTCCATGAGAGAAAATCAAGATTAGATAAAGAATAATATTTAATTAATACCCATCTCTACAATAAATGATCATCTGTTTCTTAAGATAGTGATGATATTCAATAAAATAAAAAAAAAATCTCGCTTCTTTGAATAACAAGATACTAAACATGCCTGCTAAATGAAGACATAAATGAATAAAGGAATGACTTTTTTCTCATCTCTCTCTTTTATTTCCTTGGTTCCTTTTTTAGGATATTAGGATTTGGCCAATCCCTTTATTTTACAGATAAAGAAACTGAGGCACAGTGAGATGAAGTAACTTGCCTAAAGTCATATAAATAGCAAGTAACAGAACTGTTTCTTCCCTTCTGAAACAAGTGGAAACTTCTCAAAGACAGGCTATGAGGAATACTTAGTAAAAAATTTTATTAAAGCATTTTATTTACAAAACATATGCATGGATAATTTTTCAACACTGACCCATGAAAAACTTTGTGTTCCAAAATTTTCGTTTCTTCCCCTCAGTCCCTCCCCTAAATGGCAAGTAGTCCAATACATGTTAAATATGTTAAGATATATGTTAAGTCCAATATATGTATACATATTTATACAGTTATCTTGCTGAACAAGAAAAGTTGGATCAAGAGGAAAAAAAAATTGAGAAATAAAACAAAATGTGAGCAAATATCAAAGGAAAGAGTGAAAATGCTATGCTGTGGTCCACACTCAGTTCCCATAGTCCTTTCTCTGGGTGTATATGAATCTCTTCATCACTGAACAATACTCAGTGCCCTCACCACTCTGTTTTATCTTTCATTCATTTTGTGAAATACATATCATCTCCTCTGATAACATATAAGTTCCCTTAGACAGTGTCTTTTTTCTTATTGTATCTTTTTTTTTTTTTTTTTTTTTTTTTTACTTAGTATAGTGCCTGACACACTGTAGGTCCCCCCTTCCCTCCCCTGCAGTCACAAAAAAGTCCTATTGTACTATTATTTTGGTGTATGTGGGATTTTTTTGTCTTTGACTTCTTTGGATTTCTCATCCTTTTATAATTTTCTCAATAGTTACTGAACAATAGTTACAATTGGAACTGGTTTGATCATTATACACAGCAACAATAAGATGTCCATCAGCATTGATCATCATATATAATTTTATTGTTGCCACAAACATTTTTGCACATGTGGGTCCTTTTTCCTCTTTTAAGATCTCTTTGGGATATAAGCCCAGTAGAAACACTGCTGGGTCAAAGAGTATGCACAGTTTGATAATTTTTTGAGCATATTTATGAGCAATAATACTTTTAAGATAATTGATTGATCTCTGTAATAAAATTTCCAGTGAGCCTTGAATGTTACTTTTCCTATTGTAGGGATATTACAATACTCATATTCAAGTTAGGAGTTAGGCTTTCTCTTTTTTTTTTTTCTTTTTTTGTTGAGGCAATTGGTGTTAAGTGACTTTCTCAGGACTACAAAGCTAAGAAATGTTAAGTATCTGAGGTCACATTGGAACTCAGGTTCTCCTGACTTCAGGGCTGGTGCTCTGTCCACTGTGCTACCTACCTGCTCCCAGGAATTAGACTTTCTATATAAATGACTAGGGCTCAATTACCATTGAATAATTAAAATGTGTAGCTGGGTATATGTTTACTAATTGCATTAAAAATCTCCATAGCTCAGTTACTGATTAGGAAAAGATTTAATTACTCAAGGAATGATAAGGGATGACTAGAGTGGTTTTCATTCATAGTGTCTTTACTTTTTTCATTTTTTTCTTCTCCCTGCCTCTTAACTAAAAAAAATTGATTATCTTTTTTACATTATATTCATTTTTGTTTACATCCCTCTCCCTTCCTTTAACTCCAATGAGCCATCACTTCTAATAAAGATTCAACAAAAGAGAAATAAGCATTTCAGAAAAACTAACCAACACATTGACTGAGTTTGTCAAGTATGGCAATATATGTACAATATTCTACAGTCAAAGTCTGTCACATTTACTGTGAAAAGGAAGACATATTTTCTCAATGTTTTCTTGGGGTCAAGCCTGGCTAATATAATTACAAGTGCTGTTTCATTTTTTATTATATCACATTTCCCTGATTCTCTTATATCACCATGTTCATTCAAATCTTACTATTTTTTTTTTTTTTTATGGGGCAGCAAGAATTTATTTCACTGGTATGTTTCCAATTTTATTATATATTATTTTCTTTCCTCTGCTTTATATTCAACCCAAGCATTCCTGCTGCTCCACCTCCCATCTCTGTGAGTATGGACTGATTGTTTCCCCCCATACCTGGAATGTATTTCTATCTTACTTCTATCTCTTACAATCCCATCAGATGTTCATAGGATCATAGAGTTTGATATAAATATCAAGACAATATCAAGACTTCAAAGTCTGTCTTCATCCGTTCTTTTTCATTTTTCAGATGAGAAAACTGAAGTCCAGAACAGTTAAATTCCTTACTTAAGTGTATATATAGGTAGTAAGCAGTGGAGGAAGGATTTGAATCCTCTGCCAGTAATGCTCTTTCTTCTATACTAGGCTGCCACACCCTTTGTTTTCTTCAAAATTCTGCTCAAATTGTACCTTCTATAGGAAGTCTTTGCTAATTCTCTAGGATACTCAGTGCCCTCACCACTCTGTTTTATCTTTCATTCATTTTGTGAAATACATATCATCTCCTCTGATAACATATAAGTTCCCTTAGCACAGTGTCTTTTTTCTTATTGTATCTTTTTTTTTTTTTTTTACTTAGTATAGTGTGTCAGGCACCCCCTTCCCTCCCCTGCTGTCACAAAAAAAGTCCTATTGTACTATTATTTTGGTGTATGTGGGATGTTTTTTGTCTTTGACTTCTTTGGATTTCTCATCCTTTTATAATTTTTTTAATAGTTACTGTGGAGGCAGGACAATCAGAGTTTGGGCTCTTGTACCTGTGGAGATAACCTGACAATAAAATAAAATAGAAATGTACTCTTAGGAGAGGTGTTTCAGGGTCCAGAATCCTTTTAGCAGCCCATCTTATCTTGATCTTGTAAAATCTGTAATCCTGCTTGCAATCAGTGCACATATCTAGCTAGAAGGGAATCTCTGTGGTATGGGTTGTTTTACCAATTTCTCTTCTATAACAGTGACAGTCCTTGGTCTGACACATACAAGCTGTAACGGCACAGTGAGCAATACTTACTTATTTGGATATTGCAGTATTTTTCACTCCTCTTGCCATAAATCTTGTATCTTTGGCTGTCAGCAAATTACTTCCTTTTAGGAATCCACATGGATCTTTGTTTCCACAATTCTGAAAGAATAACATTAGGGTGGAATTGAGGCAAGGCTATAAACTGGGGACATAGTCATATTTCTCATAGTATAGATACATTCAGTGAGAGCATTAATCCTATTTGTTTTGAGTAGTAAATCAAATCTGAGTGATTATACATTGATGACAAAAATGGTATCAAATGCACCATATTTTTCTTTATCTCCTCTGAACCACATGAAATTTCAGGTAAGAAAAGAATAGTCAATTGAATTCAATAACTTTTTGAAATTAAAATGACTGGGACTCCATGGACATGTATTAGAACTGTGTTTCCCATCATTAATCCGACATCTAACTGACTCAGAGTAAGAGAGCCAAGTCTATTTAAGTGAATAAATAGATATTGTTAGAAAGAGAGAAAGGAGATTTTTGAAGGAGAGGCTATTTTTGGACTCTGTGTTTTGGGAGAATTGATGCTCATGTCCTTTGTAGGCAGCCTCTAGGCTCCCTAGCAGATCCTATGCTAACAAGAGGGGCACATATTTTTATCTATTTCCAGAATAAGCACTAGGGGATCAATTGAACAAAAGTGAAAGTGCCCTGGGGAGGTGTATTTCAAAGATATTAATGAGCCTCTTTGTTTGGCAACTTTAGGGAAAAAACTTTAAACAGGTGTCTGGCATAAGTGGTTCAAAGAGACTGGTGAGAAAGATGCCAGGAAATTAGCCAATGGAGTGGTATTTGATGAGAGGAAAGAGTTCCCCCCACCCCCCACTGCCATTGATCACTCTTAGCATTTCTTAAAATTTTTTTAGAAAAATCTTCTCCAAAGATTACTTCCTGTCTTCCCCACCCCCTTTCTCTTCTTCTTTCCCTCCCATTGGGAAAAAAACAAAAAGAAAAACAAGATCCTGTAACAAATATGGAAAATGAAAAAAAAAAGATTCTTGCATTGATCATATACATGAATATATAGCTCATTCTACATCTAGAGTTCATCACTTCTTTATTAGGAGGTTAGTGGGATGCTTCCTCATTGGTCCTCTAGAATTGTGATTGGTCATTTAATAGAGTTTTCAAGACTTTTGAAATTGTTTATATTTGCAATATTGTGATTATTTAAATTGTTCTCTTGGTTCTGCTTATTTTGCTCTGCTTTAGCTCATAGAAATCTCACGTTTCTCTGAAACAATCCCTTTTATCATTTCTTATGGAACAGTAGGATTCCATCACATTCAGATAAAATTTCTTCAGCCATATTCCAGTGGATAGGTATTCTCTTTGTTTTGATTTCTTTGCCATTACAAAAATCTGCTGCTATAAATATTTCTTGGATTTTTTGGGGGGGATTTAGGACTACTCTTAGTAATAGTATCACTGGACCAAATGATAATACACAATTTAATGATTTTGTAGGACATAATTACCACTTGGTTTCTAGAATGTTTGTATTAATTTATAATTCCTTCAACAGTAGAGTGTATTTCCCTTTTTTAACTTAACTTTTACTAAATTTTGAAAAAAATAAAGTTTAAATTTTACCCTTGCAATTAGTGCTAGTGACCCAGTTAATGATTTAGCAAAGGCTACTAAGATGTATAGTTAAGATAAAAAAGTAGAATTTAGAATTAAAAAAAGGGGTTTAGAAAAAAAAATAAAAAGGGGTTTAGGCACCCGTGAGTCCAAAATCCATTGAGGAGAGATTATCTGGGAAGAGTATGTGTAAGAGATGTATGAGATCATCAATTTGGAGCTGGAGGAATATCCTGCTCATTTTATTTATGAGAAAACTGAAGCTTAATGCAGTTAAGTGGGGGTCTATGGTTATATGGGTAATTAGTGTCAGAAGTAGATTCTTTGATTCCATATACAACATTTTCCCCATTCTGTGTTATGAAACAGAGAGGTCAAAGAGGATTAGAGTTGAGAGGAGGCCACTTGATTTGGTGTCTGAGTAATCACTGGTAACTTTATAAAGAAGAATTTCAGTTGGATATTAAGGTCAAAAGTCAGATTACATGGGGTAAAGAAGAGAGTGAAAATAGGAAATGGAATGACCAAATATAGATAGATTTTTAAAAAGAGTTTGAAAAGGGGAAGGTAGATATAACAATAGTTTTCAGGCATGACAGAGGCTAGTAAAAGTTTTTTAAAAGAGGATTTTGAAGAATTGAGCATGTGTTTGGTTAGTAGGAAAGAACAATTAGAGAGACATGGAAGATCAGAGAAAGAGAGAGGATCACAGTGGGGGTAATCTGTTGGAAAAGACAGTAGAGGATGGAAACAAGGATACATATAGAGGGTTTAATTTGGTGAGGAGAGGGGCCACTTTCTCTTCAGAGACTGAATAAAGGAGTAAGAGTAAGATTGTTAACATAATGTGAAATAGAGAGTTGTTTTCATGTGAGGTGCAGAGGAAAAGATGGAATTCTGAATGTTAGGGGTAGGATTGTTGGAGGATTGAAGAAAGAAGGATTAATATAGTTGTGAGTAGAGTAGAGTATTGAATCAACCAGAGGATAGTGAAAGGTTTGCCTTGTTTTAGTGAAAGCCCATTTAAGATTAGATAACATTATTTTGCAGTAGTATAGTAAATGGTTTTGAGGTTTTCTTTGGTTTCATTCAGCAGCACATGAAGAGGAACTGGAGAGGCAGATGGTGAGATTTTTCCAGGATTGAGTTTTGCTGAGATGTGAATGGTGATAAAATAAGTGAGTAAGGGATATAAGAATAGAGGAGAGTTGAACTGGTTCACTAAAGAGCTTGAGATTGGGAAGAAAGACCAAATTAGAGCATTGATAAAGGTCATCATGAGGATGAGGAATGAATTGGGGAGAATTGTGAACAGAAAAAGAAGTTTGAAATTCTTTATTATGAAAGCGGAATATTTGTGTGTGGTAGTTAGCTCAAGTGTGTCTCATTTTTTGTAGATTAGCCTGCTCATAGAGGGCATTAAGCAGATAGTGGAATGTGGATGATATTTAAGGGAACATCAGCATATGTGTTGAAATCTACTAATTTAAGGGAATGAAAAGGCATACTGTAGACTAGACAAACAAAATCATTGAGAAAGGATGGAGAATTATAGTACTATATATATAGAATTAAAGGAAGATTTAGATCATTGAGTCTAATATACTTTTTAAAATGAAGAAATTGAGCCTCAGATTGCTTAAATGATTTGCTGAGGGATACACAGCTAGAAAGTCTTTGAGGCAGGAATTAGACTTATATTTTCTTGATTCTATGCACAGTTCTATCCATTGTGCAATTGGGTATATATCCAATTATATATATATATGCACAATCTATCCATTGTGCTTTGGGTATATATGTGTGGCAGTTGGTAGATAATAGCCACCAGCATTTATATTGGGTAATAAATTTGGATAACATAAACATAAAAAGAAGGCATTGATGAATTAAAAGTATGTATTTGCTATATTGGATATAAAAAAATTAAATAAAAGTCAAGACAGTGCGATATGCTAGATTTGGAGTCAGAAGACAGGTTTCAATATTGCCTGTGTTATTTACTATATAACATTAGTGTAACTCCTATCTCAAAGTCCACTTCTATGGGACTCTCTCCTTTTTGGTGTAGATGAATGTCCTACTCTTTGTGAGGGGTGAAGCAGAGCTGTTAAGATTAATTTCTGAATTAAGTCTTTCTCATGTCTCAGTTTGTCTGAAGGTAATGCCCATTTAGTGACTAAGGAGTAGATAAGAATTTTGACAAAAGATGGCCCAGTTTTACCATCACAATAAATGGTAATCAAGATAAACAAAGAAGTGTTTCCAGGTAACTGTGAAAGAGTTGAGGAATAGAGGGAATAAAGGTCATAGTGATGATGGAGAACAGGTTTAGAGATGATAAAGCATAAAGGAAACTGGAATGATAAAAGGTTATGATAGATATACAATTATTTCATAGTTCATAAGTATGGAAATAGAACACATAGCTGAGTTGCCATGGAGGAGTAGTCCATCGAATGTGAATAAATTGAAGATCTAGAAAGTTATGGTATTTAAGGGAGCATATACATATATATATATATATATGCATCTATATCTATATCTATATCTATATCTATATCTATCTATATATCATTATGTTAGGAGTTGGGTGCAAGAGAAAAATTATGAGCTAAACCATGATCCCACTGGGGAAGGAAGGAGAATAATCATGAGAGCCAAGGCCACTGTGCTCAATTTTTAATCTGGATCATGTGAACCTCAAAGTAAGATTTTGGACAGTTTAAACCTCAAAGGATACAAGGTTGCTGGGTGATTCTGATAGAGGGAAAATTTGGTAGTGGCATTCAAGAAGAAGTAGTATTCTGCTTCTTCCACCTCAACCAGTGAATTTAAGGTACTCTTGGAGATGGTGGTGAAGGAAATAATTTCACCAAAAGAGATTCAGTTTAAGGAAAAGGCAGAAAATGAAAGAAATGAGAAAGGAATAGTTTTAAGATGAAGGGGAGTTTGATAATTATGGATCAAGTATCATAGAAAACATAATGGAAGTTGCAAGCTAATTTGAAGTAGAATATTATGAATGTAATGTGGAGATAGCTAAGGATAAAGGAATAAAAAGGAGTAAAAAAAGGAAGATTTGGGGATGGGTTTGTACAGTGGTAACTGGGGCTTCAGAATCACTGGAAGTGGGAGAGTATGAAGGATTGAGAGTATGTTAACATCTGGGGAATTGGTCCAGCTCTTGTTAAGATATTTTGTTTCTCACAAATTTTTCAATATGTGAAATAATGATCCCAAATTTCTTGGTCATTGATTTTGTTCTACCGATGCAAATTCTACAAGATCAATTGATTCCCCCCTTCTAAGGATGCATTATTAAAAACAAATAAAAATATCTCCATCTGTTATACATCCTGTTAAAATGATGACAAAATAGTATCATTCAGATCTATTACAAATATAATTAAAATATCAATTATCTCTTGTAATTGTAAGGTGTAGCTATCACTTTTTTGAACTTGTTCTAGTATTAGTTATTTAACATGTATCTAGCATGTGTCTAATGAGACATTGTATATTCCCCTCCCTCCCCCCCAAAGCTGGGGTTAAGTGACTTGCCCAGGGTCACACAGCTAGTAAGTATTAAGTGTCTGAGATCAGATTTGAACTCTGGTCCTCCTGAATTCAGGGCTGGTGCTGTATCCACTGCGCCACCTAGCTGCCCCCAACATATATTATTTCTAACATCTTGATGGAACAGTTTCCAAATATGTAAAAAATAATTGACAATTCCTTTGTCATATAGTGAAATTAATTTTTATGCAGTAGGCTGAGCTTCCCCATTTTTCAGTTTGTTAATTATTAAATTTGAAGCTTTAGTCACTTTTCTACTTTTTATTTAATTAGAAATAATTGATTTAATATTGTGTATTTTAAAATTTTGTTTTTCCACCTAAAAAACCCATCAGGCTTATAAATACAGCTTTCATATTTTGATAATAAGTTTCAAGACAAAAGGAAAGGCTTTAAGCTTTTGAAATTAGAAAATAGCCTTAATACTATACTAAGATGCAATATAAAGTTTGTTTCTGCAGAATGATGTGATGGTCTGTGATGGTTTCAAGATATTTTGTAATGCACATGATCAGAAATCATATGGTACAAGAATGAAAATATTTGTAGCACATGACTATTTAGCTGATGAGATGCGATTACAGAGTAACAGAAAGAAACAAGGGAACAACACTGGTATACTGTACAGAATACAAATGTGTATATGTCTGATGGTTGGGAATTAGGTTATTTTTAAATGTTGAACCCTTGTGGAGGTTTGGAAATAATTTGATGACAGATTGAGAAACTGATAAAGCTCTTTTAATCAGATGTGGTCAGAATTTGGTATAATTTCTGCTGGAACCACAACATAATTATGCATATAATCACAATAGTTTTAATTTAACGCAGAAAGAAACATATAGTGTTTCAAATACATGCCTACACATTGATACGAAAAAATTTATTTGCCACATATTTGGCTTTCATTTGCTGCTTAACGTGCCCTTAAAGAATTTCTAGTATGAAGCTCTTAGACTGGCATCAAGAACATCCAAGGAGTTAATCCAACCACCAAGTGGGAATTACTACTCTGGATACAGCTGAAAAACAATATATTGAATTGAGATTCTCTTCCTTTACACCACAAGTGAAGTCTTTATTTAGCTAAGCATGAACTAGCAACTTTCTTGTCAGCTGACTTCTGTTGCTAGGCTCTTTAAATATCTTTGACCAAGCTATTTGGAACAGCTAATTTTTCCTTTAATGCTTCTTTTTCAGGAGTTCAGTCTTAGTCTCAGCAATAATCTTTTTCACTCCATCTCTCTATTTTAGTGGCTTATGTCAGGATCACTAGTATTTACTGGCTCACCTTTCATTTATGAGATATCAGCTCACCAAATTTTCCCATTCTTCAGTTTCTAAATAGTTATGATATCAGCTTTTGAGTTTAATCCTCTAAAACAGTTTTATGTAAATGTGCCAAAGGATCATAATACTCTGTAGAAAGTTTTTTAAAAGACCTTCATTGTACTCAGTGTCACTAAAACTTTTTTCATACTTACATATTAACAATTTTTAATAAATAAAAGTCTTTTCTCTGCCCTTTTAAGATATAAAATTATTCATATATAAATGAAAGATCATTTTACATTCTTTATTCAGTCATTTAACTTTTTTATTTATGCTGCATTTTATCTTTTATTCCCAACTGTTCTAATGCTATTTGAAAATTGAATTTTTTATACAGATATTTTGACAATTTTTATTCAACCAAACTTCTTTTCTTCTTTCAGTGATCCAGATGTTCATCTATGAAAGACAAAATACTTTATGTACATACTTTATCAATTTATTTAACTATTTGTTTTCATGGAAAAATTATTTTTCTACCCCTTTCAGTACTCAATTGTTTTTTATGAAGGGACAGTAACTTAAAGGGACAGTACCTTCAATATTTTTAGTTTTTATGATGATAGAAATCTCATTAGAAAGTCAAACTTTTGTTTATTAATACCAATCAGATATGCTTTCATTTCTGCTAAATATTTATTATTCAATTTTATATGTCATAATGATGCAGTTTGAGTGGTCTCAATTCCTGGTGATCTAGAGGTTAGTGGCAATAAGAGTTGTTAAGAATCCCCTTTAAATTGGCTGCAGGTTTTAGAGTGAAAGAATTCACTCATTCCTAAATTATTTGTTGCAAAATGAAAGTTTATTGTTAGATAGAAATCAGTTTGTAAAGATCTATAGCTTGGTCCTTTTAAAAGGTAGATAAAAATAGAGGTAACAAAAGCTTGGAATTTTTGCTTTTTATCAATCCTTCAGGGCATGTTACATTGTTTTTTGTCTTTTTTGTATTCTTTGTATTTTTGTTTTAAGGGCAGTAAGCTTTTTATCAAGTAGTTTTCATGCCAGGCTTTTTGCATCTCTGATGTCAGAAAGATCAGTAACATCTCTACCATTTAAGTAGTATTCTGGAAGATCTTTATCACTTAACCTCAAAATGATGCTTGGTCATAGGGGCAATAAGTGCTCCCCAATAGAAACACAGAATCCCAGATTTATAGTTATAAGGGACTTTAGAGGCCACTGAGATGGAATCTGAACACAGGTCTTGGTTTCTCCAAGCTCCAGGTTAACTCTTAAGAGAGACTAGTATTTATTTAAAACATTAAAACTGTCCTTGAGACTCAATTGGTCCAGAGGATTAAGGATTAAATTGTAGACTAAAGCTGAGAAGAAACACTTAAATTCCAACCTGAGCTATCACATTACTCTCATTGCTGTCCAGGTTGTTGGTGCTTTCTTTTGAACTTGCTTCTTGGAACGATTAATTTCTTAAATTATCTCTAATTGACTTTTTTTTCTTTAATAATAGGAAGGTTCTGAAGGATACTTTATTCCTTCATCTCCACTAAAATACCTACCTGACATCATATCGTGGTCCTTCCAATTAGTCAAATGCATTTATTTTTTGATTTCCATTTTTGCATTTTAAGGTTTCTATTCATTTCTTATCATTTCATTAAGAATATCTGAAAAATTTGGGCAACTAGGTGGCATGGTGGATAGAGCACCAGCTCTGAAGTCAGGAGGAACTGAGTTCAAATCTAGTCTCAGAAACAATACTTCCTAGTAATTTGACTCTGGGCAAGTCACTTATCCGAAATTGCCTCAGCAAAAAATCCCCCCCCCCCCCAAAAAATAAAAACAAAACAAAAACCCAAAACAACAAAAAAAGAATATTTGAAAATTCTCTAATCCATTAGATATCTATTGTTTTTCTTGTATTAGATTATGTTTGGCTTTTCAGGATGAGTGATTCTTGGTTCTTAGTTTATGTCTTTTGCCTTTTGGAATAGTATATCCCAAAGATAGTCTTTCATTTATAGCAGAAGCTGCAAGGTCTGATGTAATCCTGATTATGTTTCCTAGGTAGTTAAACTGGTTGCTTGAACTATTTTTTCTTTGAAGTGGAAACTCTGGAATTGATTATGAAAATTCCAGGACTTTTTCTTTTTGAGGTTTTTTTCAAAAGGTGACTGGTTTAATTACTTCAATTTTGACTTTGTCTTCCAACTCTAATAATATTGAGAATTTTTGTTTGTGATTTCTAGAAATATAGTGTTATGGGGGGGAGAGAGAGAGAGAGAGAGAGAGAGCGAGAGAGAGAGAGAGAGAGAGAGAGAGAGAGAGAGAGCGAGAGAGAGAGAGAGAAAGAGAGAGAGAGAGGAAGATAACAGCTTGTTATTAGGGAATTGTTCATCTAGGGAACAAAAGGACCAAGAAGCGGTTAGTTGACAGGTGGGAAAATCACAAAAAAACAGCAGCATAGAAACTGAGAATCAAGAAGATAGGAAAAGTCATTATCACTAGATATTAGAGAAAGCTCAAGAAGGAAGATGAGGAGTGAAAAAGCCATTGAATCTGGTAATTAAGAAGTCATTAATTACCTATGCAATTGCAATAAAGATAGATTATAAGATATTGAGCAGAATATATGAAATTAGGAGATGGAGGAAGTAAATATTAACTATTTTTCTAGAAATTTATTTTTAATTATTTAAAAATTTTAATGCTGTATCTTGTTTTAATATTAAATTTACAGGACATTTCCTTTTTGCAAGAAGTATCTTTCAACAAAATAAAACAGTTAAGAACTGACCTCACCTGAAAGTCCTTGTAACATTTCACATATACGGCACCCTCCTTCATCTCTTTGTTTCTTTAAAAAAAGTAATAGAATTTACTCTTTCTCCCTTCCATCCCACATCCCATTAAAAGAATATAAAATCCTTGTCACAAATATGTGTAGTCAAGAAAAATTTATTTCCATTAAAATACAACATATATACATATGTTGTATATATGTATGTAGCTATACCACATTTTGTATTCTAAATTCATCATGCCTCTGTATATTGATATCAAATATCAATGTCCTCTAGAGCTTTGAATCAGTATCATATTTTTATGGTTTTTGCAGTTTTATAGTGCTATTTTTATACATATTATTTATTTTTAGTGTTGTTTTTATATACCTTGTTCTCTTGGCTGTGCTCTTCTCATTCTCTATAAGTTTATATGAGTCCTCAAAATTGTTCCTTTAGATTATATAGATATTATAGCATAAATTATTCTTCTAGCTCTGATGAACTCTGCATCAGTTCATACAAATCTTTTCATTTATTTTGGAAATTATTTCCTTATTTCTTACAGCACAGTAGTACTGTCTGTAGTCATATACTATAGTTTATTTAGCTGTACTTCAAGCTATTGCAGATTTTGGTTTCCAGGTTTATGTTACTATGAAAACGGTTGCTATAAATATATTTTCAGATACAACCACATATCCTCTTTATGATTTCTTTTGAGCATAACAGTGAATATCTTCAGGAAACTTGCAAGATGTAAAATGAATCCAGAAAAATTATCAACATTTCTTC